>NC_081559.1:168680323-168784985 GCF_022355385.1 Mustela nigripes
GGGGGAAGCAGGCTCCCTGCTGAGCAGAGAGCCCGATGCGGGGCTTGATCCCAGGACACTGAGATCGTGACCTGAGCTGAAAGCAGTGGCTTAATCTACTGAGCCACCCAGGCGCCCCTTATATCATCTTTTGTAGTAAACCGGGTCTGTATACCACTGCTTATGTCCTGCGCCTAACAATATGTCCTATGAAAACAGGCTCCAGCTTCCACCTGCAAAAGTTCTCTTGCTCGAAGGTCAAATCCAGCCCAGGTGCAGGGCTGCTCTTTGCCTTCCTCCAGGCTCTGCTTGATTCAGAGACTTTTCACAAGACTTCTGCCTCTGGTTTTTTTCTCCTTTAATACAAATCAACTCATGAATGTAAATGATGAAGGTCCGTGGCCCAGTGGAGCAGCAGACTGAATCCCAGTGCAGATTCAGTGAAAATTACAGCTGTATTGAAAACAGATTAAGTGTGAGGAAGGACGTAGGTGTTGCTGGTTTACTTCTTTGGGGGACTTGAAAGAACAAATATTAAAGGAAAGAAAAATTCAAGGGATCCTTAGCTTGCTGCAAATCTGAGTTCAGTCCTACCCAAACAAGGTTGGTTGGTTTGTTTTTCTTTCTTTTTATATTTTTATATTTATATTTTCTTTCTTTTTTTTATATTTAAGATGTATTTATTTATTTATTTATTTATTTGACACACAGAGAGAGAAATCACAAGTAGGCAGAGAGGCAGGCAGAGAGAAGGAAGCAGGCTCCCCTGCCGAGCAGAGAGGCCCAATGGGGCACTCAATCCCAGGATCCTGAGATCATGACCTGAGCCGAAGTCAGAGGCTTAACCCACTGAGCCACCCAGGTGCCCTGTTTTTCTTTTCAAATAAGAACTTTTGATATCAACTTTAGACATGATCGTTCTTGGCCTCAGACCGTCTGAATCAGCAGGCCCCCCAAGCATTCAGGGGACATGAATGTGGAAGGCCAAAATGAGACCTATTTAGCTCCCATTAGCAAAATGAACAGAAAGAAAACAGAACTGCAAACTGCTTAGTTTAACCAAAACTGACAACTGATAAAAATGGAATTTTGAAAGCAAACAGGATAATGTAGCAGTTAAGATGCTAAAAGCAAACGTATTCAGTGGTATTTATTCCACTTTCTAGCCGTTCCTCTGAAATCCTATAGACCAGATCGAGATAACAGCATTCGAACCAACAAACCTAGACCCGCTGATTTTATTCAGTGCATTTGGAGAGAGGTCCCAGAATCTACTACACTCCACTTTCTCCACCAGCTGTAACCGTTCAGGGAGGGCTTCAGAAAATTCAATTTTATGGTGAAAGGCTGCAGCATTTCTCTCTCCGTATGCTAGAGTCTCAAACTATTCATTCCCTCCATTCATGGTGGTCTCAGGAGAGAAGGAGGTCTACATCTTCAGTTGCTGGTAAATACAAAACAGAATTTCTGTTAGCAAACGAAGGATGCAAATCACAGTCTTGATTTTGGTTTGTACATGCAAATCAGCAAGCAGCAGCTCAGCCAGGCCCCCTGAACCCAGCAGGACCAGAGTCCAATAAGCATCCCTTAAATGGAATCCTGGAAGTCCTTTCTCTTCTTGCATAGTCCCTCTCCTGGAGCACGTTGCCCAGCAATTAAAGGTGTTGAATTCATGCAGAGTGCCTGTTACCCAGATGAAACCACACACAGAAAATTGGGAGACACACGGCAGCATCAAGTACGGTAATTAAGGAAATTGTCTTTATGCTTTCCTATGAATATGAATGACGGCATAAAGGGCAGAGAAATGCAGCCTCTTCATTAGGAAGAGAGCCTGAGGCAGGCAAGGCACCCTGTCTCCAGGAGATCCAGGAAGGCTTAGGAGGGAGAGATAGAGACAGAAGCCAGGGTCTTTCAGTAAAATGTAGGAGCCCAGCTACTTGCAAATAGAAAAATAAAAATGGACAAAACTTGAAGCCTGGGTGCAGTGGCTGATCCATCAGCCTCGGTCAGAAAGAGGACGGAAAGCGCCTTGGCAGAATGTCATGTCTGAAAGTCTCCTGGGGAAAGTGCCCGATTGTGCCCCAGAAGGGGGTTTTCGCCTACCTCGCCTCAGCACTGCTCGTCTTTCCCATAATTCCTGCCCGACCAGGAACACTTTTGAACCCTCCTGTGTTCACCGTGTTGTGCATCCCCTGACAGCGAGGCGGCACAAGCCGTCGGTTCTAAAGAGAGCTGAGGACGAGTGCAGGGAGGTGCTGGCCTGGGCTCAGAGAAGCACCCGGTGCCTGGCTGGGAATAAAGAGCAAGGCCTTGGTCCAGGGTGATGGGAGAAAAAACTCTCTACAGCCTTGATATGTAAGGGAGTCATTTTAGATTTAGGTTTAAACCCTAAGTCTCATTTATGGCCCCCCCAACCATGCATTGTACACCTGCTGTATGCATGCGTAGCTTCAAGGAAAACCATCTCGTCCATCAGAGCTGCTCTTCCCTGCCTTCCCTGACGGTAAAACTGATGACTCCTGCCTAATGTTCTTCTATCATCTTTTGAGCTTTCACAAGACGTAAAAAAGTTTGTAACTATAGAAGCTGTTCATTCTCCAGGATACTCTGTTGTTTGTGAAACTGAGTTTCCTGGGCAGCTGGGCTAGCTTGGGCTCAAAGGAAACTCTTTCTTTGTTTTAGAGATTTAGAAGATTTGCTCATTTGCGTCAAGAAGGGCCACCTTGAGGAAAGCAACCAAGAGACACTGAAGACTGAGGATGTAGATCTGGGGGACAAATGGGGTCCATCATGGCAGGAGTAAAGAAATAGTCAAGAATGAGGAAATAGGGCCCATTGCTTGGATAGTATTTGCCCTGAAAAGGACAACTATGCAGTTCTAGCTCAGTCTCCCTTGTAGACTTAGCCACATGGTCTAAAGCAGTCCCAGATTCATTTCGCAATGATCTTGGATTGCCCTGATTTCACTCTGCCAGTTTGAAAAGGCTTTTTAAAATGTTACAGAAATGGGATGCCTGGGAGGCTTACTCCGTTGAGCATCCGGGTCTTGACCTCAGCTCAGGCCTTGACCTCCGGTTCATGAGTTTGAGGCCCATGAGTTCAGGTCCCCACCCTGCGCTGGGCATGGAGCCCACTTAAAAAAAAAAATATTACAGGAACATTTAAACTCGTGCATCTGATGTTCATTGCAAACAAATATTTATAACAGCCAGAAATTAGAAACAGTATAAAAACTCAACTTCAGAAGATTAAGTAAATTATGGTATTCTTATAAACGGAATTTCATGGGACCATTAACAAGATACTGCATTTGTGTAATGATCTGATTTTCCATGTCTATTTATGTTAATTTGAATGTTATTTTTATGTAAGTGTTTAAAATCCTTTACCCAGGGAAGAATTACTTGGATAGCCCCCTTGGTTTTTTTGTTTTGTTTGTTTGCTTTGTTTTTTTGTTTTTTTTCCAGTGTGGGAAAGTGAGCCCTCTTAGATTCCTGTACCTGGATTGAGGTCATGATCTCAGAAGATACCTAGGAATCTGCAGGGCCCTGGGAGACAGGGGGTCACAGCCCCAGCATTCCCTGCCCCCGCACCCCCAAAGACAAGAACTCAGGGAGGCCTGATGGAGCTTTCTGGGTTTGTGCTGACCAAGTTTCACTGGCAAGAACTAACAAGGGGTCACCTGAAATAAACTGACCTGAATGAAAAGGTTCGTGATTCCAGGCTTTTGGCTGAGCTTTAACACCAGAGCCTAAGAGTTTGGGCGGTAGAGCTGATGCGAATACTTCCTGCGTCTGGTTCTGGACTTCATGCGTCTGGTTCTCGGGCGCCAGGCCCCTGGAGCGCAGCGGCTGCGCTCTGGGAAACAGTGACCGTGCCAAGAACACAGCCAACTTGGGAATCCAAGCATGGAATGTGGGTGAAGCGGAGAGAAGATAACGCAGCCCGTCTGCTCTCTCGATTCAAACCTGGTCAGCTGGGGCACAAGCACCCCTGTCTCCCCACCCCCCACCCCGAAGGAGTTCTGCAGGACTCCACACCCACCGCGCTTCGCGACTGCTTGAATCCCACCGAGTAAGAAGCACCCAGGACATTGCCCAGCCTCAGTGAGTACTCGACAAACAGCCGGCGCTGTCTGGTGGGAGCTCATCGCAAATGTATGCGCAGCTCCTTTTCTTATGATTAATCAGGGTAGATTTGTACCCGCATTTCCGAATAAGGCATGCTTTTTCTTGCTCCAAGTCACCTTCCCTGGAAAATTTGTCCTTCCTGTGCATTATTTATCTTTTATATCTACTTGTAATGTGGTGAGATAACAATTACACAAGTCACCAAATGAGTCAGGTTAACTTCAAGCTTTGTTTGAGTCTAACATGAAATGTGCGGTTCTCAGTCTTCATAATAAGATGTTTCTATAGTATATCCGTTGGTATATTTCAAGGGCAGTAACAGAAGCCGTGACTCACCCAGGCTTAAACAATAAGGAACTTTATTATTCAGATAGCAGGAAGTAAAGTAGTTAACTGCAGAGTGATGTGATTCAGTGGCTGAAGCTATCGCATCAGGCACCCAGAATTTTCTACCTTTCTGCTCTGCTGTCTGGAGTGTCGGCTCTATCCTAAGCATGCTTCTTGCTTTGGTCCGCAGATGTCTGTGGCAGCAACTATAGCAACATGGTGTCTTGTTGATATCTAGAAAGAGAGAGTGAGAGAGAGGAATCACTGCCCAAAGATGGAATGTATCTTTTTGCTGTGGTATGAGCCCAAAATGTCAGAAGCCCACTCCTGCCTCAGAAACTGCTGTGGAGGAATGCCAGGTGCTGGTTGCTTTAGGTTAATTATCCACCTTGGCTCCCCTGGGGACTGTGGCAGTTTCCTCTTAATGAGCTGCAAGGGGCAGAAATGGATACTTGAACAAAATCGGGATTTCGGTAGGAAAGAGAAAAGGGCATTGAATGTCAGGTAGCTAGCCAGCAGTCCCTGGCTTAGTAGCTGTAGGGGATGATTATTTTTGTGAGGAAATGGGTGTAGGAAAAAGAGGAGCTATGGTCTCCTGGGAGTAGCTGATGTAGAAAATTGCAGGCACACCTCTCTATTTTGAGCAACTTGAGAGAGCAACTTTCTGAAAGTCTAAAAGTATTTCCATCTTCAGTATGTGAGTAGTATGAAAACGTAAAACGGTTATGGTCATTTTCCTTCGTTGATGCCCGCAGTGTTGTGTTAGAAGTCATCATCTTGCTAAATTCAAAATACCCCATTATATTTACACAAGATTTCCCTCCTCAATCCCTTCCTTCGTAAGGGATGAACTGCTTATGGTGAGCTTTTTACATCACCTCCAGGAGATCGATGGCTGGTGACTTCACTCTGTCAGTCATTCAGACACAGCTAGATATGCCTGAACCCCTGTGGGTACTCAGCCTGGGTTTCCATCCGGTACCCCTAGCACTCTCCAGCATTAAAAACAGAATTAAACCCGAATGCTCAAATAGCCTACGTATATTCCAATCTGACCTGTACTCTGTGGAAATTGAATAAATGATTGTTCAAGTTAAAACTTTTTTACCTATCAAAAGAATTAACGTGATCTGATTAAAGCTTAGTCTGTTGGACTCCAAAAACCAATTTTTAAAAAATCAGACTTTGTGCTCTGAGGCAGTTATTTGAGTTTATAAATCCTTCAGCTATTAACTGACTTTAAGAATTAGCTTCTGAGAGTTTGCTTAAATTATACCTTCTCCAATGCATAAACCCATAGCAACTGGAGTCAGTGAATGTATAAATTATGAAAGCTCTTATTAAGTAATTAATATATTAAGTATCTACTGTGTATGAGGCACAGTGCAAGGTCACCCTTATCCTCAACTGTGAATTGACATAGGTATAGCTATAATGAACTATGCTTTTTTACCTATGGATATGCAAAGTGCTCTGGGATCACACGGACTAAGAGGGAAATTCAGGATACCCCTTACCAAGAAGACAACATTTAAGAAAGGTCTTTAAGTAAAATCTCAGGGCACCTGTATGGATAAATCAGTTAAGCATCTGGCTCTTGATTTCAACTTGGGTCATGATCTCAGTCTTGTAAGATTGAGCCCCCTGTAGGGCTTGGCATCCAGTAGGGCTCTGCAATGCAGGAAGAGCCTGCTTAAGATTCTCTTCCCCTCTCCCATTGTCCCTCCCCTCCTCCCTCTCTTAAAAAAAATAGGTAAAATCTTGATATAGAGGAAAGAGCTGAAAAATGCATTTTGAGAAAAAAAGGAATTTTGGGGGCAAAAGCACAAAATGTGAATAAGCATCAGAATGTCAAAGAATGTTAATGTGCAGGAAAATGGTTAAGATGATTTCAGGAAAGGAATAGATAGGTTGTAAAAGTATCAATAAATAACAAGACTGAGATTCTAGAGACCCAGGTTTTAATCTTTGTTCTGTCACTTTATATTGTAGGTCTCTTTCTTCATCTGTAGATTACTGATGTTAATCTCCCTTAAATGCTTCATGAGACAATCCCTGACCTTATTGTGGCAGGTACAGGTGCTGTCCTAGACACACTCCATTTCTACCAGCCCCAGTCTTCCCTCCATCTCCTCTGAGGGGGATTTGAACACTGGCCTATTGTTACCCTGTTACTAGCACCCATACACAGCAGATAGAGGGCAGAACTATTTTTGGACCAGTTAGCTCCTGGGAATAAAATAGGTAAAGGTAATGCTTGATTCAATCCTAGACTGTTGTAGAAAATAGCTGTGAAGGAAACGTTGAAGTCAACTGAAAATTTTTGAGTACAGACTTTGGATTCCATCATTGTATCAGTGGTAACTTCTCCGATTTTGACCAATGTACTGTGGTTATTTAAGATGATATCTCTGTTGTTATAAATAGTCCGATGAATTACTTAGAGGCAAAGCAGTATGATGTCTCCAATTTACTCTCAAATGAGTTAGAAAAAAATGATAAATAATGTAAATGTAAATGTGTATACAGGAGTTCTTTATTGCAATTTTTTATTAAAGTATAGTTGACCTACAATGATATAGTAGTTTCAGGAGTACAACATAGGGATTCAACAGTTCTACACATCATGCTATGCTTACCACCATAAGCGTAGTTACCATCTGTCATCCTACAACATTACTACAATATTATTGACCATCTTCCCTATGCTGTAGTGTTCATCCCTATAACTTGACTTTTTAACTGGAAGGTTATACCTCTTAATCCTCTTCCCCTGTTTGCCCATCTGCCTAACATCCTCTCCTCTAGCAACCACCAGTTCTCTGTATTTATGATTCTGATGTTTTTAATTTATTTGCTTTGTTTTTTAATTTTTTAATTTATTATTTTTATTTTTTTATTGTGTTACATTAGTCACCATACAATATCATTAGTTTTTGATGTAGTGTTCCAACATTCATTGTTTATGCACCACACCCAGTGCTCCATGTAATACGTGCCCTCCTTAATACCTACCACCAGACTCACTCTTACCCCCTACCCTCTTTCCCTCTAAAACTCTCAGTTTGTTTCCCAGAGTCCACAGTCTCTCATGGTTCGTCTCCCCCTCCGATATCCCCCCCTTCATTTTTCCTTTCCTTTCCTTTCCTAATGTCCTCCATGTTTTCCTTATGTTGCACAAATAAATGAAACCATATGATAATTGACTTTCTCTGCTTGACTTATTTCACTCAGCATAATCTCCTCCAGTCCCATCCATGTTGATGCAAAAGTTGGGTATTCATCGTTTATGATGGAGGCATAATACTCCATTGTATATATGGACCACATCTTCTTCATCCATTCATCTGTTGAAAGGCATTTGGCTCTTTCCACAGCTTGGCTATTGTGGACATTGCCACCATGAACATTGGGTTACATATGGCCCTTCTTTTGATTAATCTGTATTTGGGGGGTAAATACCCAAAAGTGTAATTGCCACATCATAGGGTAGCTCTATTTTTAATTTTTTGAGGAATCTCCACACTGTTTTTCAAAGTAGCTACACCAACTTGCATTCTCACCACTTCCCCTCTTTCCACATCCCCACCAACATTTGTTGTTTCTTGTCTTGTTAATTTTGGCCATTGTAACTGGTGTAAGGTGGTATCTCAGTGTGGTTTTGATTTGAATTTCTGTGATGGCTAATGATGATGAACATTTTTCAGGGGTCTGTTAGCCATTTGTATGTCTTCATTGCAGAAGTGTCTGTTCATGCTTTCTGCCTATTTTTTTACTTGATTATCTGTTTTTTGGATGTTGAAGTTGAGAAGTTCTATATAGATCTCAGATATCAGCTCTTTGTCTGTAGTGTCATTTGCAAATATCTTCTCCCATTTCATGGGTTGCCTCTTTATTTTGTTAACTGTTTCCTTTGCTGTACAGAAACTTTTTATCTTGATGAAGTCCCAAATAGTTCATTTTCACTTTTGTTTCCTTTGCCTTTGGATACATGTCTTGAAAGAAGTTGCTATGGTCGATGTTGAAGAGGTTACTGCCTATGTTCTCCTCTAGGATTTTGTTGGATTCCTGTCTCACATTGAGGTCTTTCATCCATTTTGAGTTTATCTTTGTATATGGTGTAAGAGAATGGTCGAGTTTCATTCTAATGTACATAGCTGTCCAATTTTCCCAGCACCATTTATTGAAGAGACTGTCTTTTTTCAACTGTATATTTTTTCCTGCTATGTCAAAGATTATTTGACCATAGAGTTGTAGGTCCATATCTGTGCTTTCTACTCTGTTCCACTGGTCTACGTGTCTGTTTTTGTGACAGTACCATGCTGTCTTGGTGATTACCAAGACAGCATGGTGTTTGCTTTGTTTTTTAGATAAATTTTACATAAAATATTCTTTCCTTCCTTTCTTCTTCCTCCTCATCCTCCTCCTCCTCCTTCTCCTTCGAGAGAGAGAGACACGGAGGTGGGAAAGGAAAGAAGGAGAGAATTTTAAGCAGGCTCCATGTCCAGCATGGAGCTTGCCATGGAGCGCAACCTCACAATCCTGAAATTATTATTTGACTTGAAATCAAGAGTCAGACACTTGATGGACAGTCACTAAGGTGTCCCTAAAATATATATTTTAGATATCTGAATATAGATAAATAATATGACTATGCATACAGGAGTTTTTGCTTGCAATTTTTATTTAAGTTTTGAATCAGAGAAGAATAAAATTTCATTTTATAAAGGACATTAAGGTACCACACCATCCATTGAGCTATGAATTCATTTCTTCCTCCCATCATAGCATGTTGATAATTGCCCACCCTATCACAACAAGTGCTAACCCTGCCTGCCCTGAAAAATCAATAAAATTCTTGTTATTACCCAATTCCTACTATACGAATTGTTGTTCACTTAATTTGACCTTCATTATTTTCAGACCAGCATTCTTCAGAACAATTCACTCCTTCCCCCGATTCCTAGTGTTTTGGTAAATGTTTTATAACCAACAAGAAGCCATATATGACTGTGTTACTTGGCAGGAGAAGCTACTCAGACTTTTCATTCATTGAAGTCCTCTAAATTTCAGGTTCATATGCAAAGTAAAGATATTAATTCCTGCCCTCTAACTTAGGAATTTACATATTTTAATTTTTACAGCAGAACAAAAGAGGAGCAAGCATGGTATAAGCCTTCCTGTCTTCTCTGATTTGTTCCATTGCCCTAAACCATAGTGAAGTTCGAAGCCCCTTGGCTTATACTATTATCCTTCTCTCCGGGAGCACTTTTCAGACATAGCAAGACTAATGCTGAACTTGTCTGTCTGCAGCACTCCATGGAATGAGGCAGATAACGGAATATTTCAGAGCAAGCTAGAGTGACAAATGATATTTCAAAAAGCTAACAAAGAATGTTTGACTTTCTTATGCATCTTATGATTTGAGTACTTGGTTTTAGAGATCACTAATGAAAAATTCACTTTATAATGACATATTTGAAGGAAGTGTGGCTCAGTTTGCTTCTGAAATCTCATAACTCCCATCTCAGAGTAAACTTTTTAAGATTAAAAGAAATCCTAGAAATATAAGGGCTTTTTTCTTCTTCTAAAATTATTTTTATTTTTTAGATTTTTTCAAAGATTATTTTTATTATTAAAAATAAGGAACACAATTTTATGGAAACAAATTTTAAAAAGCAGAATCATAGAGAGTCAAAAAAAGAGAGAGAAAGTACATTTCTTCATCTCATTTCAAGCCCTAAATGTAACCACAATTAACACTTTAATATAATTTTTAGTCTTTTCTGTGCATTCAGAGAGAGAAAGAGAATAGGCAGTTTGAGTTTGTTGTCTTAAAAAGTATTGTATTGAGTGTGTAATTTTGTAACCTGATTTTTTTCATTTAGGATAACTTTCTATCTCTAAAGCCTGTTCCTATAGATATTCCTCCATGTTACCTTGGGAATTAAACTTACAAATCCCTTTAGAGAAGATCCATGCATTATTCAAGTTGGAGTACACCAATCAATCACATACCCCGCCCCCACCCCGCCCCCCATGGCTGTACCGCGATCTAATCTCATTTGTCTCTCTGCAATTTCTGGCTCCTTCCAGCACTTTACTGTCACAAAAAATGCTTCGATGAGCAACATTATGGATGTTTTTACATATATTTCCCAGCAAACTTACAGGATATCTCCTTTAGAAAAAATCACTGAATCAAAGGGGAATTCTGCTATATACTGCTGAATTGACCTCCAAAAGGACTATACCTATTCACACTCCAACCAACAATACATCAGTGATCATGACACACTTTGCCCCACACCAAATACATTAGTCTTTGAAGGTTTTCTGAAACTGATGGACCAAAACCAAAATAAAACAAAACAAAACAAAAAAACACATTATATCACACTGTAATTTCCTTATTACTAATACAGGTGAGCGTTCTACCTGTCTCTATATCTCTCTTTCCCTACCCCTCCTCATTATTTTTTTTTTCTGTAAGTTGCTTTTTCATGGTCTTTGTCCACTTTTTTGGACTGAGCTTTCTCACTGTCCTATAGAAGATCTTTATATACTTTGAATATTCTTTGTTATATTTATAGCAAAAATTTTCTCCCATTTGGGCATTCTTTTCTCCCTTTTGGTCATTTGTGCTTTGTTGTATCTTTTACTGTACAAATTTAATTCTTTAGTTGCAAAACTTGTTAATCTTTTCCTTTATAATTTCTGTGCTTTCTACCTTGCTTGGGAAAGTCTTGCCCATGTCAAAGCACAAAAAATTTCACTGGTGTTTTTCATTAGTGCTATTTTAAAAAATTTTCTATTTTGAAATATCTAAAATAAGAGAGAAATAAAACTTAATTATCTTTCCAATAGAAAGTCAACTGTTGTTACACATTAATTAAAGAATTTCTTACTTCCTCAAGAATTGAAAGTGCGCATTTGTCATATTCACTATTCATACTCTTGGTAACATGTCCTAGGTAAGGTCCTCTGGTATCAGCCTTCAGAAAATCAGACACCTCCTCTTCATCAGTTGTCAGGGGAGAATTTATTTGGGCTGATACCCTAATATTTTATACTATATATATTTTTTTCTGATTCTGGATTCCTTTTCTAAATTAACCTATTTCTTTCTTTCTTGCCCAGTACCACTGTATCTTGATTAACTTAGCTATATGCCTTACTTTGAAATTTGAGAGTGCTAGTTTCTTCTTATTTCTCTTTTATTTAAATTCTTGTGTATGTTTCTCCTACAAATATCAAATTCCATGAAAATTTCTGCTATTCAAAACAAATCAAATTATGAATTTGTAGGGATTCCTGGGGGGCTAAGTCAGTTAAGTGTCTGCTTTCAGCTCAGGTCATGATCACAGGGTTCTGAGATCAAGGCATGCATAGGGCTCCCTGCTCAGCAGGGAGTCTGTTTCCCCCTTTCTCACTCTCCCTCTGCTCTCTCTCTCTGTCTTTCTCAAATAAATGAATAAAAATTTAAAAAAAGAAGATGAATTTGTGAATATTTGCCATATTGAACCTTCCCATGCAGAAATGTGGTATTTATCTATTTATTCAAATTTCCCTTTCAGTCTCTCACTAAAGTGGTAGTTTTATTTTCCTTTTCCCTTTTTTTTTTTTTTTTTTAAGAGAGAGAGAGAACATGGCAGAGAGGCAGAGGCAGAGGGAAAGGGAGAGAGGGAACCTTAAACAGGTTCCATACCCAGAACAGAGCCCAACACAGGGCTCAATCTCACAACATTGAATCACAACCTGAGCCAAAATCAAGAGTTGGTTGCTTAACCAACTGAGCCACAACAGGTGCTCCTACTATTTGTTTTTTTTTTGTTGTTTTGTTTTGTTTTTTCCTGAGAACTTTATAGATTTTTGGTGCTACAATAAATGGAATTCTTTTCCACTGACTTCTAAAATTGGTTATTCTGGATGTACAGAAAATTATACCAATTTTGTATGTTGACTTTGAATCTGGACAACTAACCTCTTCTGTTATTTGTATTTATAGTCTTATCTTCAAATAAATACATGGTTGTATCTTCTGTCTTGTGGTCTAACAGTCTTTAGATGTGTATGTGTATTTGCCTATGTGTTGTTCTTACCTGATTTTGGTATCCATGTTATATTCAAATCATGTTCCCATTTTTGTATAAGTTTTATATAAAATATAGTATATATTTTGTATAAATCCCATAGTATAAATTTTAATTTTTCTTGATTTCTTTTTCAACCCACAATTTATTTAGAAAGGATTAAATGTCTACATGATTAATTTTTTTACTATAAATTTATTCTTTAAATTTCTTTATTTTTAATTTGATTGCATTATGATCAAATAACATAATCCTTATCACATCCATTTATTGAATAATTTTTATATTTTGTGAACTAATATGTAGAGTCATGTCTTAGACTTTTCCTTATCCATATACATACAAAAAATGGCTGCATATTCTTAGCTCATGGATACAATATTTTTATATAGTTTTTTTTAAAAGATTTTATTTATTTATCAGAGGGGGGGCAGAGAGTGAGCACAGGCAGACAGAATGGCAGGCAGAAGCAGAGGGAGAAGCAGGCTCCCCACTGAGCAAGGAGCCCGATGTGGGACTTGATCCCAGGACGCTGGGTTTTTATGACCTGAGCCGAAGGCAGCTGCTTAACCAACTGAGCCACCCAGGCGTCCCAATATGTTTTTAATATAATATAAATATAATATGGGTATGATATTTTCATGGATACAGTATTTTATATTTATATTTTTAACATTTATTTTTATATTCATGGATACAATATTTTTATGTTTATTATATAATATAATTATATTATTTAAATCTGCCTATCCTTTTTATACTTTATCAATTTCTGAGAAAGGTGTGTTAAATTTTTCTGCAACAGTTTTAGGTGTGTGCCTTTCTTCTTGTATTTCTAATATTTTTGCCTTATATATTTTACAGCTGTGCACTCAGACTTACATAGACTTACGTATCTACTAGTCTGATGTAAAATGTTTGTCCTCTAATATCTACAAGATCTCTTCCTTTCATTTAATACTCTTATCCCAGAAAAATGAATTATAGTAATTCACAGAAATGTATTTTTTGTCTATTAAGATTGCCACATTCTCTTTTATTTTGTTAATATTTTCTCAATGTATTTTTTTTCTGTCATCTTACTATTTGCAGTCTTTCTGTGTCCTGATTTTCTTTCCTTTGGTGGTCTCTTGGAAGGAGGAAATCATTGGATGTTGTTGTGGGTTTTTTTGGTTTATTTGTTGTTTTATTCATGTGTACTTTGATAGAATTTCCCAACCCCAAACTTGAGACAGGTGCCCTAACATGTACATGGCATCTGATATGGTAGCAGCAGATATCAAAATAAGGACTGTTTTTGAAACATGAGACATGTAACTGTTGCCTGTATGTCATGGTGCTCAAGGATTTTACAACGTAACATTTGTGACCGCCATCATTTTTAGGTTAAGTTGGTTCTACCAAATAAAGCATCATCATTAACATATATCTACCTTTTTTATTATTATGTATGTTCTTTAATATATTCTTTCAGGTGTATACTTTAATAGCATACATATCTTTAGTATGTATTTTTAGGATTTCAGCAGCAGAAAGGAGCTCAAGTGTGATTGATTTTTCTCCACAGCCTCATTAAATTATTACATAGGTAATATTTTTGTGAATGAGGTTGTCTAAGAAATGCGAAAAAAATCAGAGGACTTGGAAACAGTAACACAACTAAATCACTTTAGGCAGACATTTTCACAGAAAAAAAAAACAAGAAAATTCCTTTTAACTAGTATCTTAATAGTATAAGTTGTTCATATAAAAGTTCACTTAATTATTTATTGTTTAGGAGGTTATTTCCTTTTTTTTTAAGAACTTAGTTTAAACCCAGGTCACATATATTCATGGGAATGTTTTTATTGAAATCCATTTCATCTTACTTGACGGCAGTTCATTTGTATATATGTTGAAGCTTCATTCTTTCCCATTCTGCAATTTGCTCTACCTTTGTGCCTTTTCTAGTGATTTAAGCCAGAGTGTTTCTAACTCCTCATGTGTAATGTCATGGACAAGCTCTAAAAACCCTAGTTAAATGGTTAGTGAAATGTTTCCAAATAGAAAAAATTAAATGAAATCTGCTTCTACAGAAGGAAAAGGAGTAAAAATTCAACTTATTAAATATTGTTTCATTCATTTAGAGATTGTTCATCTAAAATTAGGAGGGCTTTGGACTCCTGGCCTGGACCAGACACGTCCCAACCATGAGAAAACATGGAAGAAATGTTGGGCCAGGCCCCTGTAGTTCTGAGATACACGAATGTATTTTACAAGGTGAATAGTACCAGAACAAGGGCTAATAAATGGCAAAACTGGGAGGGAGCCCTGTTTGTCTCAATGTTATTTCTTGACTAGACAGCTGTAGTTCTCTGATACTTTTTTTAAAGATTTTATTTATTTAGGGGGTGCTCAGTGGCTTTAAAGTGGCTCAGTGGGTTAAAGCCTCTGCTTTCAGCTCGAGTCATGATCCCAGGGTCCTGGGATCGAGCCCTGCATCAGGCTTTCTGCTCAGCAGGGACACTGCTTCCCTTCCTCTCTCTCTGCCTGCCTCTCTGCCTACTTGTGATCTCTGTCAAATAAAGAAATAAACTTAAAAAAAATGATTTTATTTATTTGAGAGAGAGAGAAAGAGAGAGCACACAAGCATGGGGCAGGAAAGGGCAGAGGGAGAGGGAGAAGCAGACTCCCCGCTAAGTGGGGAGTCCAATGTGGGACTCCATCCCAGACCCCTGAGATCAGGATCTGAGCAGAAGGCAGATGCTTAACCTACTGAGCCACCGAGGCACCCCATTTTCTACATTTCTATATGTGCATATGTATATATTCATATATAATATTTAGCGGTCTGGAATGACCAAACGAAGGAGAGGAGAAGGGAAGAGGCAGGGAGGGTGGTGGGAATGAGAGGAGGAATACAATTTAGAAGTAGGAGTTTGGATTATTTAGACATCAAGTTGGAATCAAAATCTTAAAGTCACAAAGCAACACGGAGGTTGTAGAATGATCATAGAAGGGAGCAAATGAAAGCAACTTCTTAAAATTATATTATACTGCTTAGGGCTGTTACATAATCCTGTAGCTCCAAACACTCCTTTCAAAAGGCATGCTTTAGGAGGGCAGAGTGGTAAAGCAAAAGAGCCCAGTTTTAGAATCAGGCCTGGGTTTAAACACTGGACCTGGCTCTGACTTTCAGTAAGCAAAACTCTGCATCTCAGGGCTTCCCTCTGTATGCTAGCCATGATAAAAAGGCAAACTAAGTCTGGTGGTTTTGAGATTTAAATGAAATATTGTATAAAAAGTTCCTGAATCATAGAAGTCAGTCAATAAATTACAGGCATATGTGTGCTTAATTATTTAATTATTTGCATGCAAAATCAAATTCCAAACAAAAGGTTAATAAACTTTTTTCTTCTAAGCTGATCATCAAGTACACACGATCCCTTCTGAACATCATTTATCAGAAAACGAAATGTGACAGTGACTGACTGCCCATAGGGTCCAAGGAGCAGGGCAAGATGCATTTCCATCCTTAACAATTCTTGTCCCTGTCCGACCTTCCCAGGAGACCATGTTCGAGTTGGCTGGAGTTTGTGAAGCTACGAGAGAATACATTTAGAACTACTCTGTAATAAGCACATCAAATACTCACAAATTCTTTACAACAAATCTATGAGGTAGATACTATGTTTCCCACGTTACATAGGCGACAACTCCATTCAATTAAAGGGAAGTAATCCCAAATTCCCGCATCTTATCGGTGGCAGAGATGAGAATTCACATTAGACCTGACTGCAAAGTCTACTATCTTTTCATCACTTTAGAATGCCACTGAGAGTCTATTTTGGACAGGTGGTCTTCTAATTTTCAGTGTAACCACCGTTCGGAAAAACAAAGGCACGTGCATGCTGAGTTAAGAGAACAGAATTTTGGGTGACCCTGACATTTGGAATTTCATTCTGATTGTTTCTCTTGGGAATCTGAAAGATCAGAGCTCATGAAAGGACAAAAACAGTAAAATTGGCATGCTGCAACAGAACATCGGTAACTGCGAGAGCCCAATCTAATTCTCTTTATTTTTGTCTCAGAAACTATTTGTGAAACTGCCTGTGACAAAAGTTCAAATTCTGTCTTCTAGTGAATGTTTTTGCTCCCAAAAGTCCATTTCTAGATGCAACAGATGTTCCTTCTAAATGACTCATTTCTCGAAACTTAGAAATCCTTTTGGGAAGTCGAAAAAAGATTCCTACTTTGCTCTCTCCCCTACTGAGCTTCAGAAAATTCCATACACGTTTTCTGTGGAGAGTTGTGGAGTTTTTTCTAGTTTTCTTAGTAGGCTGAAAGGTCTGAATGGTGCGTTGCATTCTGCCATCATCCATGCATGATACATTCCCTGGTCATTTGTAAACACTCATCTTCTGTAGCTCTGTCCAAAAATGTCCACCTGATGCCCCCAGCCCAAACAATTTTTAATCTCTGATTTATATTAAAATAGCTAAAACTCACACCATAAAGTACCCAATATCGAAAACTTAAAGACGATCTCCATTAGAAATATCTCCATAGAAGTTCTCTGGTTCTCTTTCCACAATGAATAGTCTTTGATGTATTTTGATATCTTTGTATTTTGTCAGCTAGGAATATTGTAGATATGCAAAGTTTAGACTAGAATAAGGCCATAGGTTTAAAGAGAAACATATTTCATAGATGCAAATGAGATACAGTCTACAAGGACTGATACGTGATTTGTTGTACGAGATGAGGAAAAGGGAGAAGTCAAGACTGACTCCAGCATTATGATTGGGCTAGAGAGTGGGAGAGGGTTCAGTTTTGCACATTCATTCAACAAATATATGTTGACTACGGGCTCTATCCCTTCACTAACTTGGGTGCTGAAGAGAAATTGGTGAATAAGACCGTACTGTCCCAACCCTGCTGTGACTTACAATCTATTAACATGCTGAGGCATTTAAGTGGAAATGTCAGACAGCTGCCCTTAGTGTTCCAGAGAGAAATCTCTGCTAAGAGGTGCCATCTGAAAGGTCCCTCCACACATGTTCTGAAACTTTACTTGAGACCGATGTAGATTTAATCATCACTAATCTAGACTCTGGAAAATCAGCCACAGGCAACACAAAGCCTCTGCTGTAATATAGGTTGCATCCCAGTGGGAGAAAACAGACAATAAACCAAGGACTTTATGATGTGTCAAGAGGATAGAAATGCTGTGAAAAAATAGAAAGCAGGGTAAAGAGAGAGTGAGTAGGAGAAATAAGTAGAAATGCTCAGATTGTCTCTCCCGTAAGGGGAGGGAGGACGTGACAACCTCTGGGGGAAGAGCCTGGCAGACCCAGGAAATGGCTATTAAAACTGAGGTGTGGGGTGTGTCCCAGAGACCACCCAGGGACCAAAGCATGTGGAGTTCAGTAAGCAGCAAGAGACAGAGACACAGTATCCAAGGGGTGCGGACCCCATAGAGCTTTGCCAGCCGTGATAAGGACTTAGATTTTCTTCTTAGTGAGTTAAAAGACCACTGGAGATTTTTAGAAGAGGGGTGACATGATCTGACTTATGTAAGTAAGGATTGCTGGCCACTGGGTGAGGAAGAGATCTCACACAGGGTTAACCTAGATAATTTCTATTGCAGCTCACTCTAAGTGGTTATTAAATAATTAAAGGCTTTCCATGTCTGTCCTTTTCTCTTCCTGCCCTCTTTAATTGATTCCTTTATACAGTTGGCGTAGGAGAATTGCCTGTGTAGTTTAGGGAGCTGTTTCGTTTCAGAATCTGACAGGGGCCAGGAGGCACACCTAGAGGATACAAGCGGGTTCTAGAGTGGTGTGAGTTTTGGGGGATTAGAGAGTAAAGGAGACATTGGCAATTCTTCTACTGTGGTGCAGGCAGCTCTGTAAAGGTAGAGATTCAAGGCAAATGTCTCTTCCGGAAACAAGTATTCATTTCTGTGGGGACAATACCGGGTCCCTCAGGAACCTGAAGGCACCAGTGAGTAGGGGATGGGTTGCATTGCAGAGACAGTAATGAAGAAAAACTCCCCCTATTCTGCTTGGAATGAAGGAAGGCTAAGATGGCTGCCTTTTAGGGGAACTCAGATCTGACAAGGTGTGCAAGGAAAACTCCAAAGAGCTGAGCTGAGTGGGGAAAGCCTCAAAGTGAGAGACAACTGAGGAAAAGAAGCCACGCTGTGTTTTGCACTGAATTTGCTTATGCCCAGGGAGCTAGGAGCCTTGAAGTTGTTCTTAGCATGAGAAAGTTCTCCTTACAAATAATTTCCTTGTGCCTATATTGTTGAAGGTATATTTGTGTGTGCTTTCTAACCGAAGCATCAACATTATTGTTTGCTTATACAGCTCAACCAGAATCAAATAGGGCTTTAGAAAAACAACAACAACAAAAAAACCTGCTTTTGCATTTTCTCAAACCCCAAAGCAGGTAGCCCTTGAGAGTTCTAGAAAAATCCCTCTCATTTCTAGCCGGGCCTCTGTATTCTCAACTCTGCTACATGTTAGAATCACCTGGGGAAATTTTTTATTATTATTACTTGATGCCCCATCACAAGAAAGAGAAGATAAGCCACAGACTGAGAGAAAATATTTGCAAAAGACATATCTGATAAAATATTATTATCTAAAATATACAAAGAACTTACAACTCAACAATAAAAGATAAAAAAGAACAGTCTGGTTAAAAGATAGGCAGGAGACTTGAATGGACATATCACCAGGAAAAGATACACAAAGGGAAAATAAGTATATGAAAAAATGCTCCACATATGTCACCAGGGAAATGAAAATGAAAACAATAATGAGATACCATACCACAATTATTAGAATGGACAAAATCTAGAAAAGTGACAATGCCAAACGTTGGTGTGGAGAACCAGGAGCCCTCATTTATTGCTGGTAGGAACGTGAAATGGTACGGCTACTTTGAAAGATAGTCTGGCAGGTTCTTTCAAAACTAAACATACTCTATTATTGAACACTACATCTGAAACTAATGTACTATGTGTTCGCTAATTGAATTTAAATTAGAAAAAAAAACTAAACATACTCTTACCATATGATCTAGCTAGCAGTTGTGCTCCTTGGTGTTTACCCAACTGAGTTGAAAACTCACATCTACACAAAAACCTGTACATAGATATTTATAGTGGTTTTATTTGTAATTGTCAAAATTTGGAAGTAATCAAAATGCCCTTCAATAGATGAATGGATAAACTGTGGCACTTCCAGACAATGGCATATCATTTAGTGTTAAAAGGAAAAGAGCTATCGAGCCAAGAAAAGACACAAAGGGAAACTTAAATATGAATTACTAAACGAGAAAAGCCAATCTGACAAGAACACACACTATGTGAGTCTTAACAATAGGACATTTGGAAAAGGCAAACCTATGGAGATAGTAGAAAGATCAGTGATTGCTGGGAGCAAATAGGGAGAGAGGTATGAACAGGCAGAGCCCACAAAACCTTTAGGGCAGTGAAAATGTATGAAGCTATATTGTTGGAGACACGTCCTTGTACATCTGCACAAATCATAAAACGTGCACCAAGTATGATCTGTCATATACACTATGGACTTGGATAATTATGTGTTGATACTGGTTCATCACGTGTAACAAATGTACTATTTTGGTGCAGGATGTTGATGGTAGCAGAGTCTGGAAGCATGTCCAGGAGGTATGGTCAGTCTGTACGGTTGACCCTTAAACAGCTCATGGGTTAATGGCATCAAGGCATTATGTAGTCAAAAATCTGCATATATGGGGTTCCTGGGTGGTGCAGTTGTTAACCTTCTGCCTTCAGCTCAGGTCATGATCCCAGGGTTCTGGGATTGAAAGCCATGTCGTGGCAGGGTGTGTCGGCGGAGGGGTGGGGGGATTCTATGCTCAGCAGGGAGCCTGCTTCTCCCTCTCCCTCTGCCTGACACTCCACCTGCTTGTTCTCTGTCTCTCTCTGTGTCAAATAAATAAAGTCTTAAAGAAAAATCTGCATATAACTTTCAAGTTCCCCAAAACTTACCTACTATTAGCCTACTGTTAACCGGGGCCTTACGGGTAACGAACAGTTGATTAACACATACTTTATGTGTTACAGGTATTATAGACTATATCCTTGCAATAAAGTAAACTAGGGAAAGATGTTATTTAGAAAATCATAAAGAAAAAATATATTTATAGAACTGTACTATATTTATTCCCCAAAAGCCCACATATAAGTGGACCTGTGCTGTTCAAATCTATGGTTATTCAAGGGTCACCTGTACTTTCTGCTCAATTTTTCTGTGAACTTGAAACTTCTCTAATAAAGTGTCTCCCTCAAAGGGGAAAAAAATGATGTCCCAGACCCCAACCCCAAAGACTCAAATTCAGCCGGCCAACAGTAGGGCCAAGTCTTCCGTGCAATTTGATTTAAGCTCACCTAGAGGTTCTGAAGTTCTTCAGGTTAAGAACCACCATGCCAAGTGAACATGACAACCAGGTGTCAGGCAGATAAATGATTTCTGGCTTTTGGCTTTCTTGCTGAATTCTAATTAAATTAGTATTTACACAGTTGTCTGTAATTTTCTTCCAAAGGGCATTCATAACTTTTTCCCCACTGTGGTACTAGCAAAATGCCAAATGATCTCTTTAATGAAGGAAAATAGGAAATTAAGAATCTTAAATGAAGCCTGTAACTTTATGGTTTCTGCCTTTGAGCAACATCTCTAATTCTCATTGTCCTTATCCCCATCTAAGGCTTAAAACCTATCTTTCTGCATCATAGCAGCATCATTAAATAAAGTGAACTGTGGTTTCCATTCTGTCATTTTACTGTTAAAAATGACATACATCAGAATAAACATAATGATCAAGGAACAAATGTAAGTACATCAATTAATGAGATTTTATTTGCTGGGGTAATGACTAAGAGGAGAGCAGCGACAGATGGCACATTTTGATGTGCACAGAACATGAGGACTGAAGACGGACTTCCTGTCCAATTGGCCATGTCTTCGTTGAAAGAAGAGGATCTGAAAACCCAGTAAGATGTTGCTTTGGAAAATTCCGATAATTCGAAGGCTTGGCAGTGTGAGTAAATTATCCACAACTTGCTTCTCTGCTGTGATGTGGCTTGCCTTGCCTGTTCTTCTTCCTCTGACCAAATGCCTTCTATTTTTAAAGAAGAGGTAATTACACATTTTGAAACAAGTACCTTGCTGTTCCTGGGCTAGGAGTCGTTTAGGTCATCAAAGGATCCCATCACTAATCAAACCAAAAACAACCAAGGGCCTAATTCTTAACTTGGTTACATGTAAGACTCATCTGTGGAACTTAGAAGAATCTCTGGTCAAAGCCTCAGAAATTCCTTTTTCTTTTTTTTTTTTTTAATTAAAGATTTTATTTATTTATTTGACAAGGAGAGACGAACACAAATGGAAGAGTGGAAGAGGAAGAAGCAGGCTTCCCACCGAGCAGGGAGGCCAATGCGGGGCTCAAGTCCAGGACCCTGGGATCATGACCTGAGCCGAAGGCAAACACTTAGCAGCTGAGCCACCCAGGCACTCCCCAGCCTTGGAGATTCTGATGGAGTTGATATAGGTTGGAACTTGGGCATTAAAATTTTTTCATATTCTCCCCAGGCAGGATCAGCTACATAATTTGCAGGGCTCATTTCAATATAAAAATACAGGACTGTTGTTTACAAATTTAAAAGGTTAAGATGGCTATAGCAGAACTGAAACCAAGTGTGGAGCCCTTCTTCGAATGAGACCCCATTGGACTATATGGGTCACGCACCCATACAACTGGCCCTGTGCCACATGACGCTAATATGCTAACAGTGTGACAGCCATCAGACGACGGGGTTTCCCGGCTGGGCCTCACTGCTGTAGTTGGGGGGTTCTTAATCACCATCGCTGTCTTCACACACATTAAGCTGTTTGTAAGCATCACCTAACCCTTGCATTAAATAACATTATGGAGGGAAAATGGTGATTCTGTCCCCATTTTTCAGAAAAGCAAACTGAGGCTTTGCTAAATTAAGTGTTGTCCCTGGTATCTTTGAGGGGTAGGCAGTTGCCCTGCCTAGACTGAGACCTGGCTACCCACATTCTGGATCCTACATTGTTAATCAGTGTCCTAACTACAGGTCCACGAGTAAACAGTTTTTGTTTTTGTTTTTAAGAATTATCTGTGTGGGATGTCTGGGTGGCTCAGTGGGTTAACTCCTCTGTCTTCGGCTCAGGTCATGAACCCAGAGTCCTGGGATAGAGCCCTGCATCGGGCTGTCTGTTCAGCAGGGAGCCTGCCTCCCCCTCTCTCTCTGCCTTCCTCTCTGACTACTTGTGATCTCTGTCTGTCAAATAAATAAATAAAATCTTTAAAAAAAAAAAAAAGAAAGAGGAAGAAAAAGAATGTTTTGTGTAACCCCAGTGCTAAACGAAAAGGAAGATTCTATGCCCGGAAAGAGATTCATGTCTAAAAATCCATGTGATTTAATTTATTCTCTTGATACATCTTATTGTACCTTCCTTTATTGTTTTTGCTTTGCTTATCTTTTTATTTTGCTGTTATATTGCACATGCACTGGATAGAGCATATACAGACATGAATATACATAGATAAGAATATAATTTTTATAAAATTCCACTTACAAAGCTCAGAAAGGGATTCAGAAGCCCCCAAACCTATGTCTTCTGCAGCCACTCTCCTTCAAAATGTCTCTGGGGTAGATTGTGCACAGAGAGCACACAGGAACGCTCCAAGGAAGACCATGGTTTCTTAACCTTGACTCAGGATTGTGCAGTAGCTTTGTTCACTGACTCAATGTAGTTCTCCAGTGCACCCCACCCCAAAGAAGAAGATGGTGGAAATAAGCAGACATCTACCTCTGGGAACGTTTCATTAGGTCCTCAGGGACACTCGTGAGTGGTGCACACTTCGATGTACTTGTTGAGACAAAGCTTAGTGCAGGGGTGGCTCTCGCAAGTAAAAAGGTGATATACTTCCCTCCCCACTCTCTTTCCCAGCTGCGTGTGTCACGGCTATATCTTATCAGAGCCTTGAGCTCAGTCTTCTGATCATGTGTAACATGAAGTTCTCTTAGACCATGAACTCCGGAAGCACAGGGAATGAGTTCTACTCAGTGCTGTATCTTCGACTTTCCACTCAGCCTCCTGTTTGGCCTTCGGTATTTATTCAGTTAATCAGTGCAAGCGTGAATGAATGAACAGCTTTCAAAAAGAGTGAACTCTGAAATTCACACATTCAGTGACAACACAGAAATCCTTCAAAGACTTTATTCTTCTCCCCACACTTTCAGTGACTTACGTCTGCAGCTGCTGTCTGTAAATTTTTACAGCATTTCACTTACTTTCGTTTATATTCCTCTGTGGGTTTTAAATCACTCCTTACTTTTCCAGTCATCATGTGTATTTTATGGAAATTCTTCAAAGGGTTTGCTTGTACTGCTTCAGAGAGTTGTCTCGGGAGCTACTATGGATCTTAGCTTTGGGGAGGATTTTCATTCCTAGCAAAAGGCTGCAGCATGGAAAGCACAAATTCATGATCGCCCAAGCTCTTGACAGGGACTGGGGACTAGAATTATTAGGTGAGTGTTAGCTTACCTTTCCAATTTCCATTGCCCTTCATTTTCTCTTATCTTCTAGTTCCTATACTTCCCAATATAATGTCAAAAGCACTGACTATCATGGAAGACAGAAATTTGAATATATATACGTAATCAATCCCACAGCATTTTTATTTTATGTGGATGGTCTGCGTACTTAGGCAGTCCTACTTTTTTTTTTTTTTTTGCAAAGAGATTTGCATGTAAGAATAATCTCTAGTGTCAAGTCTTCTGCTTTTAACAGCATTTTTCAATTTGTGAGTATTTGTGAGTATTGTCTAACATAGTCATATGCCCCAAGCTTCGTCTTTCTGCCCACTGGTCATAGATACCCACAATTCTGGGTTAAAAGGGGGCCTTCTTAGCCCCAGGAGAGCACCAGCTTTCATGTCTGTGTTTATCTCTTTCTGTGATTTCAACATTCTCCTATTTTCTGGCCCTTCAAGATTTTCCATACTTTCTTGTGAGCCAAACACATCATTTTGAAAGTGTTTTGCTGTGGCAGAGAGTCCCTGAGTTTTGAGTCCACAATACTGCTGGAAGTAGACACTCTCATTCCGTGGTTTTGATTATGAACACCAGCCTGATCTTAACTCCTTCCTCCTGCCCCCTGTCTTCCCTTTGTTTGGACAACTCTTCTTTATTCTTCAAAACCCAGTTTGGAAATAACTTCATATTGAACCCTTTCTATATAGACAATGAATAACTTCCTCCTGTCTGCTGTTTCTATAATTATACAACATTTCCTTTTTGTACCTATCATACTGAAATCTGTTTATAAGCCTGTTTTTCTCACAAAGGTATAAATTCCTTGAGGGCAGAGGCCAAATCATACCCATCTTTTCCCCACCAGGTTCCTAGTAGAGTATCTAAAAGAAATGAAAGACAGAAAAAATATTACAGAAAGGATATAAATCCTGTTGCTTTCTTTTTCTTTCTTTTCTTTTCTTTTCTTTTTTTTCTTCAGTGTTCCAAAATTCATCATTTATGCACCACAGCCAGTGCTCCATGCAATACTTGCCCTCCATAATACCCACCACCAGGCTCACCACCCCCCACCCTACTCCCCTCCAAAACGCTCAATTTGTTTCTCAGAGTCCACAGTTTCTCATGGTTTGTCTCCCCCTCTGATTTCCCCCAACTCATGTCTCCTCTCCAACTCCCAATGTCCTCCTTCTTATTCCTTATGCTCCACAAGTAAGTGAAACCATATGATAATAGACTCTCTCTGCTTGACTTATTTCACTCAGCATAGTCTCCTCCAGTCCCATCCATGTTGATACAAAAGCTGGGTATTCGTCCTTTCTGATGGACGCATAATACTCCATTGTTTATCTGGACCGTATCTTCTTTATCCATTCATCTGTTGAAGGGCATCTTGCCTCTTTCCACAGTTTGGCAACTGTGGCTATTGCTGATATGAACATTGGGGTACAGATGGCCCTTCTTTTCACTACATCTGTATCTTTGGGGTAAGTACCCAGTAGTGCAATTGCAGGGTCATATAGGGTAGCTCTATTTTAAACTTCTTAAGGAATCTCCACACTGTTTTCCAAAGTGGCTGCACCAACTTGCATTCCCACCAACAGTGTAAGAGGGTTCCCCTTTCTCCACACCTTCTCCAACAAGATAGTTGTTTACTGACTTATTAATTTTGGCCAATCTAACTGGTGTAAGGTGGTATCTCAGTGTGGTTTTGATTTGAATATCCCTGATGGCTAATAATGATGAACATTTTTTCATGTGTCTGTTAGCCATCTGTATGTCTTCTTTGCAGAAGTGTCTGTTCATGCCTTCTGCCCATTTTTTGACGTGATTATCTCTTCCGTGTGTGTTGAGTTTGAGGAGCTCTTTATAGATCTTGGATATTAGCTCTTTGTCGGTAGTGTCATTTGTGAATATCTTCTCCCAATTCATGGGTAGCCTCTTTGTTTTGTTGACTGTTTCTTTTGCTGTGCAGAAGCTTTTGATCTTGATGAAGTTCCAAAAAGTTCATTTTCGCTTTTTTTTCCTTTGCCTTTGGAGTAAAATGCCTTTGAAAGAGGTTGCAGTGGCCAATGTCAAAGAGACTACTGCCTATATTCTTCTCTAGGATTTTGATAGATTCCTGCCTCACATTGAGGTCTTTTATCCATTTCGAGTTTATCTCTGTGTATGGTGTAAGAGAATGGTTGAGTTTCATTCTTCTACACATAGCTGTCCAATTTTCCCAGCACCATTTATTGAAGAAACAGTCTTTTTTCCACTGTATATCTTTACTGCTTTGTTGAAGATTATTTGACCATAGAGTTGAGGGTCCCTATCTGGGCTCTCTACTCTGTTCCACTGGTCTATGTGTCTGTTTTTGTGCCAGTATATTGCTGTCTTGGTGATCGCAGCATTGTAGTAAAGCATGAAATCAAGTAACGT
The DNA here is from genome assembly GCF_022355385.1 of Mustela nigripes. Lineage (NCBI taxonomy): Eukaryota > Metazoa > Chordata > Mammalia > Carnivora > Mustelidae > Mustela > Mustela nigripes. Next base: position 168,706,876 of record NC_081559.1, read on the forward strand.
GTTGCCCCCAGTTTTGTTTTTCTTTTTAAACATTTCCTTAGCAATTCGGGGTCTCTTCTCATTCCATATAAGTTTTAGGATTGTTTGTTCCAGTTCTTTGAAAATGCTGGTGGAATTTTTATCAGAATGGCATTCAAAGTATAGATTGCTCTAGGAAGTATAGACCTTTTCACAATGTTTATTCTTCTGATCCCTGAGCATGGAATGGTCTTCCATCTTTTTGTGTCTTCTTCAGTTTCTTTCATGAGTCTTCTGTAGTTCCTCGAGTACAGATCCTTTACCTCTTTTATTAAGTTATCCCTAACCAAACCTAGAATATCCCAGGTATCTTAAGGTTCTTGGTGCTATAGTAAATGGAATCAATTCTCTCATTTCCCTCTCTATATTTTCATTGTTAGTGTATAAGAAAGCAACTGATTTCTGTACATTGATTTTGTATCCTGCCATATTACTGAATTGCCATATGAGTTCTGGTAGTTTGGGAGTGGAGTCTTTTGGGTTTTCTATATAAAATATCATGTCATCTGTGAAGAGAGAGAGTTTAACTTCTTTGCCAATTTGAATACTTTTATTTCTCTTTGTTGTCTGACTGCTGTTGCTAGGACTTCTAGTACTATGTTGAACAACAGTGGCAAGAGTGGGCATCCTTGATTTGTTCCTGATCTCAAAGGGAAGGCTGTCAGCTTTTCCCCATTGAGGATGATATTCGCTGTGGATTTTTCATAGATAGATTTTATGAAGTTGAGGAATGTTCCCTCTATCCCTACACTTTCAGTGGTTTTAATCAGGAATGAATGCTGTGTCTTGTCAAATACTTTTTCTTTCTTAATGTACATTGTAACTCAACTGATAGGTCGTTCCGCTGCTGACTGATCATCTTACACTAGGAAGACAGCAGAAGGGTCCTCACTGTGACTGTTCTCCAAGACAGGAAAGAATAGCTCTTCTTGTACTTAATCAACCCCACTCCAGTGCCTGAAATATCAAAGATAGGACAAGAACAACTAGCAGAATCAAGAATAATGCTTAGTCCTCTTTTTTCTCTTTTTCTCTCTCTCTCCTTCTCTCTCTCACTCACACACACACTCACCGCCAACAAAATAGAACATCCATGAAGCTGCTTTTCCAAGTGACCAGGGAACAATTATTTGCTGCTGACACAAAGGCAACATTTCTTTTCTTTGAGACATAAACTCCTTCTCTTAAATAAGAGTTATTAAGATACAAAACCATAGAACTACCCCTGATTGGTGACACCATCCAATCAAGAGCAAAATCCTGCTTCTTTAAACCCTCCCCAAATGACTTAACACAAGCCAAAAACCTCTAAGTTTTCCTAACACCCTTTTACTGAGATATCCCCATGGAGTGTGCTCTCCATTGTGTCATTAAGTCATAAATTCACACTGATGAACTACAGGTGTGTTCTTGGGTTATTTGGCTCTCTGACCCCCACTCTTTCCTGGCTCAGTTTGATCTTCATATGGCAAGTCCCCCTTCTTCAGTCTTAGAATAACCTTAGTTTAGTTTTACTACTCCCCTCGTGGTGCTTGAAACTCTTAAGAACCCTACCCCACTATGTAGTTGAGGATGTATACTATTTAAATGATTCATGCCATATACACCAAGTCAAATGCATATTTTAGAACACACCCAGCAATCTTACCCTACTTTTATTTTCCATCCTGGGCAAGTGGCATCCCTTCAGAGAAGACGGTGCTTCTCAGTATATGAGAATATACATTTCATGTATGTGAGAAACACTTGTGAGGCTAAAACATGGATTTCTAGGCCGCAGTTCCAAAATTATTGATTCAGTAGGTTCAGGACGGGGTCTATGAATTGCACTTCTGACAAGTTCTCGGGTGACACAGAAGCTATAGTTCTGCAGACAAATTTTGAGAGTCACAGGTCTAAGAATTCAAGGGGGGAGACTATGATCTCTCAAATCACTATAGGCCACATCTGGGGATCAAAAAACAATCAGGGTTCAAGAGCTCTCCATAAAATTTTTAAATTTTGTGTATCTAGTTAATAAGTATCTGAAAAAAAATTAAACATCTGGATGACTGCCTCATTGCTAACTATTGCAATGTAATTTCAGTGCCCATATTTGTTTTTATGATTGTAATTATGCTGACACCAAAAGTAGAAGTTTAGTTGCCACTAATCAGACTAGCTAATGGAATGAGAGCAGAGGTAGACTAAACACATAAATAATGTGTCCTTAGTGAAGACCAAATGAGATTATAAATGCTATTTGGATAGACTTAGCATTAATTTGAATAGAGAAATGTCCTGGAGAAAAAGGACTGGCATAGCAGGCAATTCCATGGCACAAGAAAGCGTGAGCATGTCAGATTCAAAAGAACTCCTGCTACAGCGATCAGAACCAAATTCTCTTCATGAATGGTGCTTTAGTTTCAGAAAAATGTCATCTGTCACATAAACTCAATATTATTGTTATGAATTGTATTGGAGTGAGGTATGGTTTGGATCCAGATAAGTGAATAGATCTCTTTTCATTGAGATGTTTTGGCATAATTTAGAAAGAGCAGAGCCCATAATCGTTTCAGTCTTCTCAGTCTTTTCATAATCTAATCTGTCAACTTCATGGATAAACTGGAGGTCAGCCATGTGGAACAAAGGTAGATCTAAACCAGCAGTTATAGAAACAAGAACCTGGCTCTTTCAGTCTAAAATTCAGATGCCGGGGGGTGGGCTAAACCTGCGATGGGTCACTAGTTATGAGCACTGAGTGTTGTATGTAATGATGAATCACTGAATTCTACTCCTGAAACCAATATTGCCCCGTATGTTTATTACCTAAAATTTTCTTTAAAAAAAAAAATGCCAGGGAACTCTAATTTTTAAAATCTTCTCTATGAAGTGACAAAAACTAAGGAAAGGGAATGGATTTTAAAGAAAGACATAAAGGAAAAGTAAAGTGGAAATAGATTGGGCTGGATAATAGGACAGAAATGGAGAAGACTAAAAAAAAAAAAAAAACCACCCACCCAAAAGACAATGAAATAAAAAAAGTCAATGGAAATATGTCTGGGAATAAAAGATCTCTGGAAAGGTCAAAGACATATTATACCTTATATTCGATGAGAATGTGAAATCTAATTATTATGACAAGGTTTATACAAGAAACCCATGATCTTTATCTTCCTGCTGTGCTAGAATCATTCATCAAAGTTAACTATATATGAACTTTATTCAAATAATCTGAAAAACCAGCAATGTCATACCGAGTAAACAAATGACCTTATTTTAAAGGAGTGGATAGATTTGAGCAATTCAACAATTTACAAATGTTGTGTCTTACTATGCCCTAGGAATGGTGCTGGGCATCAGACATATAATGGTAAATACATTTCTAAAATTCCCTTTCTCAATGGAGTTTATGAGATTGAAGAAGCTATAGGAAACAACCAAGAAGTTCTAGAACATCAGAAATCAGTCAGAGGGGAGAAACATGAAACTATGAAAATATTCACAGAGAACCTGAACCAGGTTTAGAGGGTCAGAAATGGTTACATTAGGAAGTTGGAAATGAAAGGATGAGCAACCAGTCTGAACTCTATTTTCTTCCTCTAGGGGATGCTTAGAAAGAGATGCCACAGTTAAATCTCTTCATAAACATGAGACGTAACGGTATATTTTCCGGAGGCAGAAGGGGAGTCTGCTTTATGAACTTATCTAACTGTGGTCTACCTGGTTTGTTTATGATAACTCTACTTGGAATTTATAGCTCCCTGGAGAATGTCATGTAAGATGTGTGCTTAAAGGAGACGTCCTATAACTGAGCTAGCTCCTTCGTACATATCATCCAAGCATCATTTACAACCTCACATTTTCTACTATACATTGTCATATGGGAAAGACAGACTTCTGGTAACTTTGTTGATGGGTGACACATTTTTATGTTTCACTTGAGTGTTGCCATGGCCCATGTGCTCTGAATGTGACAATTCTACCTTCAGTGTCATCTCCGAAATGACAGGCTGGGACCTGGGGTAAGCAGGAGTTAGCCAGATAAAATCATGGTCGGGACGGAAAGGAAGATGCACAAGGAGAAACAGAAACTCAGTTAATAGCAGAAGGGACAGTTTGTGGAAGAGCACACTTGGGAAAGATGACAGAATGAAAGACGCACCCAGCAGAAGCCAAATCATGGAAGACCCTGGGACCCCGTAGAAAGCTCACAATTCATTCCCAGAGGAATCAAACACAATTAAAACAGTTGAAGAATATAAATGATCTGCTTTGAATTTTAGAAGGAGTGTTCTAGAGTAGAAAAACGCATCAGAGAGAGGCAAGAAGACAAGATACAAAGCAATTTAAGTACTAATAGCATTCCAATTAAAAGATGGAGATTGTCACTTGAAAGAATTTCCCCGATGGAAATGCACACTGTGTGTGCCAAACGGAATTTCTGAGTGTAATTTCAGAAGCATTGTGTACAATAGTCCCAAACTGGAAATAACCTAAATGTCTATCCACAACAAAATGGGTAAATCCATCTATTGTGGAATATTCATGAAATGGAATATACAGCAAGCGAAATGAACAGACTTTTGCTATTCGCAACAACAGAAATGGATCTCGCAAATGTAATATCGAGCTAAGCAAGTCAGACACAGATAATGCATCTTCCATGATTTCGTTCATAGAAAAATAAAAACAGGCCAAATTAATGTATGGTGTTAGAAGTTAGATCAGTTGTTACCTCCGAAGGTGGAACGGCCCCTGGGAGGGGGCTGAGGCGTTCCTGGGGTACCAGCCATGCTCTCTTTCTGGGTGGTGGCCTCATGGGTGTTCACTTTGGAGGAAGCAGATTGGTTGTATCCTTTTTCTTCTGTATGTATGCTGTGTTTTAACGTCAAAATGACTTAGAAACAGACCAGAAAGCTGGCGTTTATTGTCCTAGAAGAGAGAATATAAAACGATCTAATAAAATACTTTGATAAAAGTATCGAATTTTGTAATTTTGTTCCAAAATAGTCTTGAAAGCAGTGGTTTTCCATTACAAAAGCCAAGGATTTGAAAGAGAAAATAACTTGTATGTGGCTTGGTTTTTCTGCAGAAGGTTTCTGACAGACTTAGGGGAATTCTAAAAAAGTTTTGCTTTACTGATTAAAAGTAAAGCCCAGGGATGCCTGGGTGGCTCAGGCAGTTAAGGATCTGCCTTTGGCTCCGCCGGACCGGATTCTGAAAAGCAGGGAGCCGGCTTTTCCCTTTCCTTTGTCCTTCTCCTGCCCCTCTCCCATCCACCTCCCCCGTGCTCGCTCTCTCAAAGAAATAAATAAAATCTTTTAAAAATTGAGGAGGGCACGTATTGCATGGACCACTGGGTGTGGTGCAAAAACAATGAATTCTGTTATGCTGAAAAGAAATTTAAAAAATAATAATAATAATAATAATAAAAGCAAAGCCTAGAAGACCCAAAATATTGAGCAGGGAAGAGCACATCATGGCACAAGAGTGGTTTTGTTAACACCCAGACAGGTGAACAAAACCTCTTACGGGCTGTGGGGGAAGAGGGAATTCAGCCAGACTCAAAAAGAAAAGCAGAAGAGGTAGATGAGCGCCTGAGCGGCTGCCTGGGCCCTGCTCCCCATTATAAGTCCCAGGTGCAGATCAGTGAGGAGGGACCCTGGGGCACAGAACCTGGGGCCTTTCTTCCAGACATTAGCCCAAAGAGACTGCAAAGCCCTGGGAGAAGCCCACATTCAAACCCCGCCAAAGCGTGGAGGAGCCATGGGTGTGGAATGGGCAGAGAGAGAAGAGGGGCTGGATGCATCCCAGGGCTTCTTTAGATCTAAAGCCAGTTGGCAGAGTGTCTAATGGCCCTTAGGTCCCAGAGAGGCATAGAAGTGAACAGGAGACCAAAAGAAAGCTGATGGTAGACAAATGGTGAATTGAAACCCTGGTGCCCAGAAAACTGGAGAACAAATATGGTGGGAATTTCAGGGGGCAGATCCAGCAGTAACAGATGTTGACCCCACGGGACCCGCTAGGGCTAGGCACCCATCAGGACAGGCGAGCCAGGTCAGAGACTGCCATGGAATCCCCACACTCACCCCTAACCCCAACCCTACCCCCAGATGCCCCTCAAGGAGAGAAGGGGAAGAAAGGGAAGGATGGACAGCGACGGAGCTCTGAGTGGAAATGTCTGAATTTCTTTAGCTTGGCCAAAGTCTGCTTTTCACCACCAAGCAGAAATGAGGAATAAAGTTTTATTTTCGCCAGCCCTCAGTCTGTGACTATAAACCCTTTAACTGCTCTACATAAAAGCGTTCACAAGCCGTCCGGAGGCCCCACTTGGCCTTCCCTTCACCTCCAAAAGATGCTCGTTCCAAGGTTTGGGGAAGGAATTGAAGGAGAAGATGTGTCTATTACAGATAAAGCAAGAATCATGATCCAGGCTTCTATAGCTACTGTAAGGTTCTGGAACATGATGAAAGTGTGACTGAGAGAGACAGAAAAGAAAACCAACCTCTCTGTTCCTTTGGCGGTTACAGTAAAGAATGACAGGACAGTGAAAGGAAAGTAAGACAGAGCAAAGTTTCATTAAAGTACCTGCCGAAGGAGGGGCGGCTGGTAAGGCGAGACAGAGGCCCCAGAAACTCTGAGCTGTGGGCTTATAGCCCTTTTTCTTTTGGGGTGTCTTAGGGTCCCAACATTTGAGTGAGAGACCTGGATTATATAATAAGTAGCCAAGGACACAGGTCCTCTCCCAAGATGTATTCAAAAGACCTGCAGTGCTAGGGAACCACAGCCTGATTTCTGTTCTGGAGACAGAGGTCAGATAAGGACAGGAGGCTGCTTTTGGCACAAGTGCAGCAAGCATAATGAACTGAGCTCTTCCTCTACCAGGAGACCATGACCACAGACCAGCCATGAGATGGGAGGCACGGGCTGGTCCCTGGGCGGTCGGGGCCATCTGTCAGGATGTCTGAGGTCCATCCTTCCTGCCTCACAAAAGCAGCTGCCTCCCGATCAGAATCAGGAGACATCTCTCCCTCCTGTCCGGGAATGGGATGGTTGAAGGAGATCTCCAGGGGCCTTCTGGTCCAAGCACCAGGCTTTATGCAGGAAAATGTGAAACCCTTGAGGCAGACCATTGTTTGATCTAGTTTTATAGATTTCAGGCCTGGAAATTTTACCTTCCTTGCTGGTGCTGATCACAGATACACTCAACAGTACTTCCCAACTCCTTCGTAGCATTTCTGCCATTTCTTCTCATTACAGCCCTTGTGAAAGAGGATAATTAGCCATGTTCTTTCCTGTGACTCTTCTTTCACATTAAAATAGTCATCAAAGCATCACTTCCTCTTCTTTTTATGTAAGATAAATAATTTCAACTCGTTTAACCTTTCCTCATTGGTCCTGTTGAAGATCATCCTGTTTTTGATTCTCAGCACCAATTTTTTTTTTTTTAATGTGAAGATCAAAATAGAACATGATGCCTTCTTTGGTGAGTAGGAAAATTACTTCTCGGTTTTTATGACATAAACGGTGCTATTTGTTGAAACAATAGTCAAACGTTGCAAATTTATAGAAGTTTATTTTTTAGAATTTGTAGGAAATTGTAGGATTTTCTAATCTACAAACTTTATTTGTAGAAAAGTATTTTTAAAGAGATAACTATGCATTGGATTTTGCCCTGATTGTCACATCTTTAACAAGAGAAGAAATTAAGAGGCAGGAAGGTCAAGGTCTTACTCATGTTCAAATTGCTAGTCAGGATTAACTAGTGTTAGAACAAGAATTCTAACTCCCTCTGCTCTCGCCTGCCCCCCAAGTCTGGGCTCACCATCATCTCTCACCTGGATCCCTGGGTTTGCTCCCCAACTGTTCTAGCACACGTGCGTTCTTGTTCCCTTTAATCTACACTGTGTGCTTTAGCTAGAGACCTTTGCAAAAAGATGATGTCAATGCACTGGTTAAAATAGTTCGGTGACTTTCTAGTATATGTTTGTGGGGTGGGGGAAGTATTTCTGTATGTTTATTTTTGGCACTTTCTTAGTTCATGCACAACAAGGTGTTTGATGCTTATCATGTTTATTTCCTGCCCAGTCCTGGAATCGGTCATTTCTCCAAGGAGACCTACTTCCTTTATTGGAAAATGGTACTAGAAAACAAGATCTGGGGGCTAGGTGTGCTCATTGCCATTTGGATATCATCACTGCTGAGTCCTCTTAACTGACAGAATAAGAAAATCTGTGTGTGTGTACTAGCCTATTTGCATGCCCACATATACAGATAATAGACATAGTCATCTGTGTCTATATTCAAGTAAACAGGAGTTCATACTGATGTCTCTAGCTCTAATCTATTACCATGTGGATATCTCTGGCTTCCTCCCCTTCCTCAGCTATAACCACCCACTCCAAAAATGAGAAAACATGATCCCACCATCTGCCATCCATTTACTTAATCATTTAATTCTAACATGAACATAAAGTGGTATCATAATTATTAAATCATACCCCAGGGAGGTGCAAGTTTATCAGCTATAGTACTGTACTTTTCTACAGCTCTTTTTTTGCCTTTACTCTTGCAAATTTAATTCCTTTCCAGTGCTACTTAGGCCAGCATTCCCCCCCCCCCCCAGTCCCTTCTGTGAGGTTGTTTTGCACATTTGTCATATACTTACAGTGTGCAGTTATCCTATGATCCACTGACTTCCTAGATGAGTTCCTGAAGATTTATAAGTATTAAGGTTATCAAAATCACCATCTAAATGTTGCCAGTTTAACTTTCACGTCTGATAAGGAGGTTTCAGTGGCAACTCTCCAGATTCACCCATCTCTCCAGATTTCCACATGACACCGAGCCCTGTGATCTCCACCCTCTGAAGAGTCCAAGAAAAGTCACTGATGTTCAGGTCCTTTCACTTTTTCTTATTGTAAAGATGGGAGGGAAGTCTTCCAAGCTCATTACATGTTGGAGCTAAAAATATAATTACTTTTGGGACGCCTGTGTGGCTCAGTGAGTTAAGCCTCTGCCTTCGGCCCAGGTCATGATCTCAGGGTCCTGGGATCGAGCCCCACATCGGGCTCTCTGCTCAGCAGGGAGCCTCCTTCCCCCTCTCCCTCTGCCTGCCTCTCTGCCTACTTGTGATCTCTCTGTCTCTGTCAAATAAATAAATAAAACCTTTAAAAAATCATTTCTTTTTAATGTCCATTTTATCCCTAATTCTAAGCCCTGTAAGGACAAGATCATGGCAGTTTGGCTCACCATTACATTCAAGTACCTAGTTGAAGTTCTAGCACATAGTAAATACTGAATAAATATTTGTTAAATGGATGGAAAAATGAATAACTCAAGTCCAAATGTAAATTTAGTGATTTTTTTTCCCTATGACACATTTCTCTGATATTACTCTATCTTTAGACAGTTTTCTTTTTTTTTACCAATCCATATTTTGTGTTTCATAATCTTCCCTTTGGTCATACTTACAGATGTGGAAAAAAATAACTGTATTAATGACAGTTCTTCATTCAATACCTTTTAAAGGAAAGAAATGTCACAGCCTCTCTCAGTATGCCATTTCTTTCATCATCAATGCTAAACATTTTTTTTAAGATTTAAAAATCCTAAAATCTCCTAAGGCACCCAGGCATCCCAAAGCTAGACATTTTTTAAAGCAAAAACTACTTATTGGATTTATTGGGAACAGTGGTGCTTTCATGCTGTAATGACTTTAAATAAAAAATGGAAAACAGTTTTTTCCTCCACAGTGTGTAAGTGGTCAGCCCCTCTAATTCTGACTCCACTCCTACCTGAAATTCAAGTTGCCAAACTTTCTTCAAATGAGAGTAAGCCAAATTCCAGGACCCTGCAGGGTAGGTAGCTAATCAAAGCTTCAAACTGTCTAGATGCTTAAGAGCAAGACATGCTTTTCTATGTGACAGAGTGTTTATCTTGACTGGTTTGCTTCAAATCTATAGATATTTAAAGATCTATTTATAAAGCCTATAAATACAGGCACCATGAAGAGATTACTAAGCAAGGCAAGAAATCCAAAGGTTTCTATAACTTTTCATCTAGGAAAAAATTATTTGCGTGTATATCAATTAGTATGCAATTTACACACTCTCTTACCTCTAACACACACTCCTTACCAAAACTAGGTTTGTTAACTTTCCTCAAGCAAAGGGCATCATCTCTTTGTCATTTATCTATTGTCATAGATTGCTTGTGGGAGTGTACATTGATATGACCTTTCTGGAGATTACGTATCAAAAACTTAAATACCGACACCGCATTCTCTCTTCCAGGAATAATTTTCAAGGAAATAACTAAGGAGGTACGAGAAGATTTAGCTACCAAGATGTTACTCACATAGCATTTAGAGTTGTAAAAAAAAAATTAAAAGCAACATAAACATCCAACTATACTGGATTGATTGATTAAATTGTGACTGGATCATACAGTGGAACATTCTGCAGCCATTAGCGAGTATATTAAAAAGTGTATTTATTTAAAAAATATGTTCTTGAGCTGGAGAGTTAATTCTTTAACTTCAAAATGGTTTGCATTGTGTAATTTCAGAAATAGATTTATTGATGTAGATAGATGATAGATGGATAGATAGGTAGATAGGGATAGAGCTGAAGATATGCTTCAAAACTTTCACAGCAGTTGTTTCTGGGTGGCAACATTTCTCTTCTTTCTTACTATGTTTTCTAATATGTGCATGTATTTTAGGACTCTTGAAAAAGGAGATGTACTCAGTCCATCGTTATTATCTTAGTACTCTGATTTGGTCATACTGCAATTTCCAGTTGCTACTAGAGTGTCCTTAAAGAGCCAGGGTTGACACAACTAGAAAGAATAGTCACGTTGCTAGAGACCCTGGATATGATATGGGTATTATTTTTTGAAGAAAGATATGACTAGAACTGGCTCTTTCATTGTTTCCTGTTTTTCAAAGATAGAGCTAAAATATACAAAGCAGGAAACAAGGGTTAGAGTATCATACTTAGCCATGTCAAGATAACAAAATTACTGTGGCAGAAACAAAGCTGATAAGATGTGGTCTTCATATTGGAACATAATTTTTTCCCCAGCTTTTTTTTTTAAAGATTTTATTTATTTATTTGACAGAGAGAGACACAGTGAGAGAGAGGGAACTCAGCAGAGAAGTAGGAAAGGGAGAAGCAGGCTTCACACTGCAGGGAGCCCGATGCAGGACTCGATCCCAGGACCCTGGGATGCTCAATGACTGAGCCACCCAAGTACCCCTTTATTGGGGCATAATTTTAAGGGAATCCATTATCATATCCTCCGTGTTCACAGGGAACTCTTTCATGTCATCAGAGAGATTCCCTTCCCCACTTCCCCTTTTAAAATTGGTCTTCTCCCATTTTATATAAGAAAGACATCTTCATGACTTATCCTGACTCTAACTTTGTCATTGTTCTAGGGTATAAAAATGTCTAGGACACCAGCAAAAGACTAACATGTGTATGCAGGAAAGTCTCCTTGGTTGATTAATCAAGATTCTATCATCCTATTTTTCTGTATCTTTCATGGATTTCTGATAACAATGAAGTACATAGCATTAGAAATATGGTGCTATGTTGGCCATTGTAAGATTATTCCAAAATTACAGGTATTACAGAGTGGGCAGTCACCACCTCTTGCCTTTTCTGGACTATTTTCAAAAAATAAACTGCTCACTGAGATAAACTAAGGAGAACAAAATGAAGACAGCATTGTTAAGAAACACTAAAAGCCAAAAATTTCTCTCGTAAAATAGGCAAATTTTTGGATATTTGTAATATTCATAAAAGGAAAGCACCATTTTGCCAAGTAGTAAAGCTTGGTGATGCTGAGCCTTTTAAGAATACTTTCTAAGACTATTCAATTTTTTTTAGTTATAATGGAAAGTACATTCACAAATAAAAATTTTATGATTTCTCTTAGATTCATGTGCATTACTCAGTGAAGTTATTAAAGTATAGCTTATAAAAACAGTCTCTTCAATAAATGGTGCTGGGAAAACTGGGCAGTTATATGTAGAAGAATGAAACTCAACCATTCTCTTACACCGTACACAAAGATAAACTCAAAATGGATAAAAGACCTCAACGTGAGACAGGAATCCATCAGAATCCTAGAGGAAAACATAGGCAGTAATCTCTTCAATATCAGCCACAGCAACTTCTTTCAAGATATGTCTCCAAAGGCAAAGGAAACTAAAGCGAAAATAAACTTTTGGGACTTCATCAAAATCAAAAGCTTCTGCACAGCAAAGGAAACATTCAAAAAAAAAAAAAAAACAACCCACGTAATGAGAGAAGATATTTGCAAATGACAGTATAGACAAAAGGTTGATATCCAGGATCTATAATGAACTCCTCAAACTCAACACACACAAAACAGGCAATCATATCAAAAAATGGGCAGAAGATATGAACAGACACTTCTCCAATCAAGACATACAAATGGCTATCAGACACATGAAAAAATGTTCATCATCACTAGCCCTCAGGGAGATTCAAATTAAAACCACATTGAGATATCACCTTACACCAGTTAGAATGGCCAGAATTAACAAGACAGGAAACAGCATGTGTTGGAGAGGGTGTGGAGAAAGGGGAACTCTCTTCCACTGTTGGTGGGAATGCAAGTTGGTGCAGCCTCTTTGGAGAGCAGTGTGGAGGTTCCTCAAGAAATTAAAAATAGAACTTCCCTATGACCCTGCAATTGCACTCCTGGGTATTTACCCCAAAGATACAGATATCGTGAAAAGAAGGGCCATCTGTACCCCCAATGTTTATAGCAGCGATGGCCACGGTTGCCAAACTGTGGAAAGAACCAAGATGCCCTTCAATGGACAAATGGATAAGGAAGATGTAGCCCATATACACTATGGAGTATTATGCCTCCATCAGAAAGGATGAATACCCAACTTTTGTAGCAACATGGACGGGACTGGAAGAGATTTTGCTGAGTGAAATAAGTCAAGCAGAGTCAAATATCATATGGTTTCACTTATTTGTGGAGCATAACAAATATCATGGAGGACAAGAGGTGTTAGAGAGGAGAAGGGAGCTGGGGTAAATTGGAAGGGGAGGTGAATCATGAGAGACTGTGGACTCTGAAAAACAATCTGAGGGGTTTGAAGTGGCGGGGGGTGGGAGGTTGGGGTACCAGGTGGTGGGTATTATAGAGGGTGCAGATTGCATGGAGCACTGGGTGTGGTGAAAAAATAATGAATACTGTTATGCTGAAAATAAATAAATTAATAAAAAAGTATAGCTTATCAAATTAGACTATAAAATACTTATTCTAATGATATATTAGTTCATCTTATAAAGTAATTAATATTTTCTATCCTCTATTAAATTATATACAATTGTACGATAGTTGCTGGGTAATTATAGCAATAAGAATGTTGTTCTTTTGGAAAGTACATAGAAAAATGTTACCATTATATGAAACAAATTAAGGGCTCTGAATATTTAATGTGATTATTTAACACTTTCCAGAAACTGATAGAAGTCAATACACATTTAAAAACCCATTTAAGAAGGGCACACTATCTTTGATTTATTATGCTTTTCCAAACACTTGTTTTTCCTATCCATCACGTTGCATTAACACAAATTAAATAATAAAACATAACACACAGCTTTCAGTTTCTAGTTCTACATGTAAGGATTTTGCAGGTCACCACTCCTTCCTGACAAATAAAAAATCACAGGGCAAACTATTGTCTGCAAAACCAGAGAGAATGACAGAAGAACACAAAGAATCACAACTTACCAGAGCAGAAACACATGAACTAACACCTCCATGGAACAGTGCCAGAGGAGGAAAACCTGAGCTATAATTAATAAACTGATAGAATTTCAGAGTAGACATGTCTGAGAGTTAAAGTCTCCAGGGGAACCAAGTCATAGAGGGCATCTCCCAACCTTTTGTGAGTTCTACCTGAAAGAGTTTGACCAGGTTCTCACAACAAATATTGGAGAAAAATCTCCTTCATACTGCTGGCATAGTGAGAGGAAATGAACCATTTTTGAAATATACCAGAGTACTCTATTCTTCACAACAAGGTCTGCCTTCAGGACCAGCTATTTTTTTTTTTTTTCAGTATAACAGTATTCATTGTTTTTGTACCACACCCAGTGCTCCATGCAATCCATGCCCTCTCTAATACCCACCAGCTGGTTCCCCCAACCTCCCGCTGCCCCCCCCCCACTGCTTCAAACCCCTCAGATTGTTTTTCATAGTCTCTCATGGTTCACCTCCCCTTCCAATTTCCCTCAACTCCCTTCTCCTCTCCATCTCCCCTTGTCCTCCATGCTATTTGTTATGCTCCACAAATAAGTGAAACCATATGATAATTGACTCTCTCTGCTTGATTTATTTCACTCAGCATAATCTCTTCCAGTCCCATCCATGTTGCTATAAAAGTTGGGTATTCATCCTTTCTGATGGAGGCATAATACTCCATAGTGTATATGGACCACATCTTCCTTATCCATTCAACAGGACCAGCTATTTAACAGATCCTAATTTAGGGATGGCTCAGAGCTGATTGACTGGGGGAAGGGAAATATCCAATACCAGTTAGCTGTAGCCATCCTGACTGTTCCATCTAAGGGGAAAGGAGAAGCACTTGTGAACATCATAGTTGGGAGGCATAAGCTAACTAAAAGACTAAAGCGTAATCATAATCATAGAACATTTCCCTTCCCCCACACCACCCCATCACTAAAGGCCTATTTACAGCAGTTCCTTTCCCCCAGTTCATCATGTACAGTGATCATGAAAAATTGACAAGACATACTAAAAGGCAAAAAAAAAACCAAAATTTGAAGATAAAGAGCAAGCATCAGAACCAGACATGGCAGCGATATTGGACTTATCAGGCTAGGAATTTCAAATAACTATGATTAATATGCTAAGATCGCTAACGGATGAAGTCAGCAGCGTGCAAGAACAGATGAACAATGTTAGAAGAGAGGAAATTCCAAGAAGAAAAACAGAAAGAAATGCTGGAAGTCAAAAACTGTAATGGTAGTAACTGTAAAGCAGAAAGAATCTCTGAGCTTGAGGATATCACAATAGAAATCTCCAAAATTAAAATAAAGCAATGAGAACTAAACCTGAAAAAATATATATATAAGAACAGAACATTATATCCAAGAACTATGGGACAACTACAAAAAGTGTAACAAGTACATAAGAATAACAGAAGGAGAATAAAGAGAGGAAAAGAAGAAATATTTGGAAGAATGATTTTCTTCCAAATTATTGTCAGATGCCAAACCACAGACTTAGGAAATTCCGGGAACACCAACCAGGAAAATACCTAAGGAAAAAAAAATGTACCGAGGTATATCATATTCATACTACAGAATATCAAAGATTAAAAAAAAATCCTTAGAGACAGAGAAATAAAAAACATGTCATGTATAGAAGAGAAGAAAATTACATCCAACTTCTCCTCAGAAACCAAGAAAGAAGAGAGTGGAATGAAATATGGTGTTGAGAAAAGAAAACTACCAGCCTAGAACTCTGTGCACTGTGAAATTATCCTTCAAAAATGAGGAGACATAAAGACTTTCTCAAACAAAAATTGAAGGAATTTTTTGCCCATAGACATGACTTACAAAAAATGTTAAAAGAAGTTCTTTAGAGAAAAGGAAAATAATATAGGTCAGAAATTCAGACCTATATATCATATATATATCATATATTTATATATATGGGAGGGTTATTGTATTATAAGGTACTCACACCACCTCTAAAGTAATATGGTGTTATTTGAAACAGAATTGGATTAGTTATAAGTGTATATTAAAAACTCTAGGACAACCACTAAGTAATAATAATAATGTAACTGATGTACTAAGAAATGAAAGAAAAGGGAATTATGTAAAATGTTTGATTAAAACAAAAAAAAGGTAGAAATAGTGGAAGGCAAAAAAAGAACTAAAAAACAATGGTTACAAATAGCAAACAATAAAAAATATGGCAGATATTAATCCAACTATGTCAGCAATGAATTTGAACATCATTGGTCTAAGTGCAGCACTCAAAAGATGCAGGTTGTCAGAGTGGATCAAAAAACAAAACCAAAAATCCCCTATATGCTGTCTACAAGAAACCTACTTTAAATATAATGACCATATAGATTAAAAGTAAGTGAATGGGGGGCGCCTGGGTGGCTCAGTGGGTTAAAGCCTCTGCCTTCAGCTCAGGTCATGATCCCAGGGTCCTGGGATCGAGCCCCACATCAGGCTCTCTGCTCAGTGAGGAGCCTGCTTCCCCCTCTCTCTGCCTGCCTCTCTGTCTACTTGTGATTTCTATCTGTCAAATAAATAAAATCTTTTAAAAAAATAAAAATAAATTTTAAAAAGTAAGTGAATGGAAAAAGATATATGACCTTAATACTAACCAAAAGAAAGCAGAAGTACCTATATTAATTTCAGATACAACAGACTTCAATTTTCCTTCAAAACAAGGAAAGTTATCAAAGAGAGACATTACATATAATAAAGGAGTCATTTCTCCAAGAAAACTTAATAATCCTTAATATGTATGTTTCTAACCATGGTGTCAAAATACATAAGGCAAAAACTGATAGAATTGCCAAGAGAAATGGAAGAATCCACTATTATATTTGGAGGCTTCAACACTCCTCTATCAGAAATGGACAGAGCCAATGGGGAGAAAATCAGTAAGAACATAGTTGAACTCAACAACATTAATCAACAAGGTGGATATAAAGGACATATATAGCCTACTTCAACCAACAGCAAAATAGATATTTTTCTCAAGTTCACATGGAACATGCACCAAGATAGACAATTTTAAGCCCTAAAGCACATCTTAATGAATTTAAAAGAATAGGAGTCACACAATGCTTGCTTTTAGACCACAATGGAATTAAAGTAAAAATCCATAATAGAAAAACAACTTTAAAATCCTGGAGTACATCGTGAGTAAACAACACACCTTTAAATAACTCATGTGTCAGGAAATCTCAAGACAAATTGAAAATATTTTGAACTAAATTAAAATGGAAATATGATTTATGAAAATTTATGAAATACAGCAAAAGCAGTGTTTAGAGGAAATTTATAGCAGTGGTTGCATATATTAAAACAGAACAAAGACCTAAAATGAATCATCTAAACTTCCATCTTAGGAAACTGGAAAAAGAAGAACAAATTAAATTAAAAGTAAGCAGAAAATAAATAATAAATACTAAAGCATAAATTAATGTAATTGGGGACATCTGGGTCATTCAGTTGAAAGTAGGACTCTCGATTTTGGCTCACGTCATGATTTTAGGGTTGTGAGATTAAGCCCCATGTTGGGCTCTGTGCTGAGCATGGAGCCTGCTTGGGATTCTCTCTCTCCCTCTACTCACTTCCCCCTGAACCCCCACTTACAAACTCTCTCTTAAAAAAAAGAAAGAAAGAAAGAAAGAAAGAAAGAAAGAAAGAAAGAAAGAAAGAAATGCATTTGAAAACAAGAAATCAATAAATAAAATCAACACAAACAAAAGCTGGACCATTGAAAAGATTGACAAAATTGATAAGCCTCTAGCCAGACTGACAGTGAAAGGGAGAAAAGCACAAATTACTAATACGAGAAATGACAGAGAGGACATTACTACAGATTGCATGACTATTAAAAGGGTAATAAAGGAATACTGTGAACAGCTCTATGTCCATAAGCTTTAAACCTTGATGAGAAGGACCAATTCCCTGAAAGACACAATCTGCTAAAACACAAAATGAAATCAACCATTTGAGTGGGCCTGTGACTATTAAAGAAATTGAATCAACAATTAATAAACTTCCAAAACAGAAAGCACCAAGCCCAGATGGCCTCACTGGTGAATTCTATCAAATATTTAAGGAAAAAAATCATCCCAATTCTCTCTAATCTCTTTTAAGAAAGTAGGAACATAAAAAATAATTATTAATATATTCTGTGAGGCCAGTATTACTCTAATACCAAAGCCAGATAAAGACATCACAAGAAAAAAGAACCAGAAACCAATATCTCTCATGAAAATAAATGCAAAAATGCTCAATAAAATATTAGCAAACCCCAAAAATGTATTAAAAGGATTATACACCATAACCAAGTGGAATTTATTCCAGTTTTGCAAGGCTAGTTCCACATTCAAAAATCAGTTAGTGTAACACATCGTATCAATAAGCTAAAGAAGAAAAAAAAATCATATGATTGCCTTAAAAGATGTAGAGAAATCACTTGACAAAATATAGGACGCATTCATGATAAAAGCTCTTCGTTATCTAAGAACAGTGGGCTATTTCCTCAATGTGGGGGAGGATATCTACCAAAAAAACCACAGTTACCATCATACTTAATGGTAAAAAACTAGAAGTTTTGGGGCAGTTGCATGGCTCAGTCATTTAAGCATCTCCTTTCAGCTCAGGTCATAATCTCAGGGTCCTGAGATCAAACACTGCATCAGGCTCCCTGCTCAATGGGAAGTCTACTTCTTTCTCTCCTGCTCATTTTCCCTCCTACCTTCACTCAAGCACTCGCTATTAAATAAATAAAATCTTTTAAAAAGAGAGAAAGAGAAACTAGTTTTCCTCACTAAGATCTGGAAAAAAATCAAGGATGCCCCTGCTTACCACTCGTTTCCAAAGTCACACTGTAAGTTTAACTTAATGTAATAAGATAAGTAAAGGAAATACAAGTTATATGAATTGGGAGGGAAGAAATGAAAATCCAAAAGAGCTGACAAAAAAAAATTCTTGGAATTAATAAGCAATAAAGCAAGGTTTCAGGACACAGGGTTAATATACAATAGAAAATTCAGCCACTTTTCCACATACTAGCAATGAACAAGCAGAATTCAAAATCACAAACACAATACCATTTACATTATCATCCTAAAAATATTAAATATTTGGGTATAAATCTAAGAAAATATGTACAAGATATATATGATTAAAGTATAAACCTGATAAAAGGAGGAACTAAATAAAAGGAAAGATACTCCACGTTCATGGTAGGAAGACACAGTATTCCCATGATGTTAGTTATTCCCCAAATTATCTAGAGGTTCAATGAAATCCCAGTCAAAATCCCAGCAAGTTATTTTGTGGGTATTGACAGATGGATTCTAATGTTCATGTAAAGAAGCAGAAGTTCAGAATAGAGAACACAATCTTGCAGAAGGCACAAAGTTGGAAGACTGATTCAACCTGACTTCAAAACTTACTATAAATCTATCAGTTTTATAAATATTATAAATAGACATATATATCAATAGAATAAAACAGAGAGCCAAGGAATAGACCCACATAACTAAAGTCCCCTGATTCTCGACAAAGGAACAAAGGCAATGATGCAAAGATACTCTTTTAACAAATGGTGCTGGAACAGTTGGATGCCCATGTGCAAAAGAATCAATCAAGACATAGACCTTACACCCTTCACAAAAATTAAAATGTATCAAAGACCTAAATGTAAAGTGCAAAACTACAAAACTCCTAGAAAATAACATAGGAGAAAATCTAGATGACCTGGTATTTGACAATAAATTTTTAAATATAACACCCAAGACCTGATCTGTAAAGAAAGATTGGACTTCATTAAAATTAAAAATGTTGTTCTACAAAAGACACCGCCAAAAGAATAAGAGGATTAACCACAAGCTGGAAGAAAATATCTGCCAAATAAATATCTGATAAAGGACTATTACCCAAAGCATATAAACTCAACACAAAGAAAAAAAACAACCGTATTTTAAAATGGGCCAAAGACCTTAACAAACATCTCCCTACAGAGGATATACAGTTATTGTATAAGCATATGAAAAGATGTTCCACATCCTCTCTCATCAGAGAAATGCAAATTGAAAGAACAAGGAGATATCACTACACGTCCATTAGAATAGCCAAAATCTAGAACATCGACAACACAAATGTTAGTGAGGTTGTGGAGCAACAGGAACTCTCATTCACTGATGGTGGGAATGCAAAATAGTACAGACATTTTGGAAGACAGTTGCAAACATATTCCTAATGTACCATCCAGCTGTTGTAATTCTTTATATTTACCCAAAGGGGTCGAAAACATCTCCACAGAATAAACCTGCACATGTAATGTTTCTAGCAGCTTCATTCATAATTGCCAAAACTTGAAAGCAAACAAAATATCCTTCAAAAGGTAAATAGATGAACTGTGGCACACTAAGATAATGAAATATTATGCAGCACTGAAAAGAAAAGAGCTATTGAGCCTTGAAAAGATATGGAGGAAACTAAAATGTCTATTATTAAGTGAAATAAGCCAATATGAAAAGGCTATATAGTATGAGTCTAACTGTATGACATTTTGAAAAGGCAAAATTGTGTAGACAGTAAACTGATCAGTGGTTGGCAGGGGTTAATAGGGAGGGAGAGATGAATAGGCACAGAGGATTTTTTTAGAGCAGTGATGTGTAATACTACAATAATGGATACATGTCATTATACATTTGTATAATATATATTTGTATAATATATATACCGAGAGTGAACCCAAATGTAAACTATGGACTTTGGGTGATGATATGTCAATGTAGGTTCATCAGTTGTAACTAATGTCCTGTTCTGGTGGAGAATATTGATAATGGGGGAGGCTGTCTGTACAAGGTAGAAACGATTACATTGGAAATCTCTGCCCCTCCTTCTCAAAGAAGAAATCTCCACACCTTCCCAAGACTGCTCTAAAAATAAAATCTGTTTAAAAACAATAACATATGGATTATTTTATTTTATGAAATTTATAAAAATGTATTATATTAGATCTTACACAATTTTAAATAAGACCTTTTTGGGTGATTTATCTTTTTTTTTTTAATATATATTTTATTTATTTATATGACAGCAAAAGAGAGATTGCGAGAGCAGGAACACAAGCAGGGGGAGTGGGAGTGGGAAAGCAGGCCTCCCACCAAGCAGGGAGCCCAGTGTGGGGCTTGATCCCAGAACTCTGGGATCATGACCTAAGTAGAAGATAGACGCCCAATGACTGAGCCACCCAGGTGCCCCTGGTGATTTATCTTATAGGATGCCTTCAGTAATTTGTTTTTCAGTGCTTTTTATAATAGCTGTTGAAGCAAACATATTAACTCAATTAGTTGAATTAAAAAATAAAGCCAGACTTTTTCTAACAATGAGTGAGCTTAATTTGATTGATTGGTTTGTCACTGAGGACAGGATTTGCTAATTAGTTTATGGAGTAGAAATTTTCAATTAATTGAATGAACTGAAGTCTCAAGATTTGACAAAATTATATTTAAATCATTTGGAATATGAAAGATATAAGCATTTAATCAAAGTATTATATTGACAACATTTATTAAAATTATTATTTCATGGCTCAGTTCTTTCTGAGTATATTGGATTAAACTATATGCCTCTATGGACAAAAGTAACAGATGTAATAAATAGCCATTTGAAAAGTATTGGTAAAACATTTTTGGTACAGTTCCCAGAAACTGAGAAAATGAATGACCCTAACAATTGGGTAACAAATCTTTGCAAGTGAATTGATTTTCTTTTATTTGCTCTCAACAAAATTGAAGGAAGACCTAATAGAATACTCAGCTAATGGATCATTAGCAATGATTTTTGTTGCTAGACCACTGCCAGATGTTTGACATGTTATTCAGAAAGTATTTAAAAAATTAAAGGACATCACTGTAACAAAATCCATTCCCTTCTCGTCTAGTTATCTATGTGAATTGATGCTGAACTCTCCGTATACCACTCAAACAAAACAATTCATCTAGGGGTATATTAGGTGGTGAGAAAAAGTATAATTTGTCCTTTAAATGCTTAATTAAGTTATCTGTTAGATAAATATCAAAATCATAAACATTTATTATTTAGATCACATTGCATACTCATA
Source organism: Mustela nigripes (assembly GCF_022355385.1). Classification (NCBI taxonomy): domain Eukaryota; kingdom Metazoa; phylum Chordata; class Mammalia; order Carnivora; family Mustelidae; genus Mustela; species Mustela nigripes. Next base: position 168,728,806 of record NC_081559.1, read on the forward strand.
ATTCAGTGCTAACATGATCCAGATCCTATGTTTTAATATAATAAAGCATTTTAATTTAACTGTATAAACATAGTTTTGTTAAAAATAAGTATGATAACAGGTGAATTTAAGAATTTTTTTTCAAATTAAAGAATGTTAAACATAAAAATGTGTTTTCTTAAATCTCTGGGGGAAGTGGAATAAAACCTAGAACTATGGGTAAAATGATGTTTAATTTCCTGCAATTAAAAAACAGCTTCTTGTATTTTTAAACTGAATGGTGGTGGCTATGAAATTTCCCAGGATAGTTAGATTATGATGGGTACATTTAAAAGAGCATTTTCAGTTTTGTTTAAAATATGAACATTGAGATATTTCAGAAATTACATCCTTTACATTTCTTTAATGATGAAAATTAAATTAAATAGTGATTAAAAATTAATTATTCCCAGTCGAATCCTGACAGCAGACATATCCCAATGGAGGGCCATTCTGCAAGATGCCTGACCAGTCTACTCAGACCTGAGATGACCTGTCAAGTTCATCAAAAACAAGGAAAGTCTAAGAAATTGTCACAGCCAAGGGGAGATATGATGACAAAGTGTGATGTGGTATCCAGAATGGGATCCCCCCAAACAGTAAAAGGACATTAGGTAAAAATTAAGGAAATCTGAATAAACTATGGGCTTTAGTTTATAATAATGCAACAATATTGGTTTGTTAACTGTAAAATATATACAATATATTTACTTTTAAAAATATACAATCTGTATAAATATAAATAAATATGCAATCTAGTAAAAATATACAATGTGTCCTAATAATGGACAGATTTAATAATAAAAGAAACTAACTGCAAGAGTAGGGGAACTTCCTGTATGATCTTTGTAAGTTTCCTATATATATAAAACTGTTCTTAAAAATAATCTTTGTTAAAAATTAATTGCTGGGGCACTTAAGTGGCTCAGTGGGTTAAGCCTCTGCCTTTGGTTCAGGTCATGATCTCAATCAGGGTCCTGGGATCAAGTCTCACATTGGGCTCTCTGCTCAGCTGGGAGCCTGTTTCCCCCTCTCCCTCTGCCTGCCTCTCTGCCTACTTTGATCTCTCTCTCTGTCAAGTAAATAAATAAAACCTTTAAAAATAAATAAAAATTAATGACAAAATTAAAAACAGATGTAAACCTGACGATGTACAAGAAGGCACATAGTTTTTCAGCAACTACTTAGCAAGGATCAATGAGAAAACAGTTTAAGCAGACATGTTGTTGTTTTTGTTACTTTCTAACTGTATTACCTGGGACAAATGACTTAACTTCTCTCTGCCTTGGTTTTCCCATCTAAAAATTTACTTCTTAGTAAGATTTCGAGAGGATTGAAATAATGTATTTAAAATATGGGGCTTGTAGTAAACACATAGAAATGGTTGTTATTGCTCTTATTTTTGTCATAAACAGACATGTGAAATCCAGGAGTCGCAAGTCAAAGTTTATGAGTACTTCTGCGATTGAAGCTGAGAGAAAGTTACAAGTTGGTAAAACCAGCAACCGGAAGTGAAATGTAAATAATCCAGAAACATCCTGCATACAAATTGTTATGCCCGAGTTTTTGCATCCGAGAGACCACCAAGGAGCCAAGCACCGATGCAATCACACAAGGGTTTATTTGAGAAGCTTAAGCCTGGGCTCAAGTATACCCAACACAGCGGAGTAGGGACTTGGACCCCGAGCCAGATTATAGGCAGAGTTTTTTGTTTTTTGTTTTTTGTTCTAAATTTATTTTTATTTATTTTCAGCATAACAGTATTCATTATTTTTTCACCACACCCAGTGCTCCATGCAATCCGTGCCCTCTCTAATACCCACCACCTGGTTCCCCCAACCTCCCACCCCCCTGCCACTTCAAATCCCTCAGATTGTTTTTTAGAGTCCATAGTCTCTCATGGTTCTCCAATGAAGACATACAAATGGCTATCAGACACATGAAAAAATGTTCATCATCACTAGCCCTCAGGGAGATTCAAATTAAAACCACATTGAGATATCACCTTACACCAATTAGAATGGCCAAAATTAACAAGACAGGAAACAACATGTGTTGGAGGGGATGTGGAGAAAGGGGAACCCTCTTACACTGTTGGTGGGAATGCAAGTTGGTGCAGCCACTTTGGAGAACAGTGTGGAGGTTCCTCAAGAAATTAAAAATAGAATTTCCCTATGACCCTGCAATTGCACTCCTGGGTATTTACCCCAAAGATACAGATGTCGTGAAAAGAAGGGCCATCTGTACCCCAATGTTTATAGCAGCAATGGCCATGGTCGCCAAACTGTGGAAAGAACCAAGATGCCCTTCAACGAACGAATGGATAAGGAAGATGTGGTCCATATACACTATAGTCAGAGTTTTTAAAGGCAGAGTATGGGTGGACTCGGCGGTGGGTGAGGACAAAGGGGGCGTTCAGAAGGGCTATCAGGGTAAAGAAGACTGTCAGGATATTGAAGGCCTGGTTACTATCAAGCCAAGGCTGTTTTTCCCTTTAATGAGGCACTAGCATGAAGACAGTTGGGAGTTTCTCGGTGGAATGTCACATTCTTGTTATCAAGAGTCCTTGTTAGTGAGATTTGGGTTTAGAAGAAATTTAACTTTATTTAGGGTTTGAGGAACTGAGTTATTTGCCTCTGGAAATTGTGCTATTGTTAGATAGCTTCTTTGTAGATCTCTAGGACATTTGTAAACCTAGGGAGACTCCTGTCTTGCAGGATTGTGATCTCTGGAAGTTAACTATTTGTTTTTCTTTTAGGGCAGTTAGAGGTGGTTAAGGAATGTCACACATACTGCCAAGGGGAGGGGAGCGGGTGGAGAGGGGGTGCAAGGTGCCAGCTTTTGCTTTGCCAAGATGGCTGTACTTATGTCAGGGCTAGACTCGAGGTGTGTACAGCCCTGTTTTTCTTGGCCTCCACACAAATGTCCTCAAGGTCTCAAGGTCTGAGCACCATCTTTGCAATATTCTGCTGTTCTTCTCACCCAAACCCTGACCCCAAGCATCGCCCAGGCACACAGCCAGAGGGAACTTTGGTCTCTTCTCAGTGACAAGCCTTGGGTGGAGGGGGTCCCGGGATGGAAGACAGAAGTCCAGCCTCACAGTCACCGATGGTCATGATGGCTACCTCTAACAACCTTTCCTTCCTAAAACCATACACCAAGTACTGAAAATTAAATCAATAACGCCGAAGAAATGGGTAATCAAAATATTTTGAAAAAGGCACAGTGAGGGCAGGGCAAGTTTGCCCAAACATTCACAGTGCTGAAAGAAACATTGGAAACACTGGAATTTTGTCTGCAAGACTCCACGTCCGCCTCCCTTTCTAGAATGTAAACTCTTCTAGGGTAGAAACCGTGGCTTCTTCAGCTCTTTCTTTGCATCAAGCACAATGCCTGGTTGGCACTTACTAAATATTAGTTTGGTGAACAACTTTTCCCCAAGATAATGTTTATCTCAATATGGTTTATAAAGATAATGAAATAATATTTATATTCTCTTTATGACATAAACTGATGGTGATAACAGACAGCTCTTAGTTGGACACTAAAGTTTTCAATTCACAGTTGCATCTGATATCTCATTTTTATCTTTGCAAATCCTCTGTAGAGAACGCATCATTTATTTTTATTTGTTTAAATATTTTTTTTCCATTTTATGCAGAAGAATGCAAACATTTAAACATCTGCGTGTTTACAAGATATCAAATAATTGTTGCCTTTGTGAAAGGAATTGAAATTCCTTTCTTTACTTCACTGTCTTTCTAGTACTTTGGATGATAACTTAGAGCATAGGTTCACTCGATCCTTAATTCATTTATCAATTCGATAAATGTTTATCAAACATCTGGTTTGAGAGTTCATCAGTAAACAAGATAGAGTTCTGTTAGTAACCACCAAAAAGATTTTGTGCCAATAGATGAGCTGATGTGTGCAAAAAAGCTTTGAGTTTCTAGGGAGTCAAATCGATGTGCTTGGAAACAGGGCCACTACTATTCTATTCATGCCTGAGGCTGCAACGCTCTAGGCCCTTGATATGCACTAGGATGTCCACGGTTCACTCTAAACATACAGGTCGATATTAGCCTCAGGCTGTCATGGTTTGCATTTTAAGGTGATAGTATACCCATTTTATGGAAGAGGAAACTGACCTAAGAGAGGTAACATTATCTCAGTTCCCATTAAGTGAAAGAGCTGAAATTGAAACCCACATCTGTTAAATACTCAAGCCCATTTTCTCCTTCCCGTCTTATCTGTGACTTCTAATGCAGTGATGACACTTTGAAAATTCAGAATAGAAGGGAGCTTCAGGTGTGTATCTCAGCTTTGGCCGTCATGGCCAAGAGAACCTATGAAAGCTCTTTGTGAGCAAAACCATGCTGTCTCTTGGCAACCATCTACCACTCCCCATTCATTGAGGTCCTTGAGCTTATGAACACTTGGCCTTGACTCCCAGACCGACCCTTCACTACTGTCTTCCCTTCTTTCCTTTCACTGGGTCCAAATGGTGCTTTTTAAAAAGGCAGAACATATATACAAGCCAAAATTGGGGGGAAGTAGGCATCAAGGGTGTACTAATAATGTGGGGAATGGTGATGAAGGTCTTCGGGGAGCAGCTGAAGCAAGGAACCCAGAGGGAAGGAGGAAACAGTGTCAATGGCAAAGTTCCCAGAGCATAAAAATGTACAATTTGGTTTTAGTGGCAGTGGAAGACCTTACAAATTCATAGAAAAGGTTTTCCTTGAGCAACTTCCCTTGACAATCATCCTCCAAAATAATAATAATAATAGTAATCTATTGAATTAGTTTTTGCTGTATAACCACCCCAAAATTGGGTGGTTTGAAATAATAACCATTTATTTAGTTCACCAATCTGTAGAATGGCTCATTTAGGTGAGATCCATCTGAGTGGCTCTTCTGGTCACAGAGAGGCTCATTCATGTGTCAGTTGCAGAACTGTCTGGGCGCTGGTGGAAGGGGCTTCAACTACAGCTATCGCTCTCTGCTCCAGAGGCTAGCATCCCCATGGTAGTGGGGCAGGCTTCCAAGGGAACAGGTGGAAATATGCAACGCCTCTGGAGAGCCGGCACAACATCATTTCAGCCACATCCTATTAGAATACATAAGGCATGGGGAGCCTGGGTGGCTCAGTGGGTTAAAGCCTCTGCCTTTAGCTTAGGTCATGATCCCAGGGTCCTGGGATCCAGCCCCTCATCGGGCTCTCTGCTCAGCGGAGAGCCCGCTTCATCCCCTCTCTCTCTCTCTCTGCCTGCCTCTCTGCATACTTGTGATCTCTGTCAAATAAATAAATAAAATCTTAAAAAAAAATACATAAGGCATGAAACTGGCCCAGATCTAAGCTGGAAACAGACATTGTCTGCTTCTTGCTGCAAGGAGCTACGAAATCATGTTGCAGAAGAGTGTGGCTATGATGCAGATAACCTTTGCTTTATTACACCAAGCAGAGAAGTGATTCCAAAGGAAGTGTGTCTTATACAAAGAATTTTCCATTTTCAGGGATTCCATTAGAACTCAGAAATAATATCAAGGTTTGAAACTTAATTTTAACCTTAAACATTCCTCTTTGTTCATGGAAAAACAAAACAAAACAAAGCAGAAGTAACTGTTTATTGAACACCCGTAATGTGCCAGAACCTTTACATTTAATCATCTATATAATACTGCAAGATGAAGTTTTTGATCTCTGTTTTACAGATGGGAAAAGGCAGGGAGATTCGGTGGCTTGCCCTGGTTCACAAAGATAATGAGTATTGGGTCCGTCTTATTTCCAAGGCTCACACTTTTCCCTCTCTATTACACTCTAAATTGCCATCTGAAAACCCCTTTGGAAATTTATTTTGCATCATGTGTGTAATAACATCTGCACCAAATGGAAAGACCAGAAATTGAAAGACTGTCCTGGACATAATTAGTTGGTTTTACCTCTCATTCCAGCCTCTTCCTACTTGCGTACCTTCCTTTATATGCTGCAGAGACTGGAAAGCTAGCGTCTGCATTTCCCACAATCCCTCGAGTATAGGATTCCAAAGGTAATTTAGTTGTTTAGCGGGCTTAGTTTGTTTTAATAGCAATGTAAGATTTTATTTGGTTCACTTTTAAATATTTATTTTTAAATAAAAGTGGTATGTATTAAAGGTGTGTAATATGATCTAAGATATATATATATATAGGCATATAGATATATATATATACACACACACACAGAGTGAAATGATTACTACTGTCAAACTAACTATCTCCTCACATACTTACTGTGTGTGAGTGTGTGTGTGTGGTGAGAGCACCTAAATCTACTATCTTGGCAAATTTCCAGTATTTGATATAATATTACTAATTATAGTCATGATGCTGTAGATTAAATCTCCAGAATTTTTCATCCTGTAACTGTTCTTCTTTTAAATCTTTTTCTACTATACACTAAGAGTCCTGCAAAGGCTGGTAGCATATTTTTGGTTTTGTTTTCCCTTTGGTTATCTATCAGCTAGCACGCTGTACTTAGCACATAGACTATGCTTAATAAATGATTTTTTTTTAATTGTGGTAAAAAGATCTGATCAATTCTCTTAATAAAATTTTAGGTGTACAGTACAGTATTGTTCAGATAACATAATCACAGTGTAAGAACAATGTTGTATAGCCGAGCTCTAGAACTTTTTCATCCTGCATGGCTGAAACTTTATAACCATTGAATAACAACTCCTCATTTCCCTCTCCCTCTAGTCTCTGGTAACTGCCAGTTACTTTCTGCTTCAATTGAACTAAGTAACTAGCTCCATTCCTTAGATCCTTCCTGCAAGTGGGATCATGGGTTATTTGTCCTTGTGTTGTCACTTAGTGTGATGTCCTCAAGGCTCATCAATATTGTAGCAGATGACAAGATTTCCTTCTTTTATATGGCTGAGTAATATTCCATTGTAGAATCACATTTTCTTTATTCACTCATCCTTGAAGGATATGTAGATGATTTGCACCTTGTGACTATTGTGAGTAATAGTGCCGTGAACACAGGAATGCAAATATCTCTTTGAGCACCTGATTTCAATTCTCTGAGATAAATACCAGAAGTGGGATTGTGAGGTCATATTTTTAATTTTTAATTTTGGAGGGAACCTCTATACTACTTTCTATAGCAGCTGCTCCATTCTATGTTCTCACCAACAGTGTTATAAGTGTTCCAGTGTCTACACATCCTTGCTAAGCCTTACTATTTTCTGGGGGTTTTTTGTATTTTGTTTTATAATGGCCATCTTAACAGATGTGTGAGGTAATATTCAACTGTTTGTTTGTTTTAAAGATTTTATTTATTTATTTGATGTAGAGAGAGATCACAAGTAGGCAGAGAGGCAGGCTGAGAGAGAGGGGGAAGCAGGCTCCCCCTGAGGAGAGAGCCTGACGTGGGGCTCGATCCCAGGACCTTGAGACCATGACTTGAGCTGAAAGCAGAGGCTTGACCCACTGAGACACCCAGGCACCCTGTCCAACTGTTATAACTTGCATTTCTCTGATGTTTCATGATGTTGATTACTTTTTGACATACCTGTTAGCCATCTGTATGTCTTCTTTGGAGATATATCTGTTCAAGTCTTTTGCCCATTTTTTTACTCAGATGGTTTTAAGGGTTTTGTCTGGGTTTTTGTTTTGTTTTGCTTTGCTTTTTGCTATTGAATTATAACAGTTTCTTATATTTTTTGAATATTAACCCCTTATCATATACATGGTTGACATTTTTTTCTCCTGTCCTTTAGATTGCCTTTTTACTCTGTCGATTGTTTGCTTAGCTATGCAGCAGCTTTCCTGTTTGATGTAACTCTGCTTCTCTATTCTTGCTTTAATTATCTGTGCTTTTGGTGTCATATCAGAGAAATTACTGTCAAGACCTAAAAGTGATTGAGTTCTGGAAGTAAGATTAACTTGCCAAAAATTAAGAGCCAGAAGTGAGGAATGTGCCACTCTTCTTCCCTGCTTCTGCTGTTGCTTTTGTTTTTGCTGTCAACCAAGATGGTGGAGACATTTGTTTCCCCACTGGCTGTATTAGAAAAGATCCCATTTTCCAGTCATTACCCTCATGAGTGATGTATCCTGAACATCTATTGTATAGGTACAAGTACAGATTGTAAGAGGAGGTGTGGCTCGAGCTCTGGCAGCAGTTGCAAGAGCTTCTGAACTGTAGACTGTCCCACAGTGGCAATGCTGATTTGAGCTGAAACCAACAGTTTCCTGGTCACACATAAGGCAGCAACATCTTTAAACATCCACGTTTGCATGTGGGCTTTGGGCTTCATTCTTGCAAGCACAACATAGAATTTGTTGCTTCATCCAACCCAACAATTTTTTTAAGCCATTTGATAGGCTAGAATAAACTCTTTTCTACATAAATTCACTAGAGTGGATTCCAACCATATAACTAAAGTCATTTTTTTTTTCACAGCTGAATCCTGAGCCATGCAGCCATTAACATTGTTACCTGGATTGTAAAGATCCCTTTGTCTTAATTTTCTGCAGTGGAAAAAAAGAGGGAGAATGGGAAAAAATATCCCTCCCTGACCCATAGGAGTTCAAGTTGTATAGGATCTTCATACCTGCATGACTCTCTACTCCCACGTTTACTGAATATACTTCTCCACAGGGTGCCCAGGGGAGACAGCTGGTAGCATGGTCTCAGGGAGATAAACCTACACTTAATATCTTAGAAGCTATGGAATAGATATGCCGACTGTATTTAGACCTCACAAAGCACAGCAGGAGCATTAAATTGAAGTTATGAAACCAAAATTGAAAGGCTATTAGTTCTAACTTAGTCATTTCATCTAGCTATACCACCTGTGTGCATCCAAGAGTTTCTTGTTCCATTAAGAAATTCATGTTTAAATTGTGTTTGTGGGATGGGTCTGAATGTAAACCAACATTTAGTATCTGGTTCTCTTCTCTTCTGCTTCATTCAGTCATTTTTACATCTAAAAAATGACTCAAAGTAAATAAAAAGAAAACATAAATAATATAAAGTAGTATTTGAGTGGTGTCTACTACTTGCCACAATAACTAAATAAAAATGCTTGTATTATTATTATTTATTATTACTCAAAGTCAACTCAGGACCATGTAGCAACCATTTATACCATTCCTACTCTATGCTCACCCTTACTGTGGGCTAAGAACTAATAAAACAGGATAAATACAATTAAGTCCCTGCCCCCAATCAGCTAGTAGAGAAACATATTCATGCAATTATGAAAATATATATTCAATTAATACTCCAGGTTGGACCAGAAATCTCAGTGTCATCTTGTATACTCCTCTGGAAGGAACTGGACCACCCTGCTTTATCACATGGGCTAACATACTTTCTAATAAATTGCTATTGGATGTTCCATTAAGGAACCAATGGTTGGTTTTGCCTCCAACCCTAGCATGCCCACCTAAAAACCCCCTGAAAGCCCATTTGCTATGGGATGTATAGGGAGCATCTTTCAGGTCTTAGCTTACTCAGAATCTTCTCTAGCCACACTTATTCATGTTTCGTAGTAAAACAGTGTTGATTAAACATAGTTGCCATTCCCCAATATGCCTTTGTTCTCTCAGCTCAAAGATAGGAGACCCAAGTTAGTTGTGATGGAGGTCCCCGGTGGTGGTGTCCAGCAGCAGTGGGAGGCAACTATGTATCATGTAGTGGATAAAATACTGATTTTGGACTTTGTTACAGCCCTGGATAAGGATATAATCTAAGCAGGTCAGCTTCTTAAGATCTAGAGCAGAAGGCAGGCAGTGTAGATTCCGAAAAAGAAATAGATTCTGCCCATCAAAGTCTCCTGCCTTTGCTCTTCAGCATCTACTCTTATCTTTTGTCCAGTTGAAAAGTTCACACCTTCAACCTAGAAGACTAAACTTCTATCATAAGTTGATAATTTCACTACACTACCACATTTCAAACATTAGATATCACCTGTGTTTTCCATAGCAGGTAGTAAGAGAAAAAAGTAGGATCACAAAGTTATCAATTAATGTTAAGACATAGCTGCTTCAGTCCCTACTTCTGTAGGAGGTCAAGAGACTTAAAGTGCCTTCCTCCACTGCATAGTTCATGCTCCTTTTAACCTCTGCAAGCACCTTGGCTGCAGAAGGATTTTTACACAGAAGGGTGACCTGTAGGATCTAAGGATTTGGTGATCTTATCATGTTGGGGTTGTTGCTGTTTTCCATTGAGCAGAACTATTAGACAAGGAAGTCTAAAGAGAACCCCCTGAGTTCTAACACAGTCCTTCTGAACATGAGAAGTCATGTGAAGATTATGGGGAAGGATATTCCTGAAATAGGAAGAATCTCTTCTGAGAGGTCCATAAACATATCTTGTCTTATCTTCAATTTTCCATTTATGTCTCCAAGTGCCTGATCACCTGATCAATCCAATAGCCTCTGCTCACAAGTCAGTTTTGATTTATAACTAAGGCTCTCTTTTTCCATACAAAGTGAGGAGCCAATCTCTCCTAAAGTTCTACCTATTGAAATTACATAGGGGTGCCAGGGTAGCAGAGTTGGTTAAACATCTGCCTTTGACTCAGGTCATGGTCCCAGGGTCCTGGGATCAAGCCCTGTATTGGGCTCCCTCCTCAGCGAGGAGCCTGCTTCTCCCTCTCCTTATGCCCCTACCTCCTGCTTGTGCATGTTCTTTCTCTCTCTCTCTCTCTCTCTCTCTCTCTCTCTCTCGTGCTGTCTCTCAAACAAATAAAATCTTTAAAAAGAAAAGAAATTACATATATATCCATTTTCACCGCTGTCTTTTGGAGCCTCTATTAAGTAAGACTTTAGTGCAAGAGCATTTACTCCTCTCTGGGCTAGTGTACCATAGAGATACACCAGTAAGCCAGGCCCACCTTTTTTTCCCTCCTTCAGAAATTAGTCACAGGAATTCTCTGTGAGGATGAAGGTATGAGTTGAGAGGCAGCAAAGCAATAGAAGCCAATAACATGAATCTGAACCACCTGCTTATGCAGTTTCCATATGCCTCCAGGCTTCCTCAGGCCAAATATCTATTAGCCATTCCCATTTCAAAGATGTATTTTATTTTATTTGGGGGGGGGGCAGAGGGTGAGAACCCCCAAGCAGATTTCCCACTGAGGGTGAAGCTAGACATGGGGCTTGATCCCAGCCCCCATGAGATCATGACGTGAGCCAAAACCAAGAGGCAATCAACTGCGGTACCCCTAGCCATTCCCTTTTTATAATAGAATGTGGCTGATCCTGTCCTAATTTGTGATTCAGCAGCTCAGATAACACTTATCAATAACACGCAGCTTGAACAACACTGTCCCACAGTCACATCACATTCCATGATCAGGCATTAGCCTCTACAAGAGCCCAGTAACAAGCTCATGAAGTACGAAGGTTGTCATTACCATCTGCAGAGGTGAGGAAATTTGCACAAAGTCACACCAATAGTTTAAGTGGCAAAGCAAGAATGCAAATCCAGAACCCACGCTCTTAATCAGCACAGTATATTATCTCATCATATTTGATTTGGACTTTGAAAGATGAGTGAGTTTGGGGCAATACTATCAACTTAACATTTATTACTTGCAATATCCCAGGAAGTGTAGTAAATGCTTTTCATTTATTACCTCATTGAACCCAAACACAACCCTACAAAGTAGGTACCATTTTCATTACCTTATCACACAGGAGAAAATTACAACTTAGACAGGTTAAGGAATTTTTCTCATATCACAAAGTTAGTTAATGGGAGAGCGAAGATTTTATCCCATGCCTTCTGACTCCACATCAGCATGGTAATCCCTGATTGACAAAGTTGAGTAGAAAAGCATTTAGACAGAAGAGATAGACGATGACAGGATAGAGAATTAGGTTAGATTCAGTTTCTGAAGAGCCTTGAACATCAAGATAAAGAGTTTGAACTTCATCTGGTTGACAGTAGGGAGCTACGGAAAGGTGTTAATTAGGAGTTACCCCTTACCAGGGAAGGGGGAGCACCCTCTGGGTAAAAGTAGGAGAGTTAATCTGTTTAAGAGTCAAGTTCATGCCCAATCCCATCACTGCTTCTGGTTATGGTTATCAACAACAAGTCTAGGGTCATCCTGCAAAAGCCGGGAGAAGTAAACAGAGCAGAGACCAAAATCTTCTGCTATGGGATCACAGCCCCTGTGGATTAAGAGAGGACAGTGCCAAGATCTTCAGCAAATAGTTCCAGTCTTGGGGGAGCTAACCATCTATTGAGGATTCAGCAGCTAATATTCCTGGGCACTTTTACTATTTCTGACACTGAGACTCCATATCCTCCTTGTCTAGAACTTTTAACTGTGCCTGGCCACCTGATCCTTTCTAACTCAAAAGAATCTTTTGAGCTTTTACTTCTTCCCCGCTTAGCCTATAATCTCTGATCTGTCCACCCAGTCTGTGTCTCTTGAATTTGAACTCTCTTCTGGTTATCCTATAGCATTATATCAGCTAGACACTTTCTGGTCCTGTTTTCTTGTGGTTGGTCTCAAACCGTCTGTATTCCCTCTGATTATTTTAAAATAATTATTATCTGGGCACCTGGGCAGCTCAGTCATTTGTTGGGCTCCCTGCTCAGCTCAGAGTCTGCTAGTCTGCTTTTCCCTCTCCCCCTGCCTTCCCTCTTCATTCATACTCTCTTTCTCTCAACTAAATAAGTAAAAGTCTTTGAGAAAATTAAAAAAAAAAATTATTAACTGTGGTGGAAGTAATAGAACAGGCTGGAAGAGGAAAACACATGCCACAAGGAGGCGGGACAGGAAAGTAACCGTTCACGTAGATGAGATAAGAGCTGCTACTGGAATGAAGGCGGCGGGACCAGGAAGCTGCTAAAGACTTTTCAAAGAAACAGTAGGGTCAACTGACTGATGGATAGAGGTTAAAGGACAAAATAATTTCCAAAATGAATTTGCAGTTTCAAGTCAAGGTAAGCTGAAGAATGGTGCCATTGAAATGCTGGGTCAGAAGAACGGAATTCAACTGTGGACATGCCATAAACATAATGTGGTCCATGTGCAAATGTCCATGGGGCAGTGGGGAATGAAGTACGTGATCCTAGAGAGATATCAGAGCTAGCTGTGGATTGGGATTGTTTTCATAGGGCAGGTCTGAGAAGCAAGGGAAAGGAAAGAGCCTTTCAAGGGTAAAAAACATCCTACTGAGTAGATTCCTGTGGTATATCCAGTAGATAAAATGTTAGAGCACTATAGGCCTGGTTTCCCTCTTTATCTCAATTGGTTTCTTTCACTTTTGAGGCTCAGAAGAATGTGAGAGGGAGAAAAAAAAGACTAAGCTGACAGAGATAACGAGTATCACAAAGAGAATAATGCTTCCCCCAAAAAATTTTCTTCAAAAAAAATCTGTTATGAATTTTATCAAAGCATTTTTCTGGATTGTGTTAAAATAATAATGATCATATTTTAAAAATCTCTTATTTTTACAATAAATATGATTATATATTATGGTAATGGAATACAGTGATCTTAGTTCTGCAGTCATTCATTCTAGAAAGATCTAAAATATATTATACACATTGATTAATAATTTTTGAAGTATTATAAGATCTCAAATTCTTAAGAAAGCATGAGATACACCATTTACTTTTCCTTTTATAATTCAAAAGACACATCATGATTTTGCATTCCTGCCATTTATGAGACCATAAATTTTCACTGGACTGGGAATGTGTCAAAGTATGGGATTCATTGGATTTTCTGATAAAAAATTCTAGGCTATCATTTATTCTCTACCTGAGCAAAGACAAATGAGTCTGGCCACAAGAATTTCCTGAGTAGGCATAGTAATAAGTCCATTAGAAATGAAATGCATTTATAATGAAGTTAGCTTTTGCTATATCAAAGATCTTTTCAAAAAGGTCATTAGAATGCTATCACTTTAAGATTTCATCTTCTGGTACCCCATTAAACACAAAAGCTCTAAGTCAAAGGCTATTGTTAATTTGACTGATTGACTGATTGACTAATTGCATTATCCTTTAAGCCATGTCTTCACTTTGATTGATTACAATCTATGACATTTAAAAATTTATCTCAGGTATAAAAAACAGAGACTTTTCAATTATTTCTACCATCTTAAATTTCCTCTGAGAGTAAGACATATCAAATGGACAAGCCTAAGGAAGCCCAAAAGGGGTCCTCTCCTACTATTTGGGCAACTTTCTGCCACCCTTCCCTAGGGGGAAAAAATGTCATTTCTTTGAAACTGGGAAATGGCGCTGTTTTTCTCCTGCAGTGGAATTCTCTTTCTAATGTTTCCCCTGCCATGTAAAGCACACTAAATCAATATATGGAAACAAGAAATTTTAAATCTGTGCACACACACCTCAGATTATAAATAATGGATTATAACCCAAAGAACAAAATCATTGTCCACACCCACTCACCACAGAGAGACTAGAAGATTGGTGTTGGCCTATGAAATCAAAACCTTAAAGAAATCAAAACCTTAAAATTAAAACCTGTAGGTACTACAAGCAACCCTAGTTCAGTTAGCAAAACAATGTACAAAAAGAATACGCAGTTCTGATCTGTGCGTGTTTGAGTTCATACTGTGCCGATCAACACCTGCCTGTATTTCAAGAAGCTAAGATTTGAGCTCCGGACTGAGAAGGCTGACTCACTCTACATAATCAATTTGGGTAAATTTGTTTTCTTCTGATTTCTTTCTCTTTTTTTCTTTTTTTTTAAGATTTTATTTATTTCTTCTCATGAGAGAGTGAGAGCGCGTAAAGTGGAGGGGAAAACAGAGGGAGAGGGGAAAACAGAGGGAGAGGGAAAAACAGGCTCCCCAGGGAGAAGGAAGCCTGACCTAGGACTTGACCCTAGGACCCTGAGATCATGACCTGAGCTGAAAGCAGCTGCTTAACTGACTGAGCCACCCAGGAACCTCCATTTTTTTAAATAACAATTTTATTGATTGATTGATTTCTTTCTCTTTGGCTCCTAAGAACACAGGGAGGGAAGAGGAATGAAACCAGCCAGATTGCAAGAGGCAGGATGTCCCAGAGAATGCCAGGGCCTTTAAAAATTCCTCAGGGAAAAGACGTTTGAAAATAAAAATACCTAATAATTAAATTTGAGTTGTGTGGCCTCTAAACTTGCATTGTCCAGTATTATAGCAGGTCAGTACTTGAAATGTGACTGGAAAGAATTGAGCTGTGTGTCAAGAGTAAAATACACACTAGATTTTGAAGACTATATAAATAAGAAGAAATTATTAACATCTCTTTAATAACTATTTTATTAATCACAAGGGATTATATGGGTATTTTGGATATACTGAATTAAATAAAACATACTATTAAAGTTAATTTTATTTTTTTCAACGTGGCTACTACAGAATTATTAGTTATGTAGTTGGTTCACATTATATTTTTACTAGAGAGTACTGCTCCAGTAAATTTTGCTACGTACTCAAAGAGTTCACATGAGCAGATTTTGGTGAGAAACAAGATAAAGGCATTATATCAAGGACAGCACAAGCAAGATGACATCACAAACAGAGTAATAACATACATAAGGCATGGTTTGAAGAGTTCTGCATATATTGATTTTTTAATCTTCATTACAATCCTGTATGTACAATGAAGGGCTCCATCTTTCAAACAAGCAAACTAAGGCACAGGGAGGTTAAGTAATTTGCCCAAGAATATACAGCCAATTAGTGGTAAAAGAAGATTTGAACCAAGGAGGTCTTTCTCCAGAGTACATGTTCTTTCCTGACCTGCTTCACTGAATTACTCTTTTAGCAGCAGCAGCACTTACAATCAGAGGACCATGAGAAAGTAGGTATCCTGAGAAACCGCAGAAATGTATAGCAAGCTGGGAAACTTTCCCTATGGCCTGTGATGGGCATTTGAATGAATCCTAGAGCTTAATGGGCAGAACAGTATTCTCTGAAAGATGGATGACATAGAAGTTAGGTTTGCTATAGGCCTTCCATAACTCAATTAGCTTGAACACAAACTCATTCATAGTTTCTTTTTTTTTTTAATTAAGATTTTATTTATTTACTTGACAGAGAGAGAGAGAGTGTGTGTGAGAGTACAAGCAGAGGGAGAAGCAGGTTTCCCACTGAGCGGGGAGCCAGATTTAGGGCTAGATCCCAGGACCCCGGGATCATGACCTAAGCTGAAGTTTGATGCTTAACCGACTAGCCACAGATGCCCTTGTTCATAGAGTTTCTGTTTCATTTCCTTTCATTCAGAAGGCCCGACCTGTGGGCCCCACTCCCAGTATAATTATACTTTCTTATTGGTTCTCTCTATTTTCAAGCCCAAACTAAACTCTTTCTCAGCAAGCTAAGTCTTCTGGGACGTAGAGCTTTTCCTTTTCTGAGCTCCAGACCTAGCACTGTAATTTAGATCAACTGTTCCCTCGCAGTTAATTGACCCACTACTTAGCCCTATTTCCCAGACTCTGGGACCTGAAATTCCATGACTAGCCTTTCTTCAGGTCTACGGTCTTCGGGGCCTTAATCTCCTTTGTTCTGCTTCGATTTTTCTGATGTAAAGCTCTTCCTTCTAAATCCGTAGATGTTTTTGAAGTTCCTTATTTCTTAGAATATTGTTCCACAGCAGTACTGTCATGGGGCAAAACTCTCATTCCCTAAGTAGAACATAAGTGACCTCCAGGTGGAGGCGGGACACCAGAGGACAATGTCAGCAGGAAACAAGAATTCAAAGACCAGGAAAGAACAAATGTTTTTCAAAGCAGTGGAATATTCATGCCCTGAAATCTTTCGGATATGCCCAGAGTTCGTATTAACCAGACACAATAGGGAAGTTGTGGTGAATGGAGAAAAGATTCATGTTAATAAGCAGGGTCTGTCATAATAGGCCCTTGTCCTTCAAAACCTGGAAGACTCCTTGCATGGAACTAAGTAGGTAGATTTGAACTGCTTTTTGATGAATAAGGTTACATCTTTGTGATGGTTTGACTCATTTTCCTTAGTTACTTAAAGTACTAATACAGGGTGGCCTCATACCCTATATACTAAACAAATATTTCTTCCCCTTTGTGTTCCAATGTTAGGCATAGCCTTGTAGCATCCCATAAGCATACCACATACCCTCTAAGCCTAATAAACAAAACATAACTCAGGAGAAGTCCGTCTTCCCACAAAACTCACTTTTCCCTGAGTTGCCCCTCCCCCCCACTTCAATGGATAACACCACAGGATTTGCTATCATTGAAGTCAAAGCCTTGATTCCTCTTTTTATTCAACACCTCACTCCTAATGCACCAGCAGGTCACATTAGTTCTCCCTTCAAGTATTTCCTGAGTCTGACCGTTTCTCACCACTGGCTCCCCTACTTGGTATAACCATCCCTGCTAACTTAAATTATGAATACTTAAAATAAAAATCATAAAGTATAACAATACTGTTGAGTGAGGGAAGGAATGAGTTTCCTTATCCAGCCAACTGATGGCAAATTAGAGCTGATTTTATCTTAGAACTTTCTGCTTTTACTTTTATCCTAATTGACACATAGAATTTTTTTATTTTAAAAAATTCTTCAAATTAATTAATGGTGGATATAGGAAAGTTCCAACAAGACTGTTAGTGCCAAAAATCAAGCAAAATGAGATTCTAATTGAAAACTCTTCATTTTTCATGAATTGGTGCTATAATGTGTCATAAGATTTCAAACCAGGACACACATAAACATAGAAGTTAAGGTGATATCTCTGAAGTCATATTTAAGATGAAATTTATTTTTCCTATCTCTTTTGACAAGGAATCCATTTTTGTATATAGCTGTTATGGTAATTGAAGCTGGGGAGAGTTGAATATTATAATGGGAGGAAAGATTTTATAAGGTGAAAGAAAGCCTTGGGCATGTCAAAACCCTCTGGCCGGAGATCACCAGGAACACACCTGTAGTTGAACAAAGTTGAGTGCATTGATTTGTTCCAAGAGGGAGTTAACATACCATGGGGAATTGTGGGGCTTCTGACTAGGCAGGTCTTACAAAGGTCCTATAGAATTCAATGTTGTATTAGGTTTGTTCAATTTGTTCACGTAGTGGAAGCATATGTTGATAATATCTAAACAATCAGGGTTTCGCTCTAGATTGGATGTTGTCTGACTGCAAAAATAATTCTATAACTGGGTATCTTAATAAACCTTATCTATAAGTTGGAAGAAATGAAGCAAGTCTAAGTAAATATTAATAAACTGGTGTTCACTCATATTAGGCTAGGGGAATATTTAATCATTTAGCTTAGACAATTGGTTTGTCTATTTTCAGATGTGATTACAGAGTGATTGTGTTTTTTTCCTGATCCAACCTGGTCACAAAATGGCCTTGTAATACCTGCTACTCTTTCTCAGTGATGCATCTACCAGAATCCTGGTCACCCCTCCTCATCCTATGAAGGCCTCAGCTCACTAGTGGCAAACTGTAAGTCTGTGGGCCAAATCAGGTCTGAAAATATGTTTTGTCTGGGCTGCCCAGAATTTTTATTTTATTTTTTATTTTTATTTATTTTTTAGAGAGAGCTTGTGTGTGCACCTATGTGGGGGTGGCGAGGAGGGGCAGAGAGAGAAGGAGACAGAAAAGCCCACATAGGCTCTACACTCAGCATGCAGCCCACCCAGGACTTGATCTCAAGACCCTGAAATCCCACCCTGAGCTGAAACCAAGAATTGGACTCTTAACCAACTGAGCCACTCAGGCATCCCCAGGTGGCCCAGAATTTTTAATTAAATGAATTGCCAAAAATTAAAATTGGAAAAATTTACATGAATTAAGTCTAAATGTCTGGCGTGGCTGGAAAAAGTAAAAAATTCTGGCAATATTAGGTCCATATTTTTGTCTAGCAACATTCAGCTGGAGCTGAGGAACAGGTTTCATGGGCCTTGCTTCTTCATTTATGTACGTGTGATAGATACTGAAGTCTGGGGTTCTGGTTCCCTTCCTCCTCTGCCCCTATCATCCTTGCTAGTGCTTTCAGTGTCTCTGGGTGACTCATCTAACACCTTGGGGCCAAGTTTCCTGACTTGCTCACAAAATGATCTCTGCTCCCCTTTATCTCAGTTTCATACTTCTATATTGCCCCCTAGCACCTTATCACCAGTAAATGCACCACCTTCAAAATCCTCCAGTTGGGACGCCTGCGTGGCTCAGTGGGTTAAGCCTCTACCTTGAGCTCAGGTCATGATCTCAGGGTCCTGGAATTGAGCCGAGCTGGGAGCCTGCTTCCCCGGTCTTTCTGCCTGCCTCTCTGCCTACCTGTGATCTCTCCTTTTTTTTTTTTTTTTTTTTCTCTCTCTCTCTCTCTCTCTGTCAAATAAAAAACTAAAATCTTAGAAAAGAAAAAAAAATTTCCAACTCTACGAAAAAAACAAACTCTTCCAGTAACCCTTCGTAACTACAATCTCCATACCTCCAACTGCCTCACTCGATAACGCTTCACTGACCTCAGCTAGACTGAACTTTGCAATCTCGTCATTTCCCCTGTCCAATACCCTCTCTTATCTTCACTACTGCCTACTGAGCTTGGATCCCATGACTCGTCATGTCATTGACTTGCACATCATCTGCTCAAAATCCAACCAAACGCCGTTTGAACTCCGCCATCACCTTCTCTGTGCCTGCACCAGGCAGCTAAATGCTGCTAGAGAAATCATACAACTGGACTAATTACACTTGAAATTCATTGAACACTCATTTACTCATCATAATGTCAGAAATTTATTACATTTCCTTAGAGTATTCTGGTTTTTTTTTTTTTTTCATTTTTTACTCTCTCGTGTCAAGGCTTTCCCATCTCCCTCACCTGTCTACCTCATCGAGAGCTTCACTTGAAACTCCCTAGTAGAGACTTCAAGAGGGTAGAGGTTTTATATGGTTTGGTGTTGTTGTTTAGGCCAGGAGTGGTAATTTAATTCCTGGCACACAGTAAGAACTTAATAAATATGTGCCGAAAGATTATTTTAAGGTGAATAGTTTCCCACCATCAAACCCACCTACCTCTCTGAATATGTACCCATTTTTCTCTGCCTTCCCTACTGCTCAATGGAAGAAGTACCCAACTCACATGTGTTCTGCAATTTAGTCTTTCCTCATTATTTTGAAATGCTTGATAAGTTTGATTTAATTTAAAAATTCAGGGGCATCTGGGTGGCTCAGACAGTTAAGGGGCCTTCAGCTCAGGTCATGGTTCCAGGGTCTTGGGATCGAGCCCCGAATCAGGCTCCTTGCTCAGCAGGGAGCCTGTTTCTCCATCTGCCTCCTGCTCCCTCTGCTTGTGCTTTCCTGCTCTCTCTCTCTCTCTGACAAATAAAAAAAAAATCTTTAAAAAAATAAAATAAAAATTCATCCATGTTATCATTAGATACTTCAACATTACAGTTGTTGAAGAGTGGTTACGGACAAGCCTCATAGAGAACATTTTACTATGCTAATTATAATCATCGCTAACAATTATGGCACACCCAAAGATGCTAAGTACTGTTCCTACAGCACTTTATCTACCAACAAGTTTAGCCTTCACAATAACATGAGATAGAGATAGGCACTATTTTTTTTCATCCTCAATTAACTAAAGTACGGAGAGGCCAAGTAGCACGCGCATACTCTTGCCACCTAAAAACAGATCGACACTCTAATCTGCCATGCTCCATCGCCCCCTTTTTAAAAATAAAATTAAAAAGGTGAAAAATAGGTACAAACTGACACAGTGATGTAAAGAAAATTACTGAGAAGGAGAATGGAAAATAAGAGGAGATAAAAGGAGGGTGACCTTGGTGCTTCTACCTCTAAAGTCATCCCAAATCTGTCCTTTTCTTTTCTTCTCCATAGCCACCACCCTACCCCAAGCCACCACCACTTTTCTCCTGGGCAATTGGCAGTCGCCATCCAACTGTTCTCTGAGATGCTTTCCTCTCCTCAGAGCTGCCACAGTCACCTGTCTAAAACATGAACCAGATCATCAAAAGGCTTCCACTGCATTTAGCATAAAACCCAGGCTTGTCACTGTGGTCCATCAAACACTACATATTCCGGACCCTGCCCAGGTTTCCAACTACATCTCATCTAAATATCCCAACTGCCACTGAGGAAGGAGCCTGCTTTCAACTCCTGGAACACACCACCTTCTTTTCTGAATTAGGACCTTGGCCTGGAATGTTCTTCCTCTTGGCTGGTTCTTTTGGCTCTCAGCCCAAAATGTCACCCATGCCAAGAGACATTTCCCAAGCATCCTAAACACAGTAACCTCTTCCCTCAAGTTACTGCTTGTCATGTGACTCTTTATTAGCTCTAGAATATTTAGTGTTACCTCTTTTTCTGTCTCTGTATCCTAGGCATCCAGAACAGTGTTTAGAGTGTGATTGGTACTCAGTAAATATATATTGAATAATAAATGAAATGAGATATTGTATGTAAAATTCTTAGCACAGTTCTAAAGTTCTTACATGTATGACACTGGCCAGCAATTGACCTGTCATTGATGTCCTAGAAGAAGCCAGACTAATTTCTCGGTATATCTTTTATTTATAAATTGTTCTCATTAAGCCTAAATCTTCAAGTCTTATTGCTCTTAATTTTTTAGTGGTTTATGAAGGAAGTTGCCCAGTTTCCTTAATCACGAGCTACCTGTTGTTTTTATTATTTTTCTTTCTGTTTATAATTTACTGAAATCTATTTTCAGGAGATGGAATCTTCCTGTGACCATCTCTGCAAATACCTATAAATGATGGTGAAAAACAGATCCCTTAATTGGTCATTTCAAAAATATTTGTTTGGGGCACCTGGGTGGCTCAGTGGGTTAAGCCTCTGCCTTCAGCTCAGGTCATGATCTCAGGATCCTGGGATGGAGCCCCACATCGGGCTCTCTGCTCAGTGCGGAGCCTGCTTCCCCGCCCTCTCTCGGCCTGCCTCTCTGCCTACTTGTGATCTCTCTCTCTCTCTCTCTCTCTCAAATAAATAAATAAGTAAAGTCTTTTAAAAAAATTGTTTCAATTCCAGAGGAGTTCATATGACAATACCCTTTCTTTCAAAATGCTTTTTTTTTTTTTTTGAGAAAACCAGAAATAGTCATTTCCATTCAGAATAATTTTGGTTATCCATAAATGGGTACTTGGGCACTAAGAGAGTATCTATAAAGAATGAGTAATGTTTTGCTTGAAGTCCCCTCATCAACTCGTACATTTTAAAAAATGAAACGATAAGCTCTTTCAGTTTAGGGTAAATGTAAACAACAGAGCTCCTCTAAGTTGTCCAAGATTATATACCTGAGTCTTTATTCATTCCCACAATTCTTACTTACCCAAACATTTTATGATTTGAGGGAAACACCATCAGTTTTTCAAGTGCTATGTCTATGAACTCAAAGTTTACTTAAAATCTACAATATAAAGTAAATAGAATGATTTAATGGTCTAGTTCATCCAGTTCATCCATTATATGCAGGATAACTAAATATGTAGGAATTTGTCCCACATGTTAAATTCATGAAAATTAAGGGATTACACAGACTTTCTTTGGGGGTCATTGCCATTCAGCTTGTAGCTAATAGGAACTGTGGGAAGAGCTCTCCATCTCCCACAAAGACACTTTTTTGTATTTCTGTTATACAGATTAAATAACCTAGATCCTTTTCTCATTCATTCAGTGTTTTAATTATCCAGTTATTACCCTGGCTCCCTTTTAGGCCACTGAGTAATGCAGAGCTACACAATACCAAAATTCTCCTGCCCATACTTTCTACTCAAGGATGGTATCTCTGACAGTGGCAGCAGATTCCAGAATCAGTTCCTTCCATTCTTGGTTCCTTTATAGACATTTGTTGGCTTTGGGGCAATAATCAGTATTGGGATTACCCTGTCACCCACTACCATGCTAAGTCAAGAAGTAAATAAACTTTTATTGTTAAAAGAATGAAACAGAGAAGAAATAGAAAAAAAAAAAAAAAACTCTTTGGGGGCGCCTGGGTGGCTCAGTGAGTTAAAGCCTCTGCCGTTGGCTCAGGTCATGATCCCAGCGTCCCGGGATGGAGCCCCGCATCGGGCTCTCTGCTCTGCTCAGTGGGGAGCCTGCTTCCTCCCCTCTCTCTGCCTCTCTGCCTACTTGTGGTCTCTGTCTGTCAAATAAATAAATAAAATCTTTAAAAAAAAAAAACCTGTTTTTGAATTTCAATAGGGAAGATGTATTGCTCTGGGGAAAAGAAAAGTAAATGTCCAATGATACTTGTAGCTTCTCTAAAACTAGAAAAAGTATAGCAGGAAAGAATTCTCTGCATTGGAAAACAGTTTCTTGCAGAACTGGAGTTGTGTTGTTGCATTTCTATTTGTGATAATCAGAGTGTCCTTAACCAATGAGCTTCCTCCTGGAAGGGTTGAGAAAACTAATTGAACCCACACTAGGAACAACACTGAGAACAGCAGAAGCAAGAAACAGGAAGAACATGCACAATAGGCAGTTGCTATTATTAATGGGTGATGGGAGAAAGGAAGTCTCTGCCTGGTGGTAGGTCTGTTTAGTGTTCTAGACAGTGTGATGACCACCAGGGACATGGCGGGGGTTGAGAGCGGCTGCCCACTTTTGATTAATGATCTCAGACAGGGAAAAAGTTTGTACCCATGTCCTGCAGTGTGTAAGGGGGGAGATTCGAGGGGTTACCTTTAATTTTCAAAGCCTTAGCTACCTCTGACTCGATTTGCATGGTACCAGTGTATTAAAATTAATGGAGAATTTTTGTTTTCAAGCAGCTGCTCTGGGGATTTGAGTTTTCAAAGATCTATTTGTGGCTTTATATGACAAGGACATTAGTTGCCTAGATATTTGCAGTCCATTCTCATTGTCCAAGATGAAACTCTAGTCATATGAGAGGAAACAAATAAAAATGGTTATTTGGAGGCATATTTTTTTTCCAACTTTAAAGATTTTATTTATTTATTTGACAGGCAGAGATCACAAGTACGTGGAGTGGCAGGCAGAGAGAGAGGAGGAAGAGAGCCCGATGCGGGGCTCGATCCCAGGACCCTGGGATCATGACCTGAGCTGAAGGCAGAGACTTTAACCCACTGAGCCACCCAGGTGCCCCTGGAGGCATATTTTTGACAAAGTGTAGAAATCACATGCTTTTCTAATCACCTGCTTCTTCACCAGATGCTTCATTCATTTCTTCCCTTCTCGTAAGCCAAGATTCAAGAAACTGTGGACCTCACTCACTAACTTCACTGCCTTGCTTTTTTGCTTCCTTCATTCTATAATCCAATATTTTTTTTCAGCTTTCACCAAGATGCTAAACTGGCAAATGTTACCTGTCACCAATACGCCTTTCAGTCATTATCTCTGAGGCTGCTATCCTGCCCCTTTTGCTCCTGTGCATTTCTCCCTTTCCTTAAACCTACTCTGCTCCCTAGACTTCTGTCACCCACTCTGGATTTCCTTCTACTTCTTTAACTATTCCTTCCTGATCTCTGTTAGTTTCCCCATTTCTGCCACTTGTTCTTCCTAACTTCTTTAGTCAATCATTCCAAACCCTTTTTATTGCCTTGAACAGCACTTTTGCAAAAAACAATTATAGGTTGTATTCTAAGGTCTGTCCCTTTCTCTGAGCTCAGACCTGAATACCCAATCATTATGGTATGAGGATACCCCTACAAGGTTGTGATTGTCCCATGTGATTGTCCCACAGGCATCTCATCCTCTGCATATGAGAAAAGAAATCCATTGCTTTCTGTCCTCTTTTACATCCAATTTCAATAAATGATACCAAAATTGACCCAGTTATCCAAGACAGAGACCTAGGAAATTTGTTGAAGCTACATGTTACCTCTCCTGACCCTCTCCATCATTGCTTCATACATACCTCTGATGAAGTGCAAACAAAACCATCGAGAGTTGCTGATTTTACCTGCAAAAGAGTTCTACTCCCCTACCTCCAGTGGGGAAAAGACAATCAGTAGATCTGAATGCCAGGTAATGCAGATGTTCAAATTATTTGAAAAAGATTTCAAAGAAGCTGATATAAAAATACTTCAGTGAGCAATCATTACTAAATTTTTTGTGATGTATCAGTTGCTAAAAGATACGTGTTGAAATCTGCTGTGAATGTAGATTTGTCAACACTTTGAAGAAATGCCAGTATAAAGAACTGCAAACCTATAAAATCCATGACAGTTCCTCAGCCTTTTCTTGTTTATTATGACCTTGACACTTCTGAAGAGCCCTGGTCAGTTATTCTATACTTTATTCCTTAAATTTTTCTGATATTTTCTCATAATTCATTGGAAGTTGTACACTTTTGGCATGAATATCACCAAAATGGGCTCTGTTCCTTGGTGCTGCCTGCGGAGGTGGTGGCCATCTGTTACTGGGCATCATGGCTGCCCTCAGACCTTTGGTGAAGTCCAAGATCATTAAAAAGAGTACCAAGAAGTTCATCCAGCACCAGGCAGACTGATACGTGAAAAGCAAGTGCAACTGGTGGAAACCCAGAGGCACTGACAATTGGGTGTGCAGAAGATTCAAGGGCCAGATCTTGATGCCCATCATTGCTTATGGGAGCAACAAGAAAACAAAGTATATGTTGCCCAGTGGCTTCCAGAAGTTCCTAGTCCACAACGTCAAGGAGCTTGACGTGCTGCTGATGTGCAACAAATCTTACTGTGTAGAGATTGCTCACAATGTCTCCTGAAGGACCGCAAAGCTACTGTGGAGAGAGCAGCCCAGCTGCTAGTCAGTCACCAATCCCAATGCCAGGCTGTGCAGCAAAGAAAATGAACAGACAGCTTGTTGTACACATCATATTTGTGTTAATAAAACTACAAAAAAAATATATCACCAAAATGGTATACCTTTATTTTTCACTTTGTACTTAATATCTTTTGTGGGGAAAGAGGTACTGTGTAAATATCCCATTTCTCCTCCAACACTGGACCACAAATTTTAGCATCGATGGTTTGTTTTTGGCTGTAATAATTATTACTGTGGTGTTGTCATGAAATTCTTTTTATTCTTCCCATTTCTTCAACATTTATTCATTGGAATTCTGTAAGGAAGAGCTGCCCCTTCTCCCTTATTTATTTACTGAATAATGTATTTTAAACAGTATGAATTTTAATTTTATTCTAGAGTTATAACCTAATACTGTTATTATTTTGTTGTTGTTCAAAGTGTTCCAGCTTTGGCCAGTGGGAGCTCTTTCAGATTGGCTCCATTGTTTTTCAACATGACTTTCCCCTCCATCCTTTTCTGAGTATTTCTTTACTATCACTGTAAGATACCTTAGGATCAAGATACCTTAGGATCACCTTATATGTTTCATGCCTCTGTCCTGAAATCAAGTACTTCTTTCCCAGGAGAATGACATATAGAAACCAAGATCTGGGTGCTAGACGCAATCATTAGTATTAAGGTGTCATTGGTCATAGATGCTCTCAGCAGACAGGATTTAGTTATATGTGTGCACACATGCACACACTCACACACACACACACACACACACACACACAGCTGTGGATACACACAGAGCAAATTTATTTCTGTATCTAAATATTTGAATACATATATTAAAAAACAATGTGTTCATACCAATGCCTCAGATTCCAAAGTATTTATTCCAGCCTGCCTCCTTTCTTTAGTTGTAACTTTGTTCCCCAGCAGTGACAAATCTGGCTCACATTAGTTAAAATATATTTACTTATTTAATGAACCTCGCCATATAAAGTAGAATAGCTAATCCACTCTCTGCGAGAAATATTTACTAACTACAGTATTGGACTTTTGTACAATTCTTCTTGTCTTTACCCAGTGAAAATAGAGTCTTCCCAAATAACTTCGTAATTCCTTATTCTTCCACCTTTCTCAGTATGGCTCTGCTCATTTGCAAGTCAGGAAGTTTATTGGTTATAATTTGTATTTCCCTTTGTGTTCTTTTCACATTCTGGTGGAATTTTTTTGTGTTTGTGTTTGTTTGCTTTTAGGTTGTTGGGTTTTTTGTTTTTTAATTTTAGCTTACATACAGGAAAATTCACTCTATATACAGGTTCTGAGTTTGTTTGTTTTAGAGAAAGAGAGCAGGGCGAGTGGACAGAGAGAGAGGCAGGGGGAGTGGACAGAGAGAGAGAGAGAGAATCTTAAGCAGACTCCATGCTCCGCAATACTGAACCACAAGCCTAAGATCACGACCTGAGCCAAAATCAAGAGCCGGGTGTTTAACCGACTGAGCCACCCAAGCGCCTCGTGTTCTGGGTTTTGACAAGACACAGACTTTTGAGTTCATCACTATAGTCATAATACAAAACAGTTTATCACCCCCAGAATTCCCTCATAAGAAAGCATTTTTAGAAGCATCAAATTTTAAAAAGTAAAAAGACTAATAACCATAAATAAGACCATTGAAAATTAAACTTCATAACCTGGCAATTCACAAATCTTTACCCCTGGGGCTAATAATACATTATATGTTAATTTTAAAAAATTAAAAATTTAGGGGCTCCTGGGTGGCTCAGTGGGTTAAAGCCTCTGCCTTCAGCTCAGGTCATGATCTCAGGGTCCTGGGATCGAGCCCCGCGTCGGGCTCTCTGCTCAGCAGGGAGCCTGCTTCCTCCTCTCTCTCTGCCTGCCTCTCTGCCTGCTTGTGATCTCTGTCTGTCAAATACATAAATAAAATCTTTTTTTAAAAAAATTTAAAATTTAAAAAAAAAGAAAATTTAACTTCATAAATGCTTTTCCAAGTACTTGAAATTTTATTGGTTTATTTCGTATTCATACTGTGTTCCTCAAATATCATAGGAGTATAACAGTTTCATAAGGTTTTACTGAGAGGAATTTTAAATTAGCTTTTTTGAGGTATTTATTAAAAATTATTAGATAAAAATTTTAAAAACTGCACCTATTTATTTACTTCTGAATTTTTATTTTAGTACAGCTGACACACAATGTTACATTAGTTTTTGGTTTGCCATATAGTGATTTGACAAATTTATTCTTTGTGCTGTGCACATCACAAGTATAGCTACTACCTGTCACCACACAACACTATTATAATATAATTGACTACCTTCCTTATAGCATGCCTTCCTTATTCATTCCTCAGACTGGAAGCCTGTATCTCCCATACACCTTCCCTCATTTTGCCAATGTCCAGCTCCCCATCCCCTCTGGCAACCATCAGTTTGTTCTCTGTAGGTCTGATTTAATTTCTTGTTCATTTATTCATTCATTTTTAGATTCCACATATAAGTGAGATCATACAGCATTTGTCTTTCTCTGCTGACTCACTTCATTTAGGCAATACCCTCGAGATGCATCCATGTTGTCACAAATGGCACAATCTTATCTTTTTTATGACTGTATAATATTCTATCACTCATTCTCACACACATATATGCACACATGTATCTTCCTTATCACATCTTCTTTATCTATTGATGGAATCTTAAGTTGCTTCCATATCTTGGCAATTGTAAATAATACTGCAGTAAACCTAGGGGTGCATATATCTTTTTGAATTTGTGTTTTCATTTTGGGGGGTCAATAACCAGTAGTAGAATTATTGAATCATATGATATTTCTATTTTTAATTCTTTGAGGAACCTCCATACTGTTGCCTATAGTGGCTGCACCAATTTTCATTCCCACAAACAGTGTACAAGAGTTCTTTTCTTTCCACAGCCTCACCAACACTTGTTATTCATTGTCTTTTTTATTTTAGTCATTCTGACGGGGTGTCTAGTGATATCTCATTGTGGTTTTGATTTGCATTTCCCTGATGATTAGTGATATTGAACATCTTTTCATGTGTTTGTTGGCCATCTGTACATCTTCTTTGGAAAAATGTCTATTCATGTCCTCTGCCCATATTTTATTTTTTTTAATTAACATATAATGTATTATTTGTCCCAGGGGTCCAGGTCTGTGAATCATCAGTCTTACACATTTCACAGCACTCACCATAGCATATACCCTCCCCGATGTCCATAACCCAGCCGCCCTATCCCTACCCGCCAGCAACCCTCAGTTTGTTTCCTGAGATTAAGGGCCTCTTATGGTTTGTACCCCTCCTGATCCCATCTTGTTTCATTCCCCCGCTACTCCCCCATCAACCCCCACCTTACCTCTCAAATTCTTCATATCAGAGAGAGCATGTGATAATTGTCTTTCTCTGATTTACTTATTTCACTTAGCATAATACCTTCTAGTTCCATCCATGTCATTGTGAATGCTCTGCCCATATTTTAATGAGATTGGGTTTTTTTGGTGTTGAGTTATAAATTTTTAATGTATTTTGGATATTAACCCCTTATCAGATGTATCATTTGCATATATCTTTTCCAATTCAGTGGAATGCTTTATTTTGTCAATGGTGTCCTTCACTATGCAAAAGGTAATTAGTTTGATGTGATCCCAATAGTTTATATTTACTTTGTATTCCTTACCTCAGGAAACATATCTAGAAAAATGTTTCTATAGCCAGTGTCAAAAAATTACCGCCTATGTTCCCTTCAGGATTTTTATGGTTTCAGGCCTCACACTTAGGTCTCTAATTCGTTTTGAGTTTATTTTTTTATATGGTGTAAGAAAGTGGTCCAGTTATATTCTCTTGCATGTAGCTGACATCCAGTTTTCCCAGCATAATTTATTAAAGAGACTATTTTTTCCTCATTTTATATTCTTGCCTCCTTTTTCATAGATTAATTGGCCATATAATTGGGAGTTTATTTCTGGAGTCTCTTTGTTCTGTTGATCTACATGTCTGTTTTTGTACCAGTACCAGACTGTTTCGATGCCTATAGCTTTGTAGCAAATCTTGAAATATGAAATTGTGATACCTCCAGCTTTATTTTCTTTCTCAAAATCACTTTGACTATTCAGGGTCTCTTGTGGTTCCATGCAAATTTTAGTATTATTTGTTCAAGTTTTGTGAAAAATGCTGTTGGTATTTTGAGAGGGATTGCACTGAATCTGTAGATTGCTTTGGGTACTCTGGACATTTTACCAATATTCATTCTTCCAATCCATAAGTATGGAATGTCTTTCCATTTGTTGTGTTGCCTTCAAATTCTTTTGTTAGTGTTTTATAGTTTTCAGAGTACAGGTCTTTCACCTCTTCGATTAAGTTTATTCCTGGGTATCTTCTTCTTTTTGGAACTGTTCCTATTTAAGGAACAGTTTAATCCTTTAATCCTTATAAGATTCTATAAGGAATAAGCAGAAGAGATGAGGCAGAAGGGAGATCAGAGAGATCTGGAGTGTGTGAAGGGCTCAGCCAGGCATGGCAGCCTTGAAGATGGAGAAATGGGCTACAGCTCAGGAATGCAAGTGTCCTCTAGGAACTGAGAATGATCCCTGGGCAACAACCAGCAAGGGACGAGCTGAGGAAATCCTTTCTCAAATATAAAGAGTTATATAATACATCACACAAAGGTAACGTATGTTTTCTTTCCCTTTTGTGTCCTTTTAAAATATCTATACACTGTTACTGGTTTACAACAAAAGCAAACAAGTAATTGCAAAAGGAACAGACAATATGACTTAAGTCACTGCCTACTTAAATTCTCTACGTTTGACTGTTTCATATTCTCAGAAAGTTTCATTGAATTTGTTCTGTGTTTTTATTTTTTTCTATATTTACATTTTTTTTAATGAAAACTTTAAAAAAAAAAACAACTCTCATGATAAGGAATTCTAGCCACGTAATTTTTTTTTTTTTAGTTATAACCAAGACACTGAAATAAAATATGTGATAATTTCTAAAGGCAGATCACATGTGCGTACGTATTCCTCCAGTCAGCTGGATCAATTATACAACGAGTTGTCAGAGGGAAACAAAGCAGGATTTAGGAGAGCGTGTCTCTAGAAGATCTTTTTTAATGCTGTGAATCCCACCTTTACCCCCAAGAGATAGGTGGGTTGCAGGGGTGAGGAGGCAGGTATTATGGGGTGTCTCCTCCTTCACCTTAAGTCTAGTGAAAAGTTAGTTTTTAGTGTGAACAGACACAAACTTCTCCAATCACCCTTTGTCCTAGCTTTTCCCCTCTGGGAATTGTATCTGGAAGTGGGGAAGAGAAATCGCCTTTTTTTTTTTTTTTTTTTTTTTTTTTTAAATCAAGATGACATTTGGAACAGAAAAAATGATACAGAACAGAAATGGTAGTGAAAAGGCATCAGAATGAAACCAGCCACCTCAGGAGCGGCAGCCTCTGAGCCAAAGGCTGATAAAAATCACTCCCAGGAATTAAAGAGCAGAAGAGTCCTGACATCCAGTCACAGAGGTGTTACCAGCTGCTGTCTCAGGGGGTCTATCTATTGCCTAGAGTCCCAGGGGAGGAGGATGTCAATGGTGATCCAGAGAACCTCACTGAAGAGAACATATGAGCCTGGGCAGAGGACTTCCTGAACTAGCGGAGCAATGTGACAAGGACAGGGAGATGTTACTCTATTACTCTGGTCTGAGGGAATACATAGTCCCCATTATTGCAAAGCTTGATAATTAGAGGCCAGTCATGCCATTCCAACTGAAAGATGCTTCTCCACATCCCTCTCAAATGAGAGCTTTAATCAATTAACACACATTTGATGAACACCAAGTGATGGGCTAGATTCAGATTCCCTGAGAGATGATAAGAAAAAGATAATGCATGGTTCAGTTGGAAATGGAGGAAAGAAAAGACCAGGAGAGGAACTCTATTATTTACCCAGTGTCGAAGGGTCAGGACTAAAGTCTTACAGCCTATTCTTTGGTCCAGGTCCTTTCCTGTCTGCTGACGATCTGCTAGAGACGACCTCAGGACCTCCACATCACCAGGCCTAACTCATTGGTGGAGGTTATTTCATTATTTAGGTTGAAATAAGAGAAAAAAAAGGCAAAGAGGAAGCGCTTTTCTCCTGCAAAGACTGAAATTCATAGAGAGCTCACCAGTCTGAGTTTACATGGTGACCCTAAACAGTGCCTGTCAGCCCATGCTTCAGGATGACCAAGGGTTTCCTTGGATTGGACTGAACCCTATATTTTTTTTTCAAAGATTTTATTTATCCATTGGACAGACAGTAGTAGTAGACACAAGTAGGCAGGGAGGCATGCAGAGAGAGAGGAAGGAAAGCAGGCTCCCTCCTGAGTAGAGAGCCCGACGCGGGGCTCAATCCCAGGACCCTGGGATCATGACCTGAGCCGAAGACAGAGGACCTAACCCACTGAGCCACCCAGGCGCCCCTGAACCCCATATTTTTAACAGATCCCTTGCACATACAAATAGCCCTAACAAGGGGCACCTGGGTGGCTCAGTGGGTTAAAGCCTCTGCCTTCGGCTCAGGTCATGATCTCAGGGTTCTAGGATCAAACCCGCATTGAGCCCCGCATCAGGCTCTCTGCTTGGCAGGGAGCCTGCTTCCCCCTCTCTCTCTGCCTGCCTCTCTGCCTACTTGGGATCTCTGTTAAATAAATAAATAAAATCTTTAAAAAAAAAAATAGTCCTAACAAGACCAAGACAAAAAATTTGATATGTATTTCTATAAATTTAAATCACTCAAAAGGATTATGTTAAATTTCTTCAGGTATTCATTTGTTTTCCTGATAGTAACTACAAAAATTAGCATCTGAAATGAATATAAAAGATTCTTTGAATCTGTTTCCTATAAATTCTCTAATAAAGAAGATTTCTTCCCTTACTCACTTGACTTCTCTGGGCCTTGGTTTTTTATTATAAAATGGTAGGGATTAGATTAACATATTTCCAATGATTTTTTTTTGCAATAAAAATGTAATGATTATAAACTGAAATATTTCTTCATCCCATTTGATCCCCATTGTTTTTGTTTTTCATACATTTTCTATCTTGGATTCCTTAGAAACTACTGTTGTGGTTTTTGTTTCCTTATTTATGTCATATGCACAATAGATACTCCTTCATTGTGATCCTTTCCCTAGTTGAACTCATTAAGATCAAAGAACCTCACATTTTTGAAAAAGCTGTAAGAATCATCCATTTGCCAGACTAAAGAAACAAACAAACAAACAAAAAAATGCAGCCAAAAATGACATTATCTTTTCAAGATGGTACAACAAAAAGTGGAGAGACAGATCTAGAATTTGCATGTAACACTTGGTTTTAGGACACTTCCCAGTTATACCAGATTTTCCCTCTTTCTTGAAGAAAAGCCCATTTCTCCTTTCTGGAAATACTTGTTTTGAGTATGCTTTTCTCCCAGGGTGGCAACACCACGACCACCACTGTAAATGTTCTTTGTAATGTGATCTCAACATCCCTCCAAACCCATCTTGCGGTAGAATCACTCTCTGCTTGAGGCAGGCAAGCTTGTGACTGCTTCAACCAGCAGAATACAGAGAAGTGATACTGTGTGCTACAGGGCTCAGTCGTAACAGGGGTACAGCTCCTTGGGCTCACAGGAACACTTGGGCTTCAAGCCTTACACCACCATTTAAAAGAGTTGACCACCCTGAGAACACCCTACTCAGAGGATGCCAGACCCCCTGGAGAGGCCGTGAGTGGTGGTCTGGTCGGCTGCCGCAATCTTCCATCAGCCCAGCTCATGGATATAAGTAAGGGAACCTTCCTCGTGATGCCAGCCTCCAGCCATGAAGTCTTCCCATCTGAGATCCCAGATATCAAGTCATCCCACTGTGTCTGAACTAAAGTCTGACCCTCAGAATCTAAAAGAACTTTAAAATGTCATCATCTTAAGCCACTACGTTTGGGAGAAGTTTATTAAACAGCAATAGGGACCAGAAAACCAGGAATAAGAGAGTTACAGAACTCTTTGGCTATGGGATCTAACATCGTTGGAGTACTAACCAAGATGTTAGCCTCATCATCTCCCCAGATCAGCAATAGCAATGGTTCTCCTTGTACATCAGCTGTAGCTTTACAGACGATGTCTGCTTTTCACTTTGAGGCGCCCCCTCAAGGAGTCAAAGGGAATTGCAAGTATGCCACTTAAGCTATATTTCCGGTCGGATCAGATCAAACATATCCTTCATTTTTTAACCACTATGCCACGTAACCAAACACTGGGAAAATCTCAACCCATTTATATTTTCTTTTTAAAAATACTCACATTTCTTCTCTTCTCTTCACATTTCCTCTCTTTTCCCATACATTTTATTTGATTCATGGACATACACCCTCTCTGTATTCAGGAATGAGATTTTCCCAGACAGAGGATCAGGCCAATCATTTATTTGTTGTCTCTGAGAGCCAAATCTACTGTTTAATGCTCCACTCTGATATTGTGGGTCTGCGACTCTGCAAAATTCACTTCCAAACTGCCTTCTCATCTACCTTCAATCGGCTTATGCTAAAGCAAGTTTTCTCAACCTCAGCACTATTGACATTTTAGTTTGAATGACCTTTTTTCCAGTTTTATTGAGATGCAATTGGTATACAGTCTTATGTAAGTTTAAGGTGTACAGCATAATGAGGTGACTTACATATACTGTGAAATGATGACCAAAATGGAATTTAGTAACTATCCATCATCTCATATAGACACAAAAAAGAAAAAGCAATGTTTTTTACCTGTGATGAGAAATCTTAAGACCTACTATATTTATGATTTTTAAATATACCATACAATGGTGTGGAACTGTAGACGTCCCATTGTAAATTATATTCTGAGTACTTATTTATTTTATTGATCTTATTTACATCCCTAGTTTTTTTTTTAATTTCATTTATTTATTTGACAGAGATCACAAGTAGGCAGAGAAGCAGGCAGAGAGAGGAGGAAGCAGGCTCCCTGCTGAGCAGAGAGCCCGATGCGGGGCTCAATCCCAGGACCCTGGGATCATGACCTGAGCTGAAGGCAGAGGCTTTAACCCACTGAGCCACCCAGGCGCCCTTACATCCCTAGTATTGATTTATCTTACTTATTTGGAAGCCTGTAGCATCCTCCCATCTCACCCTCCACCTCCAGTTTCTTTTCCTGCGAGTTTGGGTATTTTTCTTTTTGCTTGATTATTTGTTTGTTTAGATTCCACGTGTAAGTGAAACAGTACAGTATTTGTCTTTGACTATTTAGCATGATGCCCTCAAAGTCCATCTATGTTGTCACAAAAGATAGGATTCCCTTCCTTTTTATGGTGAATAATAGTCCATTGTACATATATGTACCACAACTTCTTTATCCATTGATCCCTCAGTGGACATTTATGTTGTTGTCAGGTCTTGGCTATTAAGAATAGTGCTGCTATAGACATGGTGGTGCGGATATCTCTTCAACATAGCATTTCCATTTTCTTCAGGTATATTCCTAGATGTAGAATTGCTACCTAGCAATTCTAGGTATTTCTATTTTTTAATTTTTTTGAGGAATATTCATACTGTTTTCCATGGTGGCTGTAAAAATTTACACTTCCTCCAGCAGTGGACAGGGGTTCCCTTTTCTCCACAACCACACCAGCCTTTGTTATCTCTTATCTTTTTGATTATGGCCATTCTAAGAGGTGTGAGGTGATATCTCATTGTGGTTTAATTTGCATTTCTCCAGAAATTAATGATGTTGAGCACCTTTTCATGTACCTGTTGGTAATTCATAAATCTTCTTTTGGCAAATGTCTATTCAGGTCATTAGCCTATTTTAGTTGGATTATTATTATTATTTGCTATTGAGTAGTGTAAGTTCTTTGTATATTTTGGATATCAGGCGCTTATCAGATACACAGTTTGTAAATATTTTTTCCCATGCCATTTATTGTCATTTCACTTTGTTGTTTTGCTGTGCAGAAGCTTTTTAGTTTAATGTAGTCCCACTTACTGATTTTCAGTGTTGTTGCTTGTGCTTTAAAAATCATTGCCATCACCCATGTCAAGGAAGGTTTTCCTGTGTTTTATGATTTCCAGTCTTATACTGAAGTCTTAATCCATTTTGAGTTCATTTTTGTGAGTGGTATAGAGGTTTAGTTTCCTTATTTTACACATCAATATCCAATTCTTCCCATACCATTTATTGAAGAGACTGCCTTTCTTCATTGAGTATTCTCGACTCCCTTGTCAAATATTAGCTAATATCTTCACGGGCTTATTTCTGGGCTCTCAATTCGTTCCATTGCTTTCTATGTCAATTTTTACGCCAGCACCACAGTATTAGATTATCATAGCTTAATGATCTCACTGGAAATCAGGAAGTGATGCCTCCCACTTTGTTCTTTCTCAGGATTGCTTTAGCTATTTGTGTCTCTTGTGATTCCACATAAATTTTAGGGGCTTTTTTCTTCTATAAAAAGTACCATTGGACCTTTGATAGGAACTGCATTGAATCTATAGGTGGCTTTTGGTAGTATGGATATTTGAACAACTTTAATTCTTCCAGTCCATGAAAACAGGATGCCTTTCCATTTATTTTTGCCTTCTTTGATTTCTTTTACCAATGTCTTATAGTTTTCAATGTAGAGATCTTTCACCTCTTTGGTTAAGTTTATTCCTAAGGATTTTACAGTTTTTCATGCTATTATAAATGAGATCATTTTCTTTATTTATTTCTTTTTCAGATGATTTTATTGTTCATGTAGAGAGACACTACTGATTTTTGTCTGTTAATTTTGTATCCTGCAACTTAACTGAATTTATTAACAGGTTTTTTTTTTTTGGAGAGTCCAGGATTTCCTATATATAATATCATGTCATGTGCAAATAGTGACAGTTTACTTCTTCTTTTCCAATTCTGATGCTTTTTATTTCTTTTTCTTGCCTGGTCACTCTAGCTAGGACTTCAGGTACTATATTAAATAGGAGTGATGAGAGTGGACACTCTCACATATCTTTTTCCTGCTCTTAGAGGAAAAGCTTTCAACCTTTCACTACTAAGTATAGTGTTAGCTGTGGGCTTGTCATATATCGCCTTTATTATGTTGATGTACACTCCTTATATACCTAATTTGTTAGGTTTTTATCATGAACAGATGTTGAATTTTGTCAAGTGCTTTTTCTCTTATTGAGTGAGCTGGTCATGATTTTTTCTTTCATTCTATTAATTTGATATGTCATATTTATTGATTTACATATGTTGAAGCATCCTTGAATCCCAGGGATAAATCCACTTGATTATGGTGAATGATTCCTTTAATGCACTGTTGAATTCAGTTTGCTAGTATTTTATTGAGAATTTTCACATCTATACTCATTACGGATATCGGCCTGTAGTTTTCTTTTTTTTTAGTATTCTTTTCTGGCCTTTATGTCAAAGTAATGCTGGCCTGGTAATGTGAGCTTGGGAGTGTTCTTTCCTCTTTGATTTTTTTGGAGACTTTTGAGACGAATTGTGTTAATTCTTTAAGTGTTTGGTAAAATTCACCACTGGGATTATCCGGTCTTGAGTTTTTCTTTTTTGAGACTTTTTTTTTTAAGGTTTTATTTATTTATTTGACAGAGATAAAGATCACAAGTACAGAGAGAGGCAGGCAGAGAGAGAGGGGGAAGCAGGTTCCCTGCTGAACAGAGAGCGCAATGTGGGGATCGATCCCAGAACCCTGAGATCAGGACCTGAGCTGAAGGCAGAGGCTTAACCTACTGAGCCATCCAGGCGCCCCAAGACATTTTTGATAACTGATTCAATCAGTGATTGGTCTGGTCATAATTTCTTTTTCTTTCCAATTCAGTCTTGGCATGTTATAAGTTTTTAAGAATTTTTCCATGTCTTCTAGCATGTCCAATTTGATGGTACATAGTAGTTCATAGTAGCCTCTAATGATCCTTTGTTTTTAGGTAATATCAATTGTAATGTCTTCTTTTTTATTTATAATTTTGCTGATATGGGTCCTCTCCTTTTTTTCATGGTCAGTTTAGCTAAAAGTTTGTCAATTTTTAAAAATCTTTTCAAAGAACCAGCTCTTTAGTTTTGTTAATATTTTCTATCCTTTCAGTTATTTCTGCTCTAATCTTTATTACTTCCTTCCTTCTGCTAATTTTGGGCCCAGTTTGTTCTTTTGCTAGTTCTTTTAGTCAAAGAGTTAGGTTGCATATTTGAGATTTTATTTTAAAAATTCTTAATGTAGATGTTTATTGCTATGAACTTCCCTCTTAGAACTGCTTTTTCTGCATTCCATAAGTTTTGGTATGTTGTGTTGTCATCTTTGTTTATTTCAAAATACTTTTTTTGATTTCACCATCCAGGTGTCCAGGCCAGACTTTCTGGTCTGGAGCTATAGTGGTGGTTGGCAGGGAGGGGGTGCGTGGCTATTAACGAGCTCTCCTGCCTGAGCTGAATGGAAGGGCCAACCCAGCAGCCTCTCAGGGGTTCTCAATCAGCTTTTCTGGACAAAGGGGCCCAGGAGCTGCATTCCATAGTGGGTGGGACTATGAATTAGCTCTCTTGACTGAGTGAAACATGAGGGTCAGCTTCAGACAGCCTCCCAGATGCTCCCAATCAGGCTTTCTGGTTTGAAGGGGCCGGAACTGCACTCAGCAGTGGGTGGGGCTAAGCATTACCTTTCTGGCCTGGGCAGAACATAAGGGCCAACTCCAAGCAGCTTTCCAAATGCTTTTAATCAGGCTTTCTGATTGGGAATGGCCAGGAGCTACACTCAGTAGTGGGTAGGGCTATGAAATAGGCTTTCTCATGGGGCAGAGTAGGGATACCGATTCAAAGTTCCAAAAAGGTTGTTTGTAGTCTTAGTTTTTTAAGCCAACCTGCTCCTTAAGTTCCTTCAGTGTGACTGGCTCTGCTCTGGAGACCATCAGCTCTACTTATTGAACTCTTTACCCAAATGTTGCTGGGCCATGCAGCTTCTACGTGTTCCTACCAGGATTTCTCGTCAGATAGGCCTGGGAGTTATACTCAGCAGTGGGCCAGACTATGACTGTGCAGTTAGCTGTGCAGCTACCCTCAACTGTGGGCCTAAGATTATGACCTCAGCTCCCCTTCTTGGGCAGCAACAGACCAAGCTCCAGGACTGTCAAGACTCTTCATCTGAGGACCCAAATCAGGTAGAGCTGTACCCACCAAGTTTTGTGGTTGGACTACACCACTATCTTGTGTCTGCAGAAAAACAAAACTACTTATTAGGACAACTACTTGAACACTGCAGGTAGGAACTTGGTCTACCACGATCCGAGTGCCCATTATTGCAAGTCCCTCCCCTCTCCCAGTTTCCATCACAATGAGATTCCCAGTGGTCAAGCCCTACAGATTCCCCCACAACCCCTGTCTGGCAAGACCTGAGTTGGGGCTCCCAAGAAGTGACCCACAATTCTGGAGAAGTTGGATGTTCACACTGGACTCTTTTTTTTTTTTTTTTTTAAATTTTTATTTATTTATTTGACAGAGAGAGAGAGAGCGCGCAAGTAGGCAGAGAGGCAGGCAGAGAGAGAGTGGGGAAAGCAGGCTCCCCGCTGAGCAGAGAGCCCAATGTGGGACTTGATCCCAGGACCCTGAGATCATGACCTGAGCTGAAGGCAGAGGCTTAACCCACTGAGTCACCCAGGCGCCCCACACACTGGACTCTTTTTCCCACTGGAGAAACATAGGCCCAGGGGAGACTTATTCCCCCGAGGGAGGAGCAATGTCTCTTATCCTTATAATTCAGTTTGTCTTTGCCTCTGTGGTGCTGGGAGTGAGTGGGGGGGGAGGTGGCGGGGAGAGATGCTTTAGCCTCACTCCTGTGTTCTAGGATTTTCTGTGGTATCTTCTCCCCACCCCACCCCTGCTCCGTTATTTTTAATGATGTGGAGCAAAGTCAGAAATGACCTATTTTACCATCTTGGTGACATTACTCTCATGGGCCGGGTTATTCTTTGTTGTGGGAGACTTCCATTGTCTGACCAGAGCAGTGGAATTGTAGGATGCTTACCAGGATCTCTGGCCTCTATCACTAGGTGCTAATACCATTTTCATTTTCCACCCAAGAGTGACAACCAAAAATGTCTCCAGACTTTGCAGATGTCTCCTAGGTAACAAAATGACCCCTAACTGAGAAGCACTGTGCTCTACAGATACTTGAAAGGAGGGTAAATGGGGAACTGCCGTTAGCATTTCTTTAGTGGCAGCAGTTGCCCTCATTTCCAGCTCCCTTTAGCACTACCTGAGTCAGAGACCTCAGTGGCTACCACGTGGTCATCAGTTCCTGAGGGTCTTTGCTCTGAGCTACAAGACAACCCCAGCTGTGCCCACTATTTCCTCAGCTCTAGGGGGCAGTGGTGAAGTGGTCACTTCCTGCAAGTGGTTTCTTCCTCTGGCTTACCTCGGCATCCCCTTGCTGTGTTTTCACCTTTCATCACTCAGGCAACTATTTCTCTGTATTAAATCCCCTCTGTTTGCAATGCCAGGTAGAGTTTCTGTTTTCTGAACTAGCCTCTAATAGAATGATAACGACTATAACTTTGACATAGACCAAAAATAGAGGTGGCATGAGCCTAGAATGTTTTTCTGCATTCAACAGACATTTATTAAAAATCTGTGAATAGACAGGAACTGTATTAGGCTTTGAGAACAAAAGGTAAGCAATATGTAGTTTCTGTTATCTGGACAATGAAGGAAAAGCCCATTAAGAACCAACTATAGATGAACTAAGTACCTGCAAATTTG
The DNA here is from genome assembly GCF_022355385.1 of Mustela nigripes. Lineage (NCBI taxonomy): Eukaryota > Metazoa > Chordata > Mammalia > Carnivora > Mustelidae > Mustela > Mustela nigripes. The sequence continues at coordinate 168,769,361 of NC_081559.1, forward strand.
TTTTTTAATCCAGTACCTCATTTGGCAACCCACAGATCCATGTCAAATGGTGCACTGTATTTTTTTTCTTTACTCGTTTAGTGCATGTCCTATTTCTTTAATGTGGCTTTTCATCTGAAAATAATCTCCTCCTGAAACATGCATGTTTATCTTTACTAAAGATGAAAGTAATTCAAAGATATTTTTTTTTGGTTGGCAAATTATCCACAAAAGTAGGAGGTTAAAAAATACGTATTCTTTGTTCAAACATCTTTGTTGCGACTTGGCAAAATCAGCCAGATTTACTTAGAAAAATGAAGAGTAAAAGATATAAGCTAGAAACCAGTACTGTTAAATGTTTATAATTTTACAAAATCCTCCAAGATTGATTTGAGATTTCATATGTTGAATAGTGAAGAATTTGAAAAACAAACAAACAAATTTTTCAAGACTCCTAATTTTATAAGGATGAGTATCTGGAGGAGAATTTCAGATTCTCTCCTTTGCATGACTATGCCTGGTGAGAAAAAAAAAAAAAAAAAAAAAGACCTTATTTAGTCACTGTCTTAAATTCTGATCTTGATGGTTGTTTTGAGACCAGTAACAAATGGTCTTTTATTTTTCCTTCTTTGATGGAGTAGCCCTGTCAGTACCTTAAACAGGACACTTGCTAGCAAGTGATAGAACTCAAGCTAACAAAAGCCTTAAGGAGAATGTAAGGCTGTTGGGGGATCTCACCACCATGTTGGTTTTCTGGAATATTGGAACCAGGGTCTTGCATCTCATTAGGACTTGATATTTTCTCTCCTTCCTGCTCTTCTTCCTGTTTCCCTCTCTTTGTAGATCAGTTTTCTAACAAAAATTTCCAAGTTGTGTAAGGTCCAGCCTCCCCCACCAGAGAGAAACTTGATATGAAGTATTCCGTTCCCAAGTCCAAACCTATGAGGGAAGAATCTCTGGTTTTCACCCAGCTTGTGACCCATCAACTTTCACATGAACCAAGGCTTATTTAAGAATAATTATTTTTAAAAAGCACAGTTATAGAGTCCAGTTAATAGAGACTCCAGTTAATAAGTGTACCTAAAGACATCAGGAAATGGTAACAGAGCATTTCACCCAGTCATTTAGGGATGAGAAGGGGTTTTCCAAAAGAAAGACACGATATGCTTACCTGACTGGAAGAACCACCTCTGCAAAAGATTTTAGGCCTAGAAGAATCTGGGATATTGAAAGAGCAGTTTTCAGTGCGATTGGAACATAAGATGCCTGGTACGTAGGAGCAGGAGATTAAGCTGTAGAGAAGTAGGAGCTAGTTCGCAACAGGTTTTATACGCTGTCAAATTCTTCATATGCTATTGCAGACATTAAACTAAGTCATACAAAAGGGAGATAACAGAAGTCTCTGATAAAGGTGACCATAACAGTCTCCAGACTCTCCAGTGACTCTTTTTTTTTTTTTAACAAACATATATTTTTATCCCCAGGGGTACAGGTCTGTGAATCACCAGGTTTACACACTTCACAGCACTCACCATAGCACATACCCTCCCCAATGTCCGTAACCCCACCCCCCTTCTCCCAACCCCCCTCCCCCCAGCAACCCTCAGTTTGTTTTGTAAGATTAAGAGTCACTTATGGTTTGTCTCCCTCCCAATCCCATCTTGTTTCATTGATTCTTCTCCTACCCCCTTAACCCCCCATGTTGCATCTCCACTTCCTCATATCAGGGAGATCATATGATAGTTAAGACAGTGACTCTTAAGTGGGGGCAATATTGTCCTCCCCCAACAGGACATTTTGTAACCTAACATGAGTTTGCACATTGGTGAGTTACAGATAGAGACTATCAGATAGATCATAGGGAATAACTTCCAAAGCTGCAGGTCTCCCATTGTGGGTAGTGGGTTCCTTTTATTTAGGGTTACAATGAATATTCAGAAAGGGAGGTTTTGTCATCATATGTGGAGGTGGGGATATGATCATGCATGTGTACTTAGGAAACAGGCCTACACATGCATCATATGTTATGTTAATGAGGTTTTTGCTCCTTCTTCGGTAGAAATTTTAGCTTAATGAGGTAGAGGTAATTGTTGGACACTCCGCGGTCCATCTGTGCAGGTGTGAGTTGGTAGTTGAGCTCAAACTGATCTTTTCCTGTTATTTGTCACAGGTTAACATTCCTGTGAAGAAGAAGGGGGGTCAGGGGTGGGGGTGTGCTGGTGACAAAATGGCAATATCCAGAAACATTGATTTATACTTTGTGGGGAGTGATACTGACATCCAGTGGGTTGAGGCCACAGGACAGCCCCCACAGCAAAGAATCATCCAGGCCAGAACGTCAGTAATGTTGAGGTTGAGAGCACGGCTGGCCTGAGATCACGGCTGGTCTGAGAGCATGGTTGTGGAGAATAAATGGTCTTTGTAGAGATGCTTCGAAAACGGGTTGAATGTGGGAGTAAGATAATGGGAAAGGTCTGTAGGGACTGTGAGGTGATTCTCTGAGGAGCTTCAGTAGTCATTGATGACATTGATCGAGAACAAGTGAAGAGGGCTTTTGCAGGATGATAATGAAGCATTCTGACAGGTTTCTGTCCCATTGCTATGAGGCTGCTACCAGGAAGGTGGAGATGGATGATTAGCCAAAGGGGAAATGAGGTGTTATTTGATTATATATCCTCTCTGCTACAAGAATAGACGGAATAGTTCTTCAGCTTTTGCTTCTGCATACTAGTGGTGAATGAATCCCTATATGGGTCATTTTATGGCCAAAGGAAATACTCTTAATGTTGTATCCAGGGACGTGATATTTAATGCCATTAATGTATATGAAAAGAAATAGTGTTTATGTTGTTTTTGCTCATCTAGTTACTATTCCTCGGTTCCCAGACATTTTGAATAAAGGTATAAAGAGGAATTTGAAATTGTTTTGTTAACATGCTACCATGTCCTTTATAGTAACACACATCTCATTTCTTCCTGTTGATTAGCAAAATATATTTAGATATTGAGAAAGACTCTCTTCTTGACTAACTTTAGGCTCTCTAATCCTGGAGGCCTTGATCTTGATGTCCGTCCTTGTCAGACCTGCATCACCTAGTTGTTGCAAGCATCTTGCTAAGGCATTTTAGAGAGCCCGTCTCCCATTCTTGATATCTGATCCAAATTCCTCACCCCTGACTCTTGATGTCTCATTATCCTGGCCTGCCTTCAGCAAAAATCTAATTAGGGCTCCCTCCCTCCCCCCCACCCCCTTAAGAACTTCCCATCCACTCACCCAACCCCACTCCTTGGCTATATATCCTCACTTGTCCAGACTGTACTTGGAACTGACCACTGTTTTTTTGCTGACGTCTCTTTTCCTCTACTGCTGTAGTCCCTAAATGGAATCTGTTTTTACTGATTCACTTACTGTCCAGCTCTGGGTTTCTTTAACAATCTCATCCTAAAGTATGAGTTTAAGAAATTTCAACAAAGCCAAACAAATACCTATGAGGAACCATTACTATGCGAGGGGATCATATCGGTTAGGGACTAAGCAGGAAACCAAGCCACTTCAACTTGTAAAACATTTAATTTAACACAGGGTATCAGTTATATGGGTGATGACAGAACTGAGAGGCTAAACAGGGCATGTTAAGGCAAGGCAGAGATTCCTAAAGCAGGAGCCTGGCATTAATACTCCTAGGCCCAGGGGAGAGAGAGGAGGTGGAATTACCAAATCCCAGGGGCCAGGGTTACATGGCAGAAGTTAATACCATGGTGCACCTGACCAACACGACCTGGGGCCATGAAGAAGACAGACTGTGCCAGAAACATACCCAAGGCAGAGGAGACAGGGGAGGGGAAATTCTTTGTCTTCTCTCTCTCCTACGTGTCTAAGGAGCAACTGGGATTCACCATTGGCCAACTCCCACTGGAAGCTGGGAACTCCGGAAATGCAGTCTGCAGAGGTCCACTGACTTGCGGTGCAGAGCAAAGCAGGGGAAAGGCAAGAAATGGATCTGAGGCTGGAGACACTACAGCCTGGCAGAGTGGTGCATTTAGTATTTATTTAATTTGTGCAATTCTCAGTAAGCTACCATTACCCACTTTACAGCTGGGGAAACTAGTCATTGAGTGACCCAAAGCCACCAGGCCCATAAGGGGTAGATCTGGAAATTCTACAAGGTCTCTCCTGATTCAAAGGCCCTACAGTTGGCTTAGCAAAGGCTCGAACATCATGACTGGGCTTTCCATGTGGTGAATCCTGAAGAACTGTTCCACTGAGGACTGCTATCCATCTGGGAAACAAAATAGGGAGATCTTTTAAGTCACAGAGAGACACTCCTGTAATGCAAGGCTACAGGACCTAGGAAAAGCCAGCTGCAGACCTTGAACCTTTTTACTGAACAAAACAAAGATCCTGGCTTACCTGCTTACATAAATCATTATTGTTCTGCTTAATGGGGCTGCCATAAACCTAATAACCTGATTTGAAAGTGTTTTAATGAAAAATACACTGGCATTTTAGAGGAAAGTAATTTGGCCCAGGGGAACCATTTGGATACAGGGAGATTTATCCTTGGGAGTCAACAATAAGCTCTGTTACCTGGGCAATGTAACCCATTAGCACAGATGAGTTTATCTGATACGATGCTGCCAGCAAAGAACAAAAGCTGAAGACAAGTAGGAGGGCATCGAAGAAGTGGTTTTTATGGAGTCCGACAAGAGCTAAGGGGGGAGGAAGAAAGATGAGCTATCTTACAGAGATTAAGGCTCCTTGGAGAATAATGGAACTTCTAGGGAAGTTTATTGGCTTTGTTATTTGCTTTTTGTTTATTTAGCACATTTCCTACATACTTATTGTGTTACATGATCCTGTGGTTGTCAAGCCATATTAGAAAGTGATCTTGCATGGATTTAAAGGCTAAGTAATGTGGAAAACTCCTCTTCTTGGATGCTTATACAACAGGTGTCCGCACATTCTGATCTCTATAGCCTGATGGGTTCATAGGCCTCAGATGGTCCATGGTTATGGCTACTTCCCCTGGAGCTACGTGGTAGCGTTCAACATTCTTTGTTTTTTTTTTTTTTTTCCAAATAACAATATAGTTTCATACAAGTTACATGAATGCAATCTCTCAGCAGAGCCTGTTGCACTGGGCTAAGCCTTCTTCCTGAGATGCTGTGATATGGAAAAATGCTTACCTGATAAGATTAGGTGTTGTGAAGTCTGTTAGGCAGCTAGTGAGCTGACAGTACTTCATGAGGAGGATTGCCTATGTCTGGACGTGGTTGGCTGCAGGTAGCTGAAACCATGGAAACCATGGAGAACGGGGGACCACTGTATGTGCCCAACACAGTTAATTAGCTCATTTAATCCTTACAATCTGGTGGCTATATTATTATTCACATTTTAGAGATGATACTACTCAGCAGAGATGTAATTTCCCACCAAAAAAAATGGCAAAGGTGAAATTTAAGTTCCTGGTGGTCTGACTGTAATCTTCTTGGGCAATAGCCAAATGCTAAACCATCTTGTTTATCAGTTCGTGTAATTCCTATAGGTTGACTTGTCTTTCTCCCCAGCTAATTTTGTGGTGGTCAGCAAAGGAAACAAGTCAACAACACAAAGAGGCAACCCACAGAATGGGTGAAGATATTCGCAAATGACACTATAGACAAAGGGCTGATATCCAAGATCTATAAAGGACTCCTCAAACTCAACACATACAAAACAGATAATGATGTCAAAAAATGGGCAGAAGACATGAACAGACACTTCTCCAAAGAAGACATATGAATGGCTAACAGACACATGAAAAAATGTTCATCATCATTAGACATCAGGAAGATTCAAATCAAAACCACATTGAGTGTTTAAAATTCTTAGAGTTTTTTCTACTCTTTGTGTTTGGACGTTTTATTGCGTGCTTGTTGTGTTGTGGAAACAAGCTTGGCTCAGAATCCTCATGGCCTCTGTGTGGCCTCCTGAGATCTAGGATCAGGCCTAATCCACACTCCAAGTGATCCATTGGAGATTGCTCTTTTGGCCCCAGTAATGAAAAAGAGATAAGCACAAAACCAAGTCAAACCAATCCAAGGCCATTCATTGCTGGCTTTTGTTTTTTCTTTTTGTTTTATTAGATTTTATTTATTTGACAGAGGGATCACAAGTAGACAGAGAGGCAGGCAGAGAGAGAGAAGGGAAGCAGGCTCCCCACTGAGCAGGGAGCCTGATGTTGGACTCGATCCCAGGACCCTGGGATCATGACCTGAGCCGAAGGCAGAGGCTTTAACCCACTGAGTCACCCAGGCGCCCCCCCATTCATTGCTGGTTTTTTCCAACTGAAGCTAGTCATAAAGCTGTTAGAATATAATACTCCAAGATGTTGCCGAGAAATTATAGCAAGCCGAGAAATCCGGCGAACATCAGGAGAGAATGAAGCTGATAAACTAACCAGAGAACCAAGAGGATGTGTATCAGTGGCGTTTAAGTTCTAGTTCGACCTCCAGGTCCCAGATGGCACCTGGTTCATGCAGCTCAAACCCTTCCAAGTGCTTCTGTCACTTATAAGGTCCTTGCTTAAAATAGTTTTTAATGTAGATATAATGCTGATGATTCAAATATAAGTGAAAATTGCTGAACCCCCACTTCTGAACCCATCACTTGTGGAAATCAGAACAGTACACAACCCCTCCAAAGATATTAGCTAATTCCTAGGAAGTTTACGTTATTCCTACCACTGCTGCGATGCGGACCCAATATCCTTGCACTTTACCTCTACCATACCATGAACAAAGCACATAACAGGACACCTTCTTCTTAGAGCAGCCTCCATAAAAATCACATTTGTGAGTTTATAGAATTGCACTAAAGCTTTAAGGGAGGCTAGGTCCTGAGGCAAAACCATGTTGCATACCTTATGACCTTTTACCATAATTTCATTCTCTCCCATCTCCTATACCTTTTGTTCTCTCTCCTTCTCAGTAGCAATACAAAAAAAAAAAAAAAAAAAATTTAATGCATTTTCCCCATACATGGAGATTTATTCATCATTATCTGTTGCCTTCACATCTCAATTATTCAGCTTCACTCCAAATGTTTTATTATGATAATTCCTAATAGAATTTTTTAATAGTCTGGTGCCAGCTAGAATTTTACCATAATACATAACATTTTCTGTGAATTTCTTTTGTCTTTTTAAGTAGATAAAGTTTTAGATATTTGAAGTAGTAAACCATATCTAGTTTTATATTCTTCCTTCTTCATCTCACTTGAGACCATAAGCATTTTCCTATGTGAATAAAAGCTCTCCAAAATCACGATATTTAATGTCTTTGTAGTATCTTTATTATATAAATATAGGTTAATATACTTATAATTCCCCTAATCTTGAGTATTGGTTTTCAGTTTTTCACTATTGTAAATAACAGTACAATGAACAACTTCCTGGGTAAACATTTGAATTTTATTTCCTCTTCTGGAACTGTTTCCTCAAAAAAATGAAAGTATAGAAGGTATGAGATATATTAAGGCTCTTAATCAAATCTCTAAATCAGTTTTTCAGGATGCTTATGTAAGTTTAAGATCTGTCTGGTGGTATATGAAAAGGTCCTTATTCCATTTCACTCTTGTTACCTATGTAAACCTGGTTATCAAGTTTTTAAACTTCCTAATAACTTTCACTTTCACTGATAATGATGAGTCCTTTCTTCACTTATCTTGCTTTAATTACTAGGGAGGCTGAGGAAAGTTTTATACAAATTTAGCCTTTTCTTTTATAAGTAGTCCGTTCATGTCTTTTGCCACTTACACAGTAGAAGCAAAGTATGCCATCCCAACTAACCCTCCAACAGAAACAAACTCTTTTAATATTTCTGTTATGTTTTCACCATAATTCCATAGCATGTTCAAACTGCCATTTCTCATTTTACCAAATTTAGACAATATTGATTAGCTCCTTGGTGTGTGTGTGGCGGGGGGGGGGGGGGGGGGTATTTGACTCACATTTTACAGCTTAGTTTGGTTCCCACCAAAACCAGCCCCTGAGACATGGATTTATGTACAAGTCGTTTATCTAGGAAGGCAGTTCTGGGAAGCACAGTGAGGGAGTGAGGAAGAATAACACAGAAGAGAGAAAAGCCAGTGGAAGGCAGGTTAATAGGTGAGTTATCTCTGTGGGCAACTGTGCAATATTTCTGGGGACCCTGTGAAAAAGACAACTCAAAGTTTGTCTCCCTGTTTGCAAACACTCATCATCATTGTTTGAAGGGTATTTCTGGGCCATCTTCTGAGCAGTTCGGGCCTGTCCATCTTATAGGCCAAGCCCATTCTAGCAGAGAGAAAGAGACACAGGAGGCCCCCAGGCCAGTCTGTGCAGGAGTTGGCTCTGGTGGCCTGGGGCGTAGCTGTAGGGATCTGGGTAATACACCAATAGCCTTTGTTACATTCTTCCTTCCTAAGTGTGATATTCATGTTTTTATTTTTTTAATTGTCCTATTGACTGCCTTGATTATTTAAATAGCATACTCTAGATACTTTTAACATTCTCTCTTTCTGAATCCCACTTTGTGAGACAAGAAGATTGACACTCATGCTCTTTCTCAGCTTTCCCACTTCCCTTCTATTTGTCACCCTCTGCAGCTCCAAGGTTAATATTTACATTATTTCTGGCAATCATTGCAGGACTTCTTGGTTGTATCTTTAGGTTGACTCTAAAAATTAAACTTCCAGTACAAAACATTTCCATATTTATGAGTATATAAGCAGTGCTTATTAAAAGTCCAAGTAATCTGTTTGGGCTGCATTGCCTCCTCTGTGCGTACAATAACTTGACCCAGTGCTTCCTGAAGAGAAAATTAAGGTTAACACATTTAACTTCATGCCATGTATCACTTAGAATGACTTCTCCAACTTTTTTTTTTTTTTTTTTTTTGGTCAGTGATTCTATTTGCAATTTTTCTCTTGGTTCATTTGTATTTTGCATACTCTGACTTTTTTCTAAGCTCAAACATTGGTTTTATACTGTAGAGCTCTCCTTCTTAGAGCCCTCTGTCCTTTTCTTCCTAACTGGATGGGGTCCTAACCGCTCAAGAGCTAATTGTTTTTAAGTGCTCATGAGTCCCTTCTTATCACTTTGTTTGATCCCATTGTTTTTAGTATTTCATATTCTTGGTTTATTCTCTCATTTTATTGGACTATATCTTTAGTAAGAACATATTCAACTTTCCTAGAACTCCTATGTAGGAAAAATATATTCTGCCCTCACACTAAATTGATAATTTGTTAGATACAAATTTCTAGATTGAAAATAACGTTGTGACAGAAATTTCTATTTATTGTGCCATTATTTTCTATTCTTCAGGACAGCTGGGGGGTGGTGGGGGAGAAGAATCTTATGTCAGTATGATTCTTTGTGGTTTGTTTTTTTGTCTTTGAAGATTTTAGGATCATCATTTAATCTTAGTATTGTGAAATTTCATGATACTCTCTAGGTGTGTCTTTTGACAACTATTTTCCTAGACAGTAGGCTGGTCCTTTTAGCTTGAAAACTCCTTTTCTCTTCAGTTGTGGGCAATCCTGCAAATGGTGGAACCCCACTGTAAGTTATCATTTGTTGTTTAAAACAAATGGGCAGATTGTCACTGTTGGTATTCTGTGCGACTGCGTATCATGGATTCTTTTCTGACCAGTCCCTCTCCAGTATTTAAAAAAAAAAAAAAATGAGAATTCTACTGAGGAAATTCAGGGTATGTCAATAAATATAATCTACTTCACTGTGGGCCAGCAGAACTATATGTGAGCCTACAAATCTTCCCAAACTCTAAAATGAGGGAAAACTTTTCTTAGAAGCTCTAAAATCTTCATCGTAAGTCTTAGCTTTTTCCAAATAATTAGATTTTTTTTTCTTAAAAAAAAAAAAAAAAAGTTGGGGGTGGGCCATTGTGGGAAAGACAACAAATGTTTTGCCTTGGAAAATCCATCTGCTTCTCCATGAGCAGGGCAGAAGAGACTAAGGAAACCTATAGGTACAGTTGGACCATACAGAGTCATTTAGTTAATCCCTCTGATTCTAGGCTCTGTTCACTTTCCCACCTGATCAAATCTGAGCCCAGAACTTCTACGGGGTGGCTCCTATATTCTCACTATCCCCCTTCGTAGGGTCATAGGTATCATTTTCTCTACCTGCTTCATCAGTCCACTAATTTCTTTCTTCCAGAAATTTTCTGAAATGTGCTTGATCTATCTTCCTATTTGAGCATGACCTTAGGTTTTTATTACAAAAGCATTTCACATATGAATTTATGTGTTTATACATTTTCTTATTTCAAATAGGACTTAAGATAGAGATTGTTTTCAGAATATATATATACACACACCAAACTAATAAACCCTTTTAGGCCTAATATATATATGTTATATATATGCATGTGTATCTTGATAACATCAGTAAATAATAACATAAAAATTAAGGCTTCAACCTCTATTGATTTAAAAATCCATATGTTCTAGATAGCAGGCTATTAGATGGCTGTAGCAGGTAGAAAAATGCCCCCCCAGAAGATATCCTACCTCCTAATCCCCAGAACCTGAATATGTTACATTATAAGGCAAAGAAATATTATGGGTGTAGACAGAAATAAGGTTATTAATCAACTGACTTTAAGACAGGGAGATTATCCTGTATTATCTGGGTGGGCCCAATATAATCAAAAGGGTCCCAAAAGTAGAAGGAGGCACAAGTATAATACTGTCAGAGTAATGCAGCTTAAAAAATTACACCACTTTTGTTGGCTTTGAAGATGGAAAAGGACCATATGCCAAAGGAAGCAGGCAGCTTCTAGAAGCTGGAAGTCAAGGAAACAAATCTTCCTGTACAGGTTGGTTTTAGCCCAGTGAGACCAGTTTGGGACTTGTGACTTCCAAAATTGCTTAGATAAGTCTGTGTTGTTGTTGTTGTTGTTTTAAAGATTTTATTTATTTATTTGACAGAGAAATCACAAGTAGATGGAGAGGCAGGCAGAGAGAGAGAGAGGGAAGCAGGCTCCCTGCTGAGCAAAGAGCCCAATGCGGGACTCGATCCCAGGACCCTGAGATCATGACCTGAGCCGAAGGTGCCCACTGAGCCACCCAGGCACCCAAGTCTGTGTTGTTTTAAGCCACCAAATTTGTGATAGATAGTAATTTGTTTTATTAGGATACTAACCTACCAAGTTAATCACTCTAGGATGCCTATTGTAATTAAGACTCTGTACTCAGAATAGGCAAAACCAGCCTGACAGCACTATCTAGAAAATGCTATCTTTTAGCACATTATTTCCATCTGGGTGAAGGTGAAAGCAGAATAATGATATTAATATATAATAGTTTTTTAGTGTGGTTTTAAATAAAATTCTTGGATAAAATTAAGGAGTACAATGCCAAAATCTTTTTTTTTTTTCCAAAATCTTTTTGAACCATTAAAATTGCTATGGCAATGTTGAATTTCCTTATTAAAAGCAACATTTCCAACTCAATCCATTATATTTAGTTTTTGATGACCCATGAACTGACTGCAGTTTCTAATTTCACATCAGTTTGAAAAGTTGGTACTACTTGCCTTCAGATCTAGGATCAATACTGGTTAACAACAAAGTGAGAACATTTGCTAAGGGGCAGATGGCTTTTTAACTCTCTACAATGAGTCAGTTCTTAGGAGTCATCATTCCAGAGTCCTACCAGGAATGCAGTATAAGGCACTAGTTAATTCCCTACAAAGAAGTTCACTCCTTTCAAAAATGTGTCATTGCATCTAGCTCCACAGTGGGCAGACTTGGCAAAGAGGTCAACAGGCTTTCCTGCTTTGTCATAATGATTCATGGACGCTGAGTAAATCAGGGAGCTTAGCTGGCTCCTACTTTTGTAAAACACGGTCTTTGGGTAAGTAAACAAGTATGTTTAGCCCAGAATTCAGCACAGGTTGAAATGATCCCTTGAGAACTAAAACACGTAGGGAAGGTTTAAAAAAGGGGAGGGGGAGAGCCAAAACTTGGAAAAAAGAGTCAAAAAATACTGTGCAAGAAGCATTGCTGAAGGAGAAAGGGGACCCCTCCTATACTGTTGGTGGGAATGTAAGCTGATGAAGCCGTTCTGGAAAACACCATGGAAGTTCCTCAAAAAGTTGAAAACCGAGCTACCCTATGACCCAGCAATTGCACTACTGGGTTTTTATCCCAAATATACATAGTGATCCGAAGGGGCACATGCACCCCAATGTTTATAGCAGCAATATCCACAATAGTCAAACTATGGAAAGAGCCTAGAACCAATCAACAGACGAATGGATAAGGAAGATGTGGTATATATATACAAAAGAATATTATGCAGCCATCAAAAAAAAATGAAAGCTTGCCATTTGCAATGACGTGGATGGAAATAGAGGGTATTATGCTAAATAAAATAAGTCAATCAGAAAAAGGCAATTATCCGGGACGCCTGAGCGGCTCAGTGGGTTAAGCCTCTGCCTTCAGATCAGGTCATGATCTCAGGGTCCTGGGATCAAGTCCCGCATCAGGCTCTCTGCTCGGAAGCAGGGAGCCTGCTTTCCCCTCTGTCTCTCTGCCTGCCTCTCTGCCTACTTGTCATCCCTCTCTCTCTCTGTCAAATTAAAAAAAAAAAAATCTTAAAAAAAAAAAAAAAAGGCAATTATCCTATGATCTCACCGATATGAGGAATTTGAGAAACAAGACAGAGGATCATAGGGAAAGGGAGGGAAAAATGAAACAAGATGAAACCAGAGAGGGAGACAAACTATCTTAATCTCAGGAAACAAACTGAGGGTTGCTGGAGTAGAGGGGGCTGGGAGGGATAGGGTGGCTGGGTGACAGACATTAGGGAGGGTATATGCATGCTATGGTGAACGCTGTGAATTGTGTAAGACTGATGAATCACAGACTTGTACCCCTGGAACAAATAATACATTATATGCTAATTAAAAAAAAAAAAAAAAGCATTGCTCAGAGGTGCCTTGGTGGCTCAGTGGGTTATAAGCCTCTGCCTTCGGCTCAGGTCATGATCTTAGGGTCCGGGGATCGAGTCCCGTATCGGGCTCTCTGCTCAGCAGGGAGCCTGCTTCTCCCTCTCTGCCTGCCTCTCTGCCAAATAAATAAATAAAATCTTTTAAAAAAGCATTGTTCAAGGAAGGTTATTCAGAAACAGTTGAAAAGTAGTTTTTTTTCTCATCATACCAAACTGTAATAAATCCTTTTAGGCATAATTAGGACTTATCATACAGCTGGGGTCAGCCATTTGACAGATCACCGGGGAAACCATTAAAAGTCATGCACTTTGGAAGAAATTCAAAAGCAGTACTATGGAAACCACAATTGAAATTAGAACCATCCCAACAAGCATGGGGTGAAATCATGAGTTTCTAAAATCATAAACCAAATTTTTTCATTGACTTAAATATTTTAATTACTTTCCCAAAGCCTCTCTCTCTCTGAAGATATTAAATACTGACAGCCACAGGAAAAGTTAGCCACGCAGTAAAAGAAAAGCAATGATTGAGAAATATAATTGTGCCCCAAACTCCATCTGGTTAAAATCTTAAAGACTTGGCACCTGTATGACAAGAAATCACCACCACCATCATCAGGGAGTATGTGGACAAGTCACTACCCATGCATGTAAAGCAGATTTTTAAAGTGGTTAAGAACTCCCTGGAGTCCATACTGTCTTGGTTCAAAGCAGGCTCTTCCACTTACTGTTGTATAACTAAGGCAGGTTACTTAAATTCTGTGTCTTTAGTTTCCTCTTCAGTGGAATAATAGAATTGTTATGAGAAAAGAGTTAATATGTAAAGTACTAGAACAGGGACTGGTACATAGTAGGTGCTTTTTCCCTATTAGCTGTAATATTGTTGTTACCTTTAAGAAATAGAATTTTGAAATGTACTTTAAGGCAAAGATTCCAACCTATCATTTCGATAAGTATATAAATTTAAGACAGTGTTGTTTACTGTCTTCTATTTCAAGATCCCAAGGAGTTTTGTTTGCTGTTTTTGAAAGAATTTCCTGTCCTTTAACTTGCAGAAAGTCTTTAAAGAAATGGAAAAGGTTGGACCTTTAACACAGGATTTCCCAAATTGAAGACCATTGTATTCCTTCTACAAGCTGCCTCTAATCCTGAGTCTGTGAATCTAACCAGTCTGGTTGCAGAAGTCAGGTGCCAAACCACCATATCCCAGTCTACTGCTATTATTAACCTGCAGATGTCTAGCCAACTTCCTTCTGCCTCCCCCCATCCTTAAGACTTTTGGAATTACACTTTCTGGTTTTTACAGTTAACCCTGTGAAACCCAGTTACATAGTCTACTCCCATAGAACTGCACCCACTTTGCAGCTGCCCTCAGATATAGCACGTCATTGTCACTGGGAGAATCTCTGGCTTCCAATCTCATTGATCATCTTTACTCCTAACACTGGTACCTGCAGCCATGAAAAGAACCCATCTCTGTAGATCTCAGGCATCAGGAACACAGTTCAGGGTCCTTGTGCATTTTTGTTACTGGTATCCCACTACCAGACCATCTGTCCTTACTGTTCTGTACCCTACTCAAGTAACAAAGAGCAGGTGGAAAAGCCTGAGAGCTAAGCAGAAACCTGACTAGGAAACAAATGCAGTTCCTTCTTTGACACGTACGTGCTTTACAAGAAATTTTCAGCATCTCTTTGGGGCGGAAAACTCCGTCCCCTTCAAGTGGGAAATTTCTCTCATCTCAGCCCTCAAAAATTACCTAAAGGTAGTAGGACTGTGAATGCTGGCAGAAGTCCTGTGGACACTGGCCTCTCAGCAAGCCCTGGCACCCTCAACACCAGTTGGTTCCCGAAGCCTAGAAGTAGCATGCTTAGTTAGCAAGCTTTGTTCTATTTCTGTGAGCTTTAGAAGCCAATTACGGGCAGTGGGCGGGACAGACTCATGTAACACCCAACGTCATGCTGTAGCAATTCTTTCTTATTTATCAATTCTATATTCCTTAAGACACTCTAAAGCCTTTTGAGGGAATTAGCATGTATGGATAATTAGGCACTCTATATAACCTATAAACCTCACAACTCTGTAGGGAATGTATTATTGTCCCTATTTTAAAAAGTAAGAATTGAGGAAAATCTAACTTCCTAAATCATGTTCATTTAACAAATTAAAACTTGGAGATCTTGGCATTTAGCGAAATTACACCGAAACCTGGCATGTTTTTGAAGTTCATACATGCTGTAGTATTAGTACTTTACTCCTTTTTATTGACAAATGATATCCCATTGTAAGGATATAGTCCACATTCATCCACCCATCCTTTTCTTTGTATTTTTGGCTACTATGATGCTATGAAAATTCATGTACTGGCATTTATTTCTCTTGGGTATATACCCAAGCTTGGGATGAGTGGGTCCTATGGTAATTCTATGCTTAACCTTTTGAGGAACTGCCAGGCTGTTTTCCAGCGCAGCTTTCCATTTTGTTTGATGTTCTTGATTTCTCAGTTGTTTTTCCTCCTACCTGATTCCAGCTGGGTTCCTGAAGCATCAGTAACAAACCCCCAACAGAATTGATTATACCAATGTTAGAGAATACATTTCATACTTTCATTACCCTGTACTTGATACATTATATATATATATATAT
>NC_081559.1:168785085-168894420 GCF_022355385.1 Mustela nigripes
ATATATATATATATTATATATATATTAATTTCTTCGTCCATCTTGACATAATCTCTTCTCTGCCTCTTTCTTACAAAGACACTATAACTGAATTTTGGGTCCACCTAGATTAATTCAGGATAATTTCTTCATGTAAGATACTTATTC
The DNA here is from genome assembly GCF_022355385.1 of Mustela nigripes. NCBI lineage: Eukaryota > Metazoa > Chordata > Mammalia > Carnivora > Mustelidae > Mustela > Mustela nigripes. The sequence goes on from NC_081559.1 coordinate 168,785,233, forward strand.
ATTTTTTTATTTGGTAACATTTATGGGTTTCAGGGATTAGTACCTGATATCTTTGGGTGACCATTATTCAGTCTAATACAAAGATAAAATGGATATCCAATTGTTTCAACATCATTTTTTGGGAAGAAGTTATCCTTTCTCCACTGAATGGCCTTCGTACTTTTGTGAAAATTCAATTGACCATATATGTCCATACATCTACATCTATATCTGGAGTCTCCATTTTATCAATCACTTTTTTTTTTCTGTCTTGATGTCAATACCACACTGTCCATTGTCTTGATGACTACAGCTTAGTAGCCTTTTTTTTTTTTTTTTTTTTTTAATATATAGCTTAATAGCCTGAAAATCTCTTGGTGTAAGACCTTTTATTCTTTTTGGTATTCTAGGTCTTTTGTAATATCATACTTTACTAAGAAAGAAAAAAGTATGTTAAGATTGATTGATTTGCATCAAATTTATAGATAAACCTGGGAATACATCTTGCCACTTAACTGTTCTGATTTATGAACACAGTGTTATTGTAAATGCTATTATTCTTACATCAGTTTCTGATTGCTGGTTGTTAGTATACAGAAATAGTTGAATTCTGTATATTGATGTTGTTTGCTGCAACTCAGACAACTAACAGTTCTAGTACTTTGTTTTAATTTTAAGTAAGTTCCAAAGAATTTTCAACACAAATGATCATTTTTCGTGTGGATAAAGACAGATTTACTTCTTTTTAAATCTGGATGCCTTTTGTTTTTCTTGCCTGACAGTAGAACCTGGCAGCTCAGGGGTGTCTCCTGTGTGTTGAATGCACCCTGCTGTTGTGGCTGGGCTTCATTTACCTTCAGTCCGGTCATCTGCATTGGTTCTCTTTGCCTTTTGTGGCAGGGTTTGGTCCCTGTGTTGGCAGTACAGTCTGGAACTGTGTTGGGCTTTAGTTGGATCAGAACAGGTGTTTGCCAGAGCTGCAGTAGCATAACTGCAGGGCACTTCCCTGTTTTGTCCAAGAAGTTTTCATTGTTGGGTGAGACCTCCAGTCAGACCAGATATCTGCCCCTGCCCCAATACTGGGACTTCAGTTAGGACTGGTGTGTGTGGTGGTTATGTCCCCCACTTCCTGGGCAGGAGTCACTTTGGGGTGGCGCATCAGGGCTGCTTGCACACTGCCATGTTTGTGGCACCTCTTTGGATGGATTCCTACCGAGGGTGTGTTGGAAGGAAGTCCACAGAATACAGGGATTGGGTGTGCAGTGTTAGCAAGGTCAGTGCTGGTTTGCTGTGAGAGTTGGGGGAAGATCTGTGTAGTTACACAGGGCTGGGGCACACTGTTAGCAAGCTAGGTCGAGAGTGTTCAAGCTGGGCTGGTTCCTGCTGGTGTTTATGTATCTAGGCTGGGCGCAGGCGAGAGAAATGGCACCCACCAGTTCCTTTGTTCTGCCATGTAGAAAGAACAGAGATGGCCCAATCAGTGAATCATGGATTTTTAACTGTCCTTGTTTTAAATCACTGAGTTCTGAGACAGTCTGTTGTATAGCAATGCATAAGAGCTACACTTTGTGGAATCTTATCATCTCTCTCTGTGTTTGTGGAAGAACAAATGGATAAAAATTCAATAATTTGAAAACAAGAAATCTTAGTCTTCAGCAAACTGTACCCATACTGAACCCGCTGTACGTTGGTTGTATTCCTCCTCAACTTCAGCTGTTTAGTCCACTTAAATAAGTATTTACAAGAATCAGCAGTTTAACTATTCTCCAAAAATTCTATAGGCACAGAATGAGGAAACTGTATCAATGAACAAGGAGTACATGATAAATATTTTTATTTTTAAACACTGACTTGTACATCTTTCATATAAAAGATGAAATTCCACAGCCTGTTTTTTAAAAAAATTATATATACTAATACTTTCTTTACTTTTTTAATAGAAGCCAATTTCCTTTAAATTTGCAGTTTTCCCCCCATAACTTCTATAGAATCATAATCTCTTGAATATATTTCCAATATCCTTTAAAAAATAAAAAATTCATACAAGATAATTTTATTTAACATAGTAAAACTTAACAGGTTATAGTATAACTGCCAACCTTCTGGCTATCACTGAATACCTTTCCACTACAGAGAAGCCAACATGTTGGGGTAATCAATTCTCTGTATTTACTTTTATTAAAAAGAGGTTTTTGGTAGTGAGAACAAATAATCTCTCATTTGTTGCTTGAAAGCCTAAAATAGGATCGTTGGTTTCTAGGCTTGCTACCTGCTGCTTAGCAACCTGTCCTACTTGCCTGCCTTCCTTTCTGTTGTACAGTACAGTGGACATGGGAGTGGGCTGGCGGTAGATGAATACTCGGCGAAGGCACTCGCAGAGGGCTGCATAAGAGTAATTGGGAGCACAGGCAAAAAATTTTTTGTCTCTCTTTGATGCTTGGACGTAGCCTGACAAGAAATAAGAGACAAACAAATAAAAACCCTATGTATTAAAAAAAAGAAAAATGTGATTAAGCATTTAATATTTCATAGTTTTTACTACATTAAAATGCCTCAATAAAATATACACCATAAATACTCAACAGTGGTTGAATTCTGAACCATTAATGATTAGCCATAATCAGTTTCTCCCAACTGCTGCAAAAATAGCTTTAATTCCTAAGGAACAAAATAGGTAAGGTTTTACCTCTTTAAGAAAAATAAAACAGTTCCTTAATTACTTCCATGAATAATTAAAACACTAAAAATCTATAATCAATAGAATTGAAAACATGTCAAACTGTCTTTAAATGCCAATTTAATAATCTGTTAAGCATCAGACTCTTGATTTCAGCTCAGGTCATAATCTCAAGGTTGTGGGGCTGGGCCGAGCAACTGGCTACTCACTGGGTGTGAAGCCTGCTTGAGTCTGTCTGCCCCTCCCCCTGCTTGTGCTCCCTTGTACTCTCTCCCTCAAATCTTTAAAAAAAAATAATTAGGCTCATCAATCACAGATGTAGCATTATACAGAATTCTTTTTTATGAGAAAAAAATGAGAAAAAATTCTAGAATACCTCTGTAATTTCTGGAGTGTGTCCATAATATAGGCCCCAAGCCTGAAAATGCTAATATGACAGTGCATTCTCTTATTATTTCTGTAATGTTAGTGGTTTTTTTATGCACCAGTACCAACAGTGTAATAGGATTTTGTTGTACTTCGGCTTCCAGAAGTAGAATCTGGAGATAACTACAGCTGGAATGAAAATTCAAGTATCTAATTTTAAAAACTCAATTAGGGCATCCCTTGAAACCACACTTTGAAAAAAATCTTGTCTTTTAAGAAAATCTTTACAGGTTAAAGGGCACTTATGTTCTAAAATATAAATTAGGATTTTCAGATTGGAACAGTTACTAAATATTGTAACATGTGAAATAAAAAATGGGACACTAATGTAAATTGAGATCTCACCAAATAATGAACAAAGGAACAACTGAGCACAGGAAGATGACTACTGTTTTTTTAAGATTTTGTTTATTTGGGAGAGAACGTGTGTGCGTACAAATACGGGGGAGGGAGGAGGAAAAGGGAGAGAATCTCAAGCAGATGCTACACTGAGACCCACATTGAGCTCAATCCCATGACCCTAAGATCCTGACTTGAGCTGAAATCAAGAACTGGACACTTAACCAGCTGGCCACCCAGATACCTTTCAATACCGGTTTTTAATATTAAGCAGGGTTTGAGGGGGAAAAAGTGAAGGGGATGTTGATACCTATTTGAGTGTTTTAGAATTAGCTCTCCAGGCTAACCCCGAGATAATTAAATGTATCTAATATCTCAAGACTACGTATCTAATGTAATGATTAAACTTCTATTTAAGCACAGTAGAACTCATCTATGATAACAGATTTAGGGATACAAATGAAGAATCTGAGCATATAAAAATTATATAATACCCCTTCACTGAAAAAAGATTCAGAATTGTGAACTGTGGTACAGAGGCTAGACATTTAAATTTTTCAACAAAATTCTGTATTCTGTATCATAAAAATCCATTTGGAGTCTGAATTAACCATTAAGTAGCCTGTATTATTAAATATAAAGGAAAATGGACTAATCTCTATAATTAAGGTTATATTCAGAATGTATAATTTTACTTCCTATTGCCAGTTTAAAATCACTCAGTAAAGCAATAACTGTGTTTTATTTATATAAACTTCTACCACATAATATTATTTAGACATTAAATCAATTATTGCATAAGTCTACAATTATGTTGATTAAATTTTTGAGACAGTTTTAAAATCATTTTCCCTTTTATCTTACAGAATGAATTTGGTTTCTGCTTAACACCATTTCTCTAAATGTGTTCATTACAATGGCTCTCTTTTGCACAGAAGTTCCATGAAAGATGTCTCCTCATGTGCATTATCTTAGAGCAATTTTATCATGTTTTTGAAGATTACACAGAGGAAACCTAAGTACAAGTTCCGTGCAGGATATTATGAAACCCACTATTCATGTTCTAATTCAGAATAGTTTACTTGGAATAAACAAATGACTGATTAGAATGATTCAAGTGGTTAGATAACCACTTTGATTTCTAGTCCGAGTTGACCTTCTGTACAAGCATAAAAACAGATTAATTCTACTATTCTGTCCCAAAAGTATTAACGTTTAAAATTAAACTCAAATTTAAAAAAAATGAACTTAAAAAAAAAGACCATAATTTTTGACAGAATGGAAAATACTTGCAAAGAGCTAGCTTTATACCTAAAGCATTGAAAGTTGCAATGTGTTCCCACATATCCTCTTGTTTGCTGGAATGTGGTTGCCAGAGTAGGGCATCAACATCATGGCGCAAACAGAAGCAGGGCATTTCTTTAGGATCCACTATGACAGAGAAAAGGTACTGGTTGCTTCCAAGATTCACCTAAAACAAAGTGACAAAGAATAATTAACAAAGTAATCGTGATGATGCCAATAACTGACATACAGTGCTATGTCAGCAACTTTTCTAAACTTTCTATATGCATTATCTGATTACCTCTTCAGAAATGCACCTGGGAGAAATGTGCTAGTGTCATGTCTTTTTTTTTTTTTTTCTAAGATTTTATTTATTTGACAGACAAAGATCACAAGTAGGCAGAGAGGCAGGCAGAGAGAAAGGGGGGATGAAGCAGGCTCCCTGCTGAGCAGAGAGCCCTATGTGGGACTTGACTTGATCCCAGGACCCTGGGATCATGACCTGAGCCAAAGGCAGTGGCTTAACCGACTGAGCCACCCAGATGCCCCTCATGTCTGTTTTAAAGTTGAGGAAAGTGGTACACAGAGCCTTTAAGTTACTTGCCTAAAGTTAGCTGAGATTTGAACCCAGAATCTTTTTTTTTTTTTAAGATTTTATCCATTTATTTGACAGAAAGAGAGAGCACAAGCAGGGGCAGCAGCAGGAGAGAGAAGCAGGCTGTCTGCTTGGCAGGAAGCCCAGCGCAGATCTGGATTCCAGGACACTGGGATCATGATCTGGGCTAAGAGCAGACACTTAATGGACTGAGCCACCCAGGTGTCCCTGGAATCTATGTTCGTAACCACTATACTATAATGCCTCTCAACTGTTAGTAACCTAGTTTATTTAAAACAATATAAAAGACTGATTTATAGGCAGAATATTTTTTAAACCTTAAATTTTAAATGCAGTATCAATTTTTTAAACCACAGAATACAAATATGAAGTTTACAAATGGCTAACTTGTAATAATTACCAAGAACAATGATAGCTACTAGGATTTATGAACATGTGCTTATATACCAACCATGTTATAAATATTAATCTCAACCTATAAGGCTATTATTATCTTCATTTAATAGATAAAAGAACATACTTGGAAACTTTGAGAACTTGTTTTAGGCTACAAAGAAAAATCACAATGCTGGGATTCAAGCTCAAATCTGTCTGTGTGCAAAATTATTTATTTTGAAGTACTATTTAATTATAATATCAATGTCGAGAATGTTTATTATGTATATTTTTATTGCAAGATAAACGACTATAGCAATTTATTTTAACATAAAACCAACAGGCTGAGACTCCCACTTGGATTCTACCTACAAGACTCCTTCTTTTAATGAAAATAGGTTGAAATAATATTCTTTACAGAAATGTTATTATCAGAGTTTAAAATGCCTAAATACCAACAAAATCAGACTGAATGTAGAGAACACAAATTATGCACAGTACGTGGTAAATACTGAATTGCTCTCATGAGTTTCAGGGCAGACCGGAGAATAAAACATTGGGTTAAAATGAGAGGTAGAGCCCTGACCTGTATTCAATAGGGAAGACCGTGAAGTGACTCTCCAGAAAGAGGACTTGTTGGTACAGCTGTGCCTGCACAGGCTCCTGGCCACAGGAGATCCTGTGACAGAGCAACCCAATTTCTGTTGCCCAGCAATGCCTGGGGATAGCAGTTTTGTTTGTTACCTACAGAAGGAGAGGCCGGCAGACTGTGTTCACAGATTATACCGGCGTATATGTAGAGATACTTACAAGGATGTTTATGCAGCTTTGTTTATGTAACAGTGAAAAACACTTAAAACTGGTACATTATTCTTAAAAAAAAAAAGGGGGGGGTTGGCCTTATTCTGATTTAGATGTTCCTACTCTTCCACTCTCACTTTATATGTATCTCCATTACAGTAGAGTCAAAATACTATTAATTACAAAAACCACAATTTCACACGGTTTGCTTCTGCTCCTGTTAATCACTGGCTAAATGGGGTTTACTTTCAAAACCACCGACTGCACGGCCTTTAATAGTAAGCTTGACAGATCCAACACCGCTTCAGCCCTCTTCCCTGCGTGTCCCTCTAATATTCTCATTTATTTATTTGCCAAGGGCTTTCAGAGAAAAAAAAAACAGTTGAAATACAAATATGGGTTGAAAAATATTTTCATAAAGATTCATTTAATTTTATGAACCAAGTGCCTTAAGAATGTAATTGGTATTAACAATGAAAATAATGTACCTTGGATCCTGGTATACTCAGACCCTGGCATGAACAGACAACACTGCGAGAGAACACACGGCCCTGAACCACCAAGTAAAAGGCTAACCACTGAGGGAGATCAGTCATGAAATAAGAAGATGGGGGTGTAGGTCTCTTGCCACGTGCCCATTATTCACTTACATGTTCCTTTTCTTCCGCTCCCATTTACTTTATGTGTGGCTCCATTACAGTGAAGTCAAAGTACTACTAATTAGAGAAACAGAAATCTCACATGGTTTGCTTCTGCCATATCTTTCACACAGCATTCTGCCTGGACTCTTCTTAGCCTTTCTTGCCTGATGGATTCCTTCTCACCCTCCAAGATTCCATTCAACCATCAGTTGCTCTGGGAACTTCCCCTATTCCCATGTTTATATGAGCCGCTTGAACTCTTGAGAACCTCCAGCATCAAGTATATCATCCCAAATGAATTATCATATTTATGGGAGATTCTTAATATGCATGGATACCATCCACTGACCAAAGAGCCTTTGTAAATACGATTTACTTAAGGATCCTGAACTAGAGAGCTAATCCTGTCCTCCCTGGATGGACCCAATGTATTAATAAGGGCTTTTTATTTTTTTAAAGATTTTCTTCATTTCTCAGAGAGAGCACGCCCAAGTAGCAGGGGTGGCAGGCAGAGGGGGAGGGAGAAGCAGACTCCCTGCTGAGCAGGGAGCCCTAAGTGGGACTTGATCCCAGGACCCTGGGCTCATGACCTGAGCTGAAGGCAGACTCTTAACCAACTGAGCCACAGGGGCATCCTGAACAAGGGTTCTTGTAAGAGGAAGGAAACACAGATACAGAAGGTGACAGACCACAAAAGCAGCGTGATAGCAGAGAAAACCTACAAGATCCTATGCAGTTGGAGAGCTGCACCCACCTGCCCAGGGATGCAGGCAGCCTACGGAAGCAAGCAAGGGAAAAGAAGAGCAAGGAAAGGGATTCTTCCCTTATAGCCTAGAGAAGAAATGCAGTCCCAAAGCTTCATTTTAGGACCTCTAACCTCTAGAACTTAAGATAATTAATTTGTGTTGTTCAAGCCATTAAATTTGTGCTGATGTGTTACAGCAGCCAACAGGAAACAAACAGACCACCTATCACACAAGACAATTTGGAGAACCACAAGTTTGTCTTCCCGTTTCCATGTTCTAGAGAAATACTTTTAATTAAATGAATATTTTATGAAAGAAATCATTATTTTAAAAACATTTTCAACAAAGCTAATCTGTCATTCGAGTTGGGAAAATTTAATTCTATCTACAGTTAGAATAATTGAAGATTTTGTAAAGCAAAAATTATTATGATTAAGTTCTCAAATACCCACTGGAAGATGATCAGGGTCAGCAGCTTCCACACTCAACCAAGTACATAGCATACTGTGTGTCAAGAGACTTCCTCTATGTCCCCAGGTTTTTTCCAATGTTTAAAGAAAAATGTCCGAACTGGTTTGAATGGCATTTTTGAAAGCTTCTCAAAACCTGACCCCAACATACCTTTCCAGTATTGGCTCCTATCACTCTCCTCATAACCTAGCATTTAGCAAAACTAGATCATAACTTATAAAACTGCTTCCCCTATGTTCCACTCCTTTGTCACCATGCCTTTTCTGCTCACTGCATATCCTGACTATTATATGCAGGCATACCTCAGAGATGTTGCAGCTTTGACTCCAGGCCACCACAATAAAATGAATTATCACAATAAAGCCAAATGAATTTTTTGGTTTCCCGGTGCATATAAAAGTTACGATTATACCATACTGTAGTCTGTTAAGTGTACAACAGCAGGTCTAAAAACAATGTACATACCTTAATTTAAAAATACTTAGCTGTTAAAAAATGCTAGTCAGTACATGAGCTTTTGGTGAGTTGTAATCTTTTTTTTTCCTTTTTTTTGGTAAGGTTTTATTTTTTTGATGGAGAGAGAGAGAGCACAAACAGGTGGAGTGGGAGGCAGAGGGAGAGAAGCAGGCTCCCCGCTGGGCAGAGAGCCCAGTGTGAGGCTTGATCACAGACCCTGAGATTATTACCTGAACTAAAGGCAGATGCAAACCGACTGAGCCACGCTGACGCCCTGAGCTGTAATCTTTTTGATGGCAGAAGGTCTTGCCTTGATGTTGATGGCTGCTGACTCATCAGGGTGGTTATTGCTGAGGCTAGGGGTGGCTGTGGCAATTTCTTAAAATAAGACAACCTGGAATTATCTGCATTGACTGATTCTTCCTTTCATGAACAACTTTTCTGTAGTATGTGATGCCGTCTGAAAACATTTTACCCATAGCAGAATTTCTTTGAAAATTGAGAGTCAAGGGTCATCTGGGTGGCTCAGTTGGTTAAGCGGCTGCCTTTGGCTCAGGTCATAATCCCAGGGCCCTGGGATCGAGCCCCACATCAGACTCCCTGCTCAGCAGAGAGCCTGCTTCTTTCCCTCCCTCTGCCTGCTGCTCTACTTACTTTGCTCTCTCTCTGTCAAATAAATAAATAAAATCTTTAAAAAAAAGAAAAAAAATTGAGTCAACTCATGTGATATTCTAAATCCTTTGTTGTCTATTTCAATAATCTTCATAGCATCTTCACTAGGAGTAGGTTCCACCAAAAGAAACCACTTTCTTTGCTCTTAAGAAGCAAATGTTCACCAGTACAAGTTTTATCATGAGGTTGCAGCAACTCAGTCACATCTTCAGACTTTCCTTCTAACTCTAGTTCTCTGGCTATTTCCATATCTGCTTTTACTTCCTTCCCTGAAGTCTTGAACCCCTCAAACCCCTCAAAATCATCAACAACTTCCGAACTCTTATCAAAATTGGTATTTTGACCTCTTTCCAAGAATCAAGAATGTTCTTACTGGCACCTTAAATGGAAACTTTTTCCAGGTTTTCAACTGATTTTGCCCAGATCCATCAGAGGAATCACAATCTATAGCCTTATAAAGTGTGTTTCTTAAATAAGATTTCAAAGTCAAAGTTACTCCTTGGTCCATGGACTGCAGAATGGATGTTGTGTTAGCAGGCAGGAAAACAACATTAATCACACTGTAACATCTCCATCAGAGCTCTTGGATGACCACATGCATTGTCAATGAACCATAAAATTTTGAACTTTTTGCTGAACAGCAAGTCTTAATAGAGGGCTTAAAATGTAAAGTAAACCATATTATTAAAAAAAAAGCACTGTCAACCAGCTTTTTTCCATTTGTATAGCAAAGGCAGGCAGATTTAGCATAATTTTTAAGGGCTCTAGGATTTTCAGAATGGTAAATGAGCACTGGCTTCAACTTAAAAACCCCAGCTGAATTCACTGCTAGTAAGACAGTCAAGCCTGTTCTTTGCAGCTTTGAAGCCAGGCACTGACTTCTCCTTTCCAGCTATGAAAGTCCTAGGTGGCATCTTCCAATATAAAGCTGATTTGTCTACACTGAAAATCTGTTGTTGAGTGTAGCCACCACCATTAACGATCTTAGCTAGATCTTCTGGATAACTTGCTGTGCTGCTTCACCTTGCACTTTCAGGTAATGGAGATGGTTTCCTTCCTTAAACCTCATGAACCAAACTCTGCTACCTTCAAACTTTTCTTCTACAGCTCTTACCCTCTCCCCGCCTTCACAGAATTGAAGAGAGGTGGGGTCTTGCTCTGGGTGGATCTTTGGCATCAGGGAGTGTTGTGGCTGGTTTCATCTTCTATCCAGACCACTAAAACTTTCTCCATCTCAGCTGAGGCTGTGTGTGTTATCACTGGTGCGTTCACTGGAGTAGCACTTTTAATCTCCTTCAAGAACTTTTCCTTTGCATTCACAAGGTGGCTAACCATCTGGGGCAAAAGGCCTAGCTTTTGATTTTAAAATGAGAGACATGCAATCTTTCCTTTCACTTTAATGCTTAGAAGCCATTGTAGGGTTAGTAATTGGCTTAATTTCAATATTGTTGTGTCTTAGGGACTAGGGAGGGTTGGAGAGGGAAATGTCCGGGTTGGTCAAGCAGTCAGAATTCATACAGCATTTACAGATTAAGTTTGTCATCTTATACAAGCGAGGTTTGTGGCACCCCAAAACAGTTAACAAAGTTAACATTAAAGATCACTGACCATAGATGACCATAACAAATACATTTTTTCAAAACTTTTTGAAAAATTATTTTAAGAATTACCAAAATGTGACAAGGAGACAGAGTGAACAAATGCTGTTGGAAAATGGCATCACTAGACTCGCTGAGCACAGAGTTGCCAGAAACCTTGAATTGTGAAACAAAACAAAACCAAGAAAAACGACAAACAAAAAACACTGCATCTGTGAAGCACAATAAAACGAGGTCTGCCTGTACTTTATGCTGTATTCAAATAGTACCTTGTCTTCTGAGGCAACAGTAATTTATACTTCTCCTATAGAACTTATCTCATTTTCTTTACATACTCTTTGCGGATGAGAACTATGATTCTAGGTAGGGTACTTAGTCCCTATTTTATTCTCCTGTAAATATATAATAATAGTACTTATTTCACAGTTGTTATAATGGATACAATTTACTTCAAACACCTACATACTGTTTGGCATGGAGAAAAAACTTAGTAAATGCAAATATTCTTTATTACCATTCTAGGAATCTTCTATATATTCTTCCTTAAATATTATTGGCATTCCAAAGTAAACAAAAGAGATGAACAATATCAGGGGGAAAGCATAGCAACTTAGCAGTGATCTTCATGGAATCATACAGCACTAAACAATTTAATGCCTAAGAAATGTATGAATGACTATTAAAAAGAAAACCCTTACTGTGAATCAGCATATTTAATTTAGACAAATTTCTAAACCCTTGCACCATTTCAAAACTAAGAAACACAAAATTCATTATCTTCTTGTCATTTTACTGTCAAATAAATTCTATTTTATCTATTTTATTATAAAAACAAAATCTATTTTATCATACCTGTATGCCCATCACTTTTAATTTTATACCCTCCTATAATATACATGTTTCAGTAGTTTGCAGTTCTGCTCAGAAGAAGTGAACAAATTATTCTTGAAATAAGATTTGGATGCTTGAAATATACTCTCAAAACCAAGTTTCTGGAAGTTTAAAAAAAATAAAATTAACTAGTCTGATGGTACTAACTTTAAATAATTACTGTGAGACAGAAAAAAAAAATTTAATGAGGTAAACAAATTTAGAATTCTTTTTTTTTTTAAGATTTTATTTATTTATTGACAAGTAGGCAGAGAGGCAGGCAGAGAAAGAGAGAGGAGGAAGCAGGCTCCCCGCCGAGCAGAGAGCCTGATGTGGGGCTCAATCCCAGCACCCTGGGATCAATACCCGAGCCGAAGGCAGAGGCTTTAACCCACTGAGCCACTCAGGCGCCCCAATAATTTAGAATTCTATGTGTAGTAAGAGATTGTGTAATATTCATCTTATTTAATAAATTCCAGCCTTCCTTGTCTTCATTTTAAATCAAATATTCCACACAGCAAAATAAACAAGATTATGTCACTAACAAACAAGCAAAAATTATGCCCCTGAGAGATGTTTGATCCTTCCTGGGTTGGTCAGTGGCCATGATAGGAAAACAGGCTTATAATTCCATTCAAAGTTGCAAAATAAGACTGGATAAAGGAATTGCATATAAACACTGATTTTAAGGTAACACCTAAAAAATGTTGGATTTCATTCTTTTCATAACAGTACTGGAATCTTGTGGTAATTATTTACACTTTTTACTACTTCTTCTTGCCTCACTTTACTAGCATGGATTTCCAGCATGATGCTCAGTAGAAGTAATGAGGACACACCCTTGTCTGTTACCAGTCTTAGGGGGAGGCATTTGGTCTTTTACCATAAAGCACAATGTTAACTCTAGGTTTCTCAGGGAGGCAGTTACCTTCAATTCCTAGTTTACCAAGCATTTTTTAAAAAATCATAAATGGCATACATGTGGCTAAAATATTTTTCTTTAGTCTAATGATAATGCTGAATTTCACTGATTGATATTTGAATGCTGAATCAGCCTTGAATTCCCAAGATAAACCATACTTGGTCACGATGTACTATCTTTTTACTTATTGCTGGATTTCATTTACTAATATTTTACTGAGAATCTCTGCGTTTTATTCATGACAATATTGGTTTCTCTTTTTTCATACTTTTTTGGGTCATATCTTTGGCTATTAGAGTACTGGGCCTTCTAAAATAAGTTGAGAGGTATTCCTTTTATTTCCTGGGATAATCTATAGATGGATGATACTGTTTCTTCTTTTGGTAAAATACCAGTGAAGCAATCTAGGTCTGGAGATTTCTTTGTTAGAAGGTTTTCAACAAGAAATTCAACCTTCTTAACAGATATTAGGACTACTAAAGCCATCAGTCCCTTCTTGAGTGAACTGTGGTAATTCTTGTCTTTTAAGGAATTTGTTTCACTTAAATTGTCCAATATATGAAAACAGAGTTGTTTGTAATACTCCATTGTTACATCTTAGTGTCTTTGTACCTTTATGCACATTTTTCTTCCTGATATTGGTAACTTGTTTCTTCTTTTTCCTTGGTTATTCTGGCTAGAGACTTGCCAAGTTTGATCTTTTCAAAGGATGAGCTCTTGGTTTCATTATTTTCAGTTCCACTGATTTCTGCTCTGACTTTTATTAAGTTTCTTTTCTTCCATTTGCTTTAAATTTGGTTTGCTCTTCTTTTCCTAGATTAAAGTACAAGCTTAAACTATTAAACTGATACACTTTTCCTTTTCTAATATAATCTGTAATACTATAAAAATTCCCTCTAAGCATTGCTTTAGCAGCATCCTACTGGTATACTGTCCTTCATTTTCATTCAATACAGTAGTTCCTAACTTCCTTTGTGAGGTCCACTATAGCTCACGGGTTACTTAGAAATGTGTTATTTCATTTCCAAATTATTTGTGTATTTTCCAGATTTTTCTGTTTTACTAATAATTAATTTGTTATGGTCAGAGAACATTCTGGTTAGGATTCTCATTTTTAAAATTTGTTGAGGATTATTTTGTGGGCCAGAATATGGTCTATTTGGTGAATGTTCCATATCTCTTCTGGGATTCCAATCAGATATAAATGTTCCTAAATGCTCAGTTTTTGTTTTATTAATCCCTATCCCACTCCACTTTGGTTTAGGTTCTACTAATTTTTAATAACCTATTTTCAAGGTCCATAATTCTTTTTCCACAGATCTATTGACTATACTGATGAATTTGTTGAAGGCATTCTTGTTGTTCTTGTTGTTTTTTCTAGAATACTCATTTTATTCTTTTGTAGTTTCTCTCTCCTATAATTCTGCATTTATGTATGTATGTATGTAACTAACCTTTCCACTAAACTCTTTAACATCACACAGTTACTTTAAGTTCCTTGTCTGGTAGTTCCAAAATACAGATCATTTGAGTCTGATTACCTGGTCTGCCTTGTTTCTTGATAGTAGAATGTTTTTATTTTCTTCTCTTTGTGTGTCTTTTATTTATTTATTTATTTTTTTGTCCTTGTGATTTTTGATTGAATACTGGATGTGAAAAACAGTGGAGAATGAAGTAAATAGTATTTATGCCTGGGAATGGACACACTTCTGGTAGGTCATTAGTGTGGAAGGTTATGAAGAGTCAGGTTGTGAAAGGCTGATCTAAGCTTGAGTTCTGTTATTATGGTTACTCTCAGTGTATCTCTGGCTTCAACCTCCACTAGTGTAAAGTTATACTCTGGTGGGGGTTGAACTGATTGAACATTTTCCTCAGTTCTATTATTTCATCCCCAGCTTTATTTAGGCTTTCACACTACATCGGCCTCTCAGAGAGTCTCTCTATGCTCTTACTCCTTTAGTGGTAGACTGCTGTTGTCAGTTCTCGGTCCTTCCTAGCCCCATGGTGGCAGGAGGATACTGTCCTTCCTCTAGTGGTAGAAAATTTCTAATAGTCTGGGCCTTGGATTATCTGATTTCTCTCCCAGGCCCAGAGATGGTGTTTTTAAAAATTTTTACTTTTAGTCCCTTCAGCAGCAATAGGTCTTCTTCTGAGCCCCCGGTATGCTAAGATTTGATGCTCTTCTTCCAGCAGCTTAAGACTTGTGTTACTTAGGGAAAATAATCGAAGGATGTCATGCACTGCACTGAAGTACGGAGTAAGGGTCATTTGGTTCTCAAGAAATAAGTAGATTACCTGTTTATCAAAACTATGTGCTATTTTCTTAACAATACTGCACTCTCCATTAGACCTGACCTGCTAATGCTTTTTTTTTTTTTTTTATAGAATGACCCTCTGGTTCGAGATCTCAAAAAGATTGTTTCTACTGCTCCCCCTAATCTCCACATATGTTCACACTAAACAGTCATCTCAAGATAATTCCAAAGGTTTTCTCTCATCCCTGCAAACTCTAAAAATCCACACAACATAATTTTGTCCAAAAGAAAAAATCAGAATTAATTTTACAAATGAAGTAACTAGTTTTGCTGAGTGAATTAAGTAAAATGAAAATGAAGTATGATAATTAAATACAATTAATTGCACTTCTGTATGATCCTACTTAAACAAAAAATATCAACATGTCTGTAGAACAACAAAAATCTTGTATCATACTTTGAAGCAGTCAAAATGGGAAGTGAGATATTATCCATTATCTGGCAAGGGCAATTACCTGTGAGACCCAAAAAATAATAAGTTCGAAGTTCCCTGAACAGGTGCCACCACCTCAAGGTCACAACTTGGTGTCCAAGAGCAAAATGGGACAGCAAATAAGAAAGAAGGAAAAGGGGCGCCTGGGTGGCTCAGTGGGTTAAGCCGCTGCCTTCAGCTCAGGTCATGATCTCGGGGTCCTGGGATCAAGTCCCGCATCAGGCTCTCTGCTCAGCAGGAGCCTGTTTCCTCCTCTCTCTCTCTGCCTGCCTCTCTGCCTACTCGTGATCTCTCTCTGTCAAATAAATAAATAAAATCTTTAAAAATTAAAAAAAAAAAAAAGAAAGAAAGAAAGAAGGAAAAGGATGACTGCTCTGGGCCCACACTGACAAAGGAAGTGATACCCAATAGCTTATCTGCAGTAAAAAGAACTAAAACAAACCAGGTATAACCAGATAATAAATTTTAAAAATAGAGAAGGCTGAGGGTACCTAGTATAGCATTAAAGAATTTATTTCAAATGTCTCTAAGGATATTACTATAGTCATATACAGCAGGGTAACTAATGTTTAACCATCAATAAAATGTTACTTTCTCTTCAGGATGTTCTATATAAGATGTTTGGCAAATAATAAATTTTAACAAGAGTCCATTAAAAAAAGACTTTAAACACAGTTTAAACACTTAAATGATAAGAATTAATTTATACTAGACAATTTATTTATTTGGCAAACTCATTCTTTCCTAATGTCAAATTTATTGCCTAAAAAATTCCTAAATCCATAAACAATTTGGTGAAAAAAATATAATCCCACATTTCTTCTATTTTCATATTAAAGAAAAGATTGTATTTATCTTTGAACTACTAGTAAGGATACAATTTGAGTAAAATATTCTTTAGAGAAAACTTTGAAATGTATTTCAAGTAGTCAATTGATAGACTTTTCCTTCTCTTGGTAGAACACTTAGCAATTAAAGACTTTTGAAGATTAAATGTCAAAGTAAAGACATTTAAATACCTCTAATCACTGCTATTACCAAGTTAAATTGAAAATTAGTATTAAGAAAAAGGCTTTATCTGTTCAGAAACAAAGTGTTTCTTTAGGAGGCCAGGCTGAAAAGTTAGTATGAATCCTTAATTCCAAATTCTATTATTTAATTCCAAATCCATACATAGAACAATCTATACATAGAACAAATTGCTAAACTTTACTCATTTCTTACTATGAATTAAGCACTGGGTTGATTTTATCTACAACTGTGTAAGGAAAAATATTCCCTGTGTTTCTCCTTTACTTTCACAACTGATACCAGATGTGGGGGTTTTCCACCCATCACGCAGTTTTCTGACACCAGCAGGGTGTTATCCTAAAATCCAGTTCAGTTCTGACACAATTTACTTGGAGGCAGTGTCAGATCCCAAAGTCTAAGGCCTCAAGTTCTACAAGACTCTCTCGCACATCTTCACTTCAAATGCCAATCACAAGTCCCAGGTTGTCATCTGTACTGAATGGCCACACATCAGTGTTCTAACGACCCTCTCCTTGGGTTCCATAATTTGCTAAGAGAGCTAACAAAACTCACATTTAATATAAAAAATATAATAGATAAAAATGAACATCTAAAGGGAAGAGATACATAGTCCGATCTACATGAAGGCACATAAAACTTCCATTTCCTCACCAGACATGCCACCTTCCTAGTACTTCCATGAGTTCAGCATCCCAGAAGCTCTATGAATCCTGTACTTTTCGGACTTTCATGAAGGTTTCATTACATAGGCATGATCAATCATTAACTCAGACTCAGTCTCTAGTCTCTCTCCCTCTCCTAAAGGATAGGAGGCGAGGCTGAAAAGTTCCAAGCTTATAATCATGGCATGGTTTTCTGATGAAAGAGCCTACCAAGAGTCATCTCATTGGAACAAAGACACTCCTATAACCTAGGGTCAAATATCAAAGGATTAGGAGCCCTGAGTCTGGAACCTGGATCAAAAAATCAGTTATTACAATAAAAGATGCTCCTCCTGCTCTGCTTGCTTAAGAAATTTTAAGGGTTTCAGGAACTCTGTGCTAGGAAGTGGAGGCAAAGAACCATATATACATATTTTCTATTATTTTACCCAACTACCTTACTACTTCAGAATTGGGAATATGATGCCATTTTATAAAAGAGGAAAACTCAAAATCAAGACATGAAGAGACCTAAGCTAGGAAGCTAATAAATGGGGCACCTGGATCAGGTTGTTAAGTGTCTGCCTTTGGCGCAGGTCATGATCTTAGGGTCCTGGGATGGAGCCCCACGTTGGACTCTCTGCTTGGAGGGAAGCCTGCTTCTCCCTTTCCTACTACCCCTGCTGTGTTCTCTTTCTCGCTCTATCTTTCTCTGTCAAATAAATAAAGTCTTTAAAAAAAATTGTTTTTAAGTAAAAAAAAAAAAAAAAAGTAATAATAAAAAAGCTAATAAATGGCAACTAGGATTTCAGTTCGGATATGCTCCCAAAGCCATGTTCTTAATTACCACCACTACATGCTCTCCAGAACCATTTTTATAGTAATTATTTGTTATTTTTAGTTGAAGTACAGTTGACATGTAATACAACATTAGTTTTAGGTATATAATACAGTGAGATCCAACAATCATAAACATTATAAAATGCTCATCATGATAAGTATAGTTACCATAAGTCACTGAAGTTGTTACATTACTGACTATATTCTCTATTATTTTTGATCCCTGTGACTTTTTTTTTTAAATAATTCCAAGTATGTGCTTTTTAATCCCCTTCTCCTGTTTTGTCTGTCTTCTTACCCCCTCTGCTCTGGCAACCACCAGTTCTCTGTGTTTATGAGTCTGTTTTTATTGTTTGTTCTTTGTTTTGTTTTTAGAGATTCCACATGTAAGTGAGATCATATATTTGCTTCTGACTTATTTCACTTACTGTAATAAAGTGCATCTATGTTATCACAAATGGCAAATTTTCATTCTTTTTTACGGCTAAAAAATATTATATTGTGTGTATACACACATCTTCTTTACCTATTAATCCATCAATGGACACACATTGTTTCCCTATGTTGGTTCTTGGCTATCATAAATAATGCTACCATGAACAATGGGGCTTAGTGCTTTTTTTAGTGTTTTTATTTCCTTTCAATAAATACCCAGAAGTGGAATTACTGTATCATGTGGTTATTTTTATTCCTAATTTCAGGAGGAGACTCCATGTTTCCCATAATGGTTGTACCAATGTACATTCCCACCAAAAGTGCACAAGGGTTCCCTTTTCTCTACATCCTTACCAACACTTCTTATTTCTTGTCTTTTCTGACACCAGCCATTCTCACTGGTATGAAATAGTGATTCACTGTGGTTTTGATTTGCATTTCCCTGATGATTAGTAATGTGGAGCATATTTCCACAGGTATCTTGGTCATCTGTGTGTCTTCTTTGGAAAAATGTCTATTCAAGTCCTCTGCCCATTTTAAAAACAGATGTGTGTGTGAGGGTGTGTGTTGAGTTGTAGGAGTTCTTTATGTATTTTGGTATTAATCCCTTTTTGGATATATCATTTGCAAATCTCTTCTCCAACTCTAGGTAACTGATCTTTCATTTTGTTGATGGTTTCCTTTGCCATGTGAAAAGATTTTTAGTTTAGCGTAGTCCCAACTGTTTATTTTTGCTACCATTTCCCTTGCCTAAGGAAAGAGATTTAGAAAAATACTGCTAAGGCTGAGGTATAAGCCTTTACTGCCTATGTGTTCTTTTGGGAGTTACATGGTTCTAGCTCTTACATTTAGGTTTTTAATCCATTTTGAGTTTATTTTTGTGTATGGTATAAAGAAATGGTCCAGTTTCATTCTTTTCCCAGCACTATTTATTGAAAAAACTATCTTTCCCCACTATATATTTTTTTAATAAAAGATCTGAGAGAGAGCAGGGTGTGGGGTTGGGAGGGAGTAAGGCTGAGGGAGAGGAAGAGAATCCCAAGCAGACTTCCTACTGAGCACAGAACCCTACATGAGGCTCAATCCCATGAGGTCATGACCCTGAGATCATGACATGGGCCAAAACCAAAAGTCAGACCCTTAACCGATTAATCTACCCAGGTGCCCCATCCCCATCATATACTCTTGCTTCCTTTGTTATATATTAATTGATCATATCAGCATGGGTTTATTTTGGGCTCTCTATTCTGTTTCACTAATTTATGGGTCTATTTTCGTGCCAATATCATTCTGTTTCGATTCCTATGGCTTATAGTATAGTTTCAAATCTGGGATTATGACACTTCTAGCTATTTTCATTCTCAAGAATACCTTGGCTATTTATGGTCTTTTGTTTTTCATACAAATTTTAGGATGTTTTGTTTTCTGTGAAAATAGCTATTGGTATTTTGATATGCATTTCGCTGAACATCTAGATTGCTTTGAATGTTATACGGATATTTTAACAATATAAATTCTTCCAATCCATAAGCATGGTATGTATTTCCATTTCCTTGTGTTTTGCTTAATTTCTTTCATCAAATCTTATAGTTTTCAGAGGATAGGTCTTTCACCTCGTTGGTTTAATTTATTCCTGGGTACTTTAATTGCTTGTGATGCAACTATAAATGAGATGTCCTTAATCTCTCTTTATGATAGTAATTAGTATACAAAAACACAACAGGTTTCTGTATAATGATTGTGTATCCTGTAAAATTAGTGTAAATCCACTTATTAGTTCCAACAAATTTTTGACAGAATCTTTAGGGTTTTCTATATACAGCATTACATCATCTGCAAAGAGTTTTACTTTTTTCTTTAAATAACTGAAGTACTATCTAACATCTAATGTTCTATTAGTTTCAGATGAACAACATAATGATTTGGCAAGTCTCTATGACATACTATGCTATCCAGAAGCATGGCTACCAACTGTCACTATACCACGGACTATATTCCTTATACCTGCATCCTCCATCACCCTGACTTGTTCTTTCCACAAGTACAGGCCTGTTTCTTCCACTCCCCTTCACCTGTTTTGGCTATTCCCTCCCATTTGGCAAATCAGGTTGTTCTCTGTATTTATGGGTCTGTTTCTGCTTTTTGTCTATTTTTTTATTAGATTTCTATATATAAATGAAATCATATGGTATTTGTCTTTCTCTGACTTATTTCACTTAGAGTGATTTTCTCTACCTATGTCCATCCATATTGTCACAAATGGCAAGATCTCATACTTTTTTACAGTTGAGTAATATTCCTTTGTGTGTGTAAACACATACCACATCTTCTTTATCCATTTTTCTATCAATGGATACTTGGGTTGCTTCTATGCCTTGGCAATTGTAAATAATACTGCAGTGAACATAGGGGTACATATACCTTTTGGGTTTTGTTTTTGTTTTTTTGCTTTTGTTTTCCATTTTTAGAGAAGAAGAGCGGAGAGACAAAGGGAGAGAGAGAATCTTGAGCAGGCTCCATGCCCAGCTGGAGCCCAACAAGGGGCTCAATCTATCTTCAGATCATGACCTGAGCCTAAATCAAGAGTGGGGCACTTAACTGACAGAGCAAAAGCCCCAGCATCCCTGCATATTTCTTTCTGAATTGCTTTTGTTTTCTTTGAGTAAATACCCAGTAGTAGAACTACTCGGTTTTACTTCCTCCCTACTAATTTGGATGGCCTTTTTCTTTTTCTTGACTTACTGCTGCCACTAGGACTTCCAGTACTATGTTGAATAAAAGTGGCAAGAGTACACATCCTTGTCTTGTTCCTGATCTTAAAGGAAAATTTTCAGTTTGAGTATAATGTTAGCTGCGGCCTATCCGATATGGCATTTACTGTGTTGTGGTATGTTCTCTCTACACCTGACTTTATTCAAAGTTTTTAATCACAAATGGATGTTAAATTTTGTCAAATGCTTCTTCTGCATCTATGAAGATGATCTCATGATTTTTATTCTTCATTTTGTTGAGGTAGTTTATCATGTTGATAGATTTGTGGAGAATGAACCATTCTTACCCTTCTGAAAAAATGCCACTTGGATCATTGGTGAGTGATACTTTTAATGTATTGTTGAATTTTGTTTGGTAGTATTTTGTTGAGGATTTTTACACCTATATTCATCAGAAATACTGGTCTGTAATTTTTTTTAGAAGTATCTTTGCCTGGTTTTGGGATCAGGGTAATGTTAGCCTTGTAGAATAAACCTGTAAGCATTCTCTCCTTTTCTATTATTTGAAACAGTTTGAACAGGTATTACTTTTTCTTTAAATTTTTAGAATATAATTTTGAAACCATCTGTTCCTGGACTTTGGTTTTTTGATTAATGATTCAATTTCACTACTAGTTATCAGTCTGTTCAGATTTTTTATTACTTTCTGATTCAATCTCAGAAGACTGTATATTTCTAGGAATTTATCCATTTTCTAGGTTATTCGATTTGTTGGCGTATACTTTTTGCCACAGTCTCTTATAATTCTTTGTATTTCTGTGGTACCAGTTTCAGCTTCTCTTTCTTTTCTGTTTCATTTGAGTCTTTTTCCTGATGACTTTGGCAAAAGGTTTATCAATTTTGTTTATCTTTGCAAAGAACCAGCTTTCATTTCAATGGTCTTTTCTATTGTTTATTTAGTCTCTATTTCATTTACTACTGTTCTATTTATTACATTCCTCCTACTAACTTTGGCTTTGCTCTTTTTCTCATTCCATTAGTTGAAAGGTAAGATTGATATTTTTCTTGTTTCTTGAGATAGGCCTGTATGGCTTCTTAGAATTGCTTTTGCTGCATCCCAAAGATTTGAACCATTGTGTTTCTATTTCCATTTGTGTCCAGGTAATTTTTGAATTCCTCTTTGATTTCCTGCATTGACCCACTGGTTGTTTATCAGAAAATTGTTTAGCCTCTATGTATCTGTGTTTTATCCAGTTTTGTTTTTGTAATTGATTTCTAGTTTCATACACTGTGACTGGAAAAGATGCTTGATAGATAGGATTCAAATCTTTCTGAATTTGTTGAGACTTGTTTTGTGGCCAGCATGTGATCTATTCTGGAGAATGTTCCATGTGCACTTGAATGTGTACTCTGCCAACCTGGGATGGAATGTTCTGTATATGTTAAATCCATCTAGTCTAACGTGTTATTCAAAGCTACTGTTTCCCTACTAATCTGATTTTTCTGTCTTGATGGTCTATACATTGATGTAAGTGGGGCGAGAAAGTCTATTATTTTATTACTGTCAATTTCTTCCTTTTCTTTTGGTATTTGCTTTTATGTATGCAGGTGCTCCTATATTGGTTGCACAGATATTTATGATTGTATATACACTTGCTGTATTGTTCCCTTTATCATTATTTTATTTTTTAAGATTTTATTTATTTATTTGACAGAGAGATAGCAAGAGCAGGAACACAAGTGGGAGGAGTGGGAGAGGGAGAAGCAGGTCTCCCGCTGAGCAGGAAGCCTGATGTGGGGTTTGATCCCAGGACGCTGGGATCATGACCTGAGCCAAAGGCAGATGCTTAATGATTAAGTCACCCATGCACCCCCCTTATGATTATTTTAATAATGTGTCATTATCCATTCTTTGTTTCTAGTTATAGTCTTTGTTTTAAAGTCTATTTTATTTGATACAAGTATTGCTACCCCTGTTTTTTTTCCACTTCATTTGCATGGTATCATTTTCCATTTCTTCACTTTCAGTCTCTATGTGTCTTTAGTTCTGAAATGAGTCTTACTTAGGCTGAATAAATATGGATCTTTTTTTTTTTTTAATCCATTTGGTCACCCCATATCTTTTGATTGGAGCATGTAGTACATTTACATTGAAGTAATCAATAGATATGTACTCATTGCCATTTGTTGTTTTTCTGGTTATTTTGGTAGTTCTCTGGTCCTGTCCCTTGCTTTCTTCTTTTGCGACTTAACAACTTTCTTCAGTGTTCTGCTTATATTCCGTTCTCTATTATTTTGTGTATCTATTAAAAGCTCTTAGTTTTTGGTTACCATGAGGTTCATATATAACATCGCATGTGTACAGCAGTCTACATTGTTGATGATCACTTAGAGCACAATCTAAAAGGACTACATATATACATATATATTTCCTCTTCCATGTTTATGTATATGTCTTACTTTAAATCTTTTATTTTGTGTATTCTTAATTTTTTAAGATACATTTAACTTTGTCTTTCAAAATACATACTAGCTTTATAAGCAACTGATCTACCTTTACCTGTATATTTCCCTTTACCAGTGATAGTTTTTCCCTCATAATTTTCTGAATTTTAGTTATGGCCTTTTCTGTTCCACTTAAGGAAGTCTCTTTAACATTTGTTGTGTAAAGCCAGTTTAGTGGTGATGAACTCCTTTAACTTTTGTCTGGTAAACTTTTTGTGTCTCCTTCAATTATGAACGATAACCTTGCCAGGTAGAATATTCTTGGTTATAGGTTTCTTCCTTTTAGCACTTTGAATATATCATGCCACCCTCTTCTGGCCTGCAGAATTTCTGCTGAAAAATCAGTCATTAGCCTTATGGAGTTTCCCTTGTATGTAACTGTTTTTCTCTTACTGCTTTTAAGAGTCCCTCTTTATCTTTAAATTGTTCTGTCTTGGTGTGGACCTCTGAGTTCATCTTGTTTGGGGCTCTGAAACATGTACATGTTTCCTTCCCCCAGGTTAGGAAAATTTTCAGCTGTTATGTCTTCAAATTGGTTTTCTCTTGCTTTCTCTTTTTTCTCCTAAAAACACTATAATGCAAATGTTACTACACTTGATGTTTCACAGATGTCCCTTAATCGATCCTTATCTTAAAAATTCTTTTTCCTGCTCAGCTTGGTTGCTTTCCACTACCCTGTCTTCCAGATTCTTAATCCATTATTCTACATTGTCTAATCTGCTGTCAATTCTAATCTGCTGTCAATTTTTCAAGTATTGTATTCTTTAGCACTGATGGGTTTTTAATATATTTTTTCCCTTCACTTAAGTTCTCGCTGTTTATCTACTCTTCCCTCAAGCTGAAAGATTACTTTGAGCTCTATCAGGTAGACTAATTATCTCCATTTGGTTTAGCTCTTAGGAAGTTTTGTCTTGTTCTTTTGTTTGGAACATATTACCTGTCTCCTCATTTTGTCTGACTCTGTGTTTGTTTCTATGTATTAGGTAGGTCAGCTGTGTCTTCTCGTCTTGAAAGTAGTGGCCTGATGTAGAAGGCATCCTGTGAGGTCTAGAAGTGCAATTCCTCCCAGGTCACAAGAACCAGGTGCTCCAGGGATGTTCTCTCTGTGGACTGCAAGAACTTTCCTGTTGTGTGTGGAGTTGCTTGTAGGCAGGGCTGGCCCACCAGTCAGCTGTCAAGAACGAATTGCCACAACTACTGTGGGCAC
Organism: Mustela nigripes; assembly: GCF_022355385.1. NCBI lineage: Eukaryota > Metazoa > Chordata > Mammalia > Carnivora > Mustelidae > Mustela > Mustela nigripes. The sequence continues at coordinate 168,810,225 of NC_081559.1, forward strand.
ACTGGTGGACAGAGCTTGCTACCAGCATGACCAGCTAGATGCCCAGCTGGAGCAGCTTTGAATATGCTAGTGTGCAGGTCTGGTCCTTACTCTGGCTGTCTGTGATGACTGGCTTTGACTGCTGCAGGTACTGGTGGGCAGAGCTTGCCCCTGGTACAACTGGCTGAGAGGCCTGGCTGTAGCAACTGTGGACATACTGATAGGCAGGGCCAGCTCCCCCTTCCTTGGACAGGATGTGCTTTTAGAAGGACACTGGTCCTGGCCAGGGCTGCCCACCAGGTGTGGCAAAGATGATATTAGTTGCTTTGGGGTAATGCTGTTCCTTACTGAGGCTGCCCACCAGGTGGTCCAGGCTAGAGCCACTTTGGAGGAGCATGTGCTGCAGTGGACCGATTGGAAGTGGTTGGTCCACAGCGACTGCTGGAGTGGGAAAAGTAGAGCTAGGGGGGTAGTTGCAGAATGTCAAAATCAGCTCCCACATGCTACCAGCCAGCTCAGATGAAGAAGGGGCAAGAAATATGGTACTTGTGAGCACCTCTGTTCCAAGGGAAAGTTCCTATAGATCCCTGCCCCTCTGGCACATGTCCTGAAATTAGGCAATACATTTCCATGTATAACCTAGGTGATTTTCAAATTGCTACTTCTTGGACCAAGAAGTTGTGTCTTGGACCAAGTAATATAGCACATTAGCCTCTAAGAGCACACACTTGCATCTGGCTCTCCCAGCTAAGCCCCGCTGATTTTCAAAGCTTCCAGAGTTAAGCAATGAGTGCTGCTGATTTTTAAAGCCATAATGTTATGAGGACTCACGTTCCCTGTGTGCAGTTCTCTAGGGCAGGAGTATCCACTGTGGGGACTGTGCCCCTAACTCAAGTGAGCCCATGATATCCCTCTTGCTTCTGGGTCACAACCCAGAGAAATCACAACCCCCCAAGCTGGGGGTTTGGTTCAGTTCAGGATTCCATGTCTCTGTCCCTCTTACTCTTCTCTTCTCTTTATGCTTTAGCTGTGGAAGATCTTTTGTGCCAGTCTTTAGGTCATTTTCAGAGTGAGTTGCCTTACGTGTAACTGTTGGCTCAGGGTCCTTTCACTCCATTATCTTCTCTTCTTCCCCCACCCTCCTTTTTTATATTTTTTTATACTAAGCAACAATTGAGGATGTCCCTGGCAGAGCACTATTTCAGATATGGTAACCCACATACTATAAGATATGTGTGTATTCTGCTTGAATTGTTAAATTGTGTTGATAAGTTGTGCATGTGTGGTATGTCCAAAATCGATGTTTGAAAATAACAGAAAAGTCGCCTTACAAAATCCCAAGTTGCATTTTTGTTTGAACATCCATTTCTGAAGTTAATTATGTAATGATGTTTTAACATGGGAAGATGCCAGATCTTAGCTTAAGTGGCATAAAATACAACTGGGGGAAATGCACTTAAATTTTTACTTTACTGACACCTGCAGACAATAGCCATTTTTTAAGAATTGTAAGGAAAAACTCTTTTTTCACTTTTGAAAATTATCAGATTGGATCTTTAGCTGTATCAAACAATATAAATATGTAAATATATCAACAGAAAAATGCCATTAAAAAAAGAAAACAGGCGAACAGAAATGCAGTTGTGTTTGATACAGGCTATTAAGAAAGTTCTGAATAAAGGGACAAATGAGATAAGGCAGAACACTGCTGGTATAGGGAGTGTTAACAGAAGCATGTTTTTAGTATGAGGAATATGAAGGCCATCGTGGCTGAAGAAAAGTGAGCTAAGTAAAAAATGGTAGAGCATGAGAAACAATCAGCACTGGAGGGCAGTGTTTTTTAAACTATGGGTCTCAACCTTTTTGGCAAAGTTAACTAGATCAGAAAAAAGAACTATTTTATCTCATTAAAAATGATATGGAATGAAGAATGTCTTATACAATAAGGATAATACTGTTTTGTGAAATTTTTGTTACATGTATGCGTTTGAGTTTCAATTTAAAATACATACAATGACTTACAGAAGAGGGCTTATAGATGGGTAAAAATTCTAGACATAATTCTAAATATGACAGATAGGAAGCCACTATAGGAAGGAAAGCAGAGGGACATGACAAAGCCTACTAAACCCTTTATTGAGATCACTCTGTCCTTCACACAAAGTGTGTATTCATTCAAAGGGGAAGATGATAACTTAGGAGAAGAGAAACTTGGTAAATACCAATTTAATCCAATTAAATTTCACATCACAATAGTAAGGAAACGGCCACAAAGTTCTTCTTCATGAGAAGAATTATCATTCTTCTCTAAAGAAGAAATTTCATTTATGTGGTATTCCTGGCAAAAATGTAGCAAATAAATCTGATTTTGAGGGAATATTGGATACAGTTCATAAAAGGTACAAAACAAAGTCAATGTTGTAAAAGCTGGGTAACTGGGTATTCCAAATTAAAGGAGACTATAGAGAGATCACAACTAAATGCAATGTTTCCAAATCAGGAAAAAAAATTGCCATTTAATACATTATTTGTGCAATTGGCAAAATCTGGTATGCACTGTATTAGATAAAATTATTGTTATCAACATTAAATTTCCTCACTTGTATTGTGGTTATATAGGAAAATGCTTTCGTTTTTAGTGTATATGTGAGGTACTGGGGGTAAAGGGACATGCTTGTAGAACTCATTCCTAAATATATTCGCAAATAGGAGAGGAGACAGAAAAAAATATATGTGGCAAAATGTTAATGACTGCTAGAATCTAGATAAAGGATATTGTGGGCTTAAGCTGTGGCCCTTCCAAAGTCGGTTATGTTTAAGTCCTAACCCCACAGTACCTCAGAATGTGACCTTATTTGAAGACAGAACCTTTGTTAAGTTAAACTGAGGTCATTAGCGTGGGTCCTAATCCAATATGACTATGCCCTTAAAAAAGATTAGGAAACAAACATAGGGAGGAGGAGCATACTAAAAACATGCTTTTAGTGATTACTAAAAGAAGATGACAGCCAACCATCTACAAGCCAAGGAGAAAGGCATCAGAAGAATCTAACCATGCTAACACCTAGATCTGACTTCTAGCCTCCAGAACTGTGAGAAAACAAATTTCCACTGTTTTAAGTCACCTAGTCTGTGGTACTTTGTTATGGAAGCATATTAAGGAAATTATTATATAGCTTAATTTCTTTTTTTAAAAAGGTTTATTTTAGACTATGCGTGCATTCAAGGGGAGGGGAGAGAGGTGCGCAGAGAGGGAGATTCTCGGGCAGACTCCTTACTGAATGCAGAGCTTGATGTGGGGCTCAATCCCAAGACCCTGAGATCATGGCCTGAGCCAAAACCAAGAGCTGGACGCTTAACCAACTGAGCCACCCAGGTGCCCCAATACAGCTTAAATTCTAATTCTTGGTCAAGATATTCCAAGAATGTAAGACCAAAGGATCCTGAGACCAAAATCTTGAGGACCATTGGTTTAGATCCTTTCTAAACATACTTCCTACCCTATAACTTCTGATCTTATCCTTAATATCTTTTTAAAAGAATTAGTATATTAGATACATGCCTTTTCTACTAGCTTTCATAAAGATATTAATCTAAAAGAATTATTTCCTTTTTGTAACTCCTCTGCTTCTTATCTTGATGGCTTTATTTATTTATAAGTTGCAAATACTTTTTTTTAGCTATTTCAGTTTCAAGTTTTAAGCAGCATATGATGAATACCATCTGATCTTGGGGTGCCTGGGTGGCTTAGCTGGTTAAGCGTCTGCCTTTGGCTCGGGTCATGATCTCAGGACTGAGACCCATATCAGGCTCCCTGCTCAGTGGGAAGGCTGCTTCTCTCTCTCCCTCTCAGATGAATTTTAAAAATCTTAAAAAAAAAAAAAAAAACCATCTGGTGTGATCTTAGAAACTCACTATAATTTTTAAAAATATCCTATTACCTTTTGATTGCTCAAGTCTACAATTAATTTGATCATTACAATTAGTGTTATTCAGCAGAAACTACATACTACATACATAATTTTGAATTTTCTAGTACTCACACTAACCAAACATTATCTAAACTATTTCTATTTCAACATAAAAATTCAAATAAAAGTTACTAATGTATTTAATAGTCTATTTTAAAACTTCAAAATCTGGTTGTGTATTTATCATATATCTCAATTCAAAAAGCTATATTCCAAATGCTCATTACCTACTATGTGGCCAGTGGCTACTATTTTGTACAGTATAGCTCTAGACAGAAGCAAAAATAACTCCTCCTCTTCATTTATATTTGAATTCTGATTGGTGCTTTACATCCAATAATAAGATGACCATATCTCATTACTTTTCTTTCTCAGATCTACTACTTAATACTTCTTTTATTATGTTGCTGCATATATTCATTTTACATTTTATTTTCCAAATGTCAAATTCTAAGCCTGATTTCCATTTCTTTCAGGGAATTTTATATTTTGAAAAATCTGTCATTTATAATATGGAGTTCTGACCTTTTTGTTATAGTATTGTTTCCTAAAACTATAAGGACATATACTGACCTTTCCATGTACAGGTAATTTCAAATTGTCCAAAGTTATGACAAATGAAATCATGAAGAGAATACCTGAAGTGAACACTGCAGAAAGAAGTACAGATTGTCAATAAAGAACTATTTGATTCCTAAAGTGGATGTAGCACTGAACATCTGCAATACTATAGCCTCCTTCGTTCCCTTCCTCCAAAGACAAGTTTCAAGAAACTACACATTTAACCAGGTAGACCTTGACTTTCATACAATATGCTGACAAACCAATTCTGCCTTTAGAAAAAAGATGCACTTATTACTTATTTGTTGGAGCTGTTCCATTTATACCATTCAACTTATACACAAACAGCAATGTTTATGTATTTTTACTTCACAGAATCTGTTTATTTATAAAAAATGTCTAATAATAGAAAAATCAAAGTGCTTATAATTATAAAAAAGAAACTTTGGTCTCAAATTTAACGCAACTGAAACAAAGACAAGATATTTAAGAGATTCGGTTCAAGATGGCAGCACAGAAAGATCCTCACATGGTCACAATGAATCTACAGCTATAAGTGGAACAATCTGCTCTGAGAAAAAACCTATATCTAAGCAGGTAGAGGGGCTGAGACATAATTTCACCATAAACCCTACATAAATCTTGGCACAGTCACCTACAATCAAGAGGGAACTTGGAACACCAAGCTACTCCCTGAGAAATGATGGGTTTAACTCCATATCAGGCACCCCACCTTTTATGACCAGTGTGCACATGAGAGATGAGTCTCCAAAACATTTATGTTTGAAAGCAAGGGAGCTTGAACTGAGAAACTGTTATTAAAGAGCCATGGGGCACAGACTTAACAGCCATAGAGGCAGCTGACTGCAAAGTACCCAGACTTACTTACTTCTTATTAAGCAACTAATTTACCACTCATCTACAGTCGTACTGGAATACTCCTAAGAGATAGAAATGGCAAGTGTCAACTTTGCATTCCTCACTCTGCCTCACTCCAGAGCACAGGTACCTCTCAGAAGGTGCCCCAATTTTTGTGGCTGCCACCCATGAGAGGCCTCTGGATCACTTGGCTCTGGCAGAGGGATTTAGTCTTACAGATCCCACAAGCCTGCATAGGACAGAGAAAGCATTCTTAACCAGGTACCACCCCTAGGGAAAAGCACAGAGGCAAAAAACTGAAGTAGCCAGTCTTTCTCTCTGTAAAAGAGGCCTATCAGCTTATCGTCATAGCTGCAGCCTGAGGGGCAGGTTTCTAATTAAACACACATCTTGCGCTAGCTACGCTCCTCTCAAATATAAAGCAGTAGAACCTACCAAATCAGAGCAGCAAAATGGAAAAAAAAGAGCAAATATAGCTTAAGGACCTTACGGAACAACATCAAGCAGAACATCTGCAATTACTGGGGTCCCCAAATGAAGAAAAAGGGGTAGAAAATATCGCTAACCTAGGGAACAAAAGACACTGAGATTCAGGACACCCAGAAAGTTTCAAGTAAAATGAATTCAAAGAGACCTACACCAAGACATATCATATTTAAAGTGTCAAAAGTTAAAAACAAGAAGAGAATCTTTTTTTTTTTTTGAGAGAGAGAGAGAGAGAGAGACAGAGACAAAGAGCATGCACACGTGCGGGAGAGGGAGAGAATCCCAAGCAGATTCTGCACTCAGCATGGAGCCCAACATGGGACTTGATCTCACTGCCCTGACATCATGACCTGAGCTGAAATGAAGAGTCCAACACTTAACCAATTGAGCCACCAAGACTCTCTGACAAGGAGAGAATCTCAAAAGCAGGAAAAGAAAAACAACTTGTTTTATACAAGGGACCACCACCATCACACCAAGACTAGTGGCAGTTTTTTCAGGGGTAATTTTGTAGGCCAGAAGTTTATAATATGATACACTCAGAGTGCCAAAAGAAAAATATTTCCAATCAAGAATATTCTACCTGGCAAGGAAATTATTCAGAATAGCAGGAGAAACAGTTTTCCAGACAAGCAAAAGCTGAAGGAGTTCACCACCACTACACTGGCCTTGTAAGAAATGTTAAAGGGACTTGTAAAAAAGAAGGCCAGATAGTAACAGAAAAACATGTGAAATTATAAATCTCACTGGTAAAAGTAAATACATACTAATTTTCAAAATAATTTAATGTTGTAAAAATGGTGGGTTAATCACCTGTAAAAGGTAATATGAAGGTTAAAAGATGAAAGTTGTAAAAATATAACTACAACAATATGTTAAGGGATACACAAAACTATAAAAATGTTAATCATGCATTAAAAACATTAAATGTTACAGGGAGTAAAAATTTAGAGCCTTAAAATGCATTCAGACTTAAGCTGTTATCAACATAAAACAGTTATAAGCTATTAAATGTAAATAAACCTCATGGTAACCATTAAGCAAAAACGTACAGTACATACACAAAAGATAAAGGAATCTAAGCATACCACTCTGGAAAATCATCAAATCACAAAAAAAGACAAAGAAAAGAACAGAGAAACTACAAAAAAAAAAAACAGAAAATAAGCAAAATGGCAATAAGCACATACCTATCAATAACTAATTAAAATGTAAATAAACTCTCCAATAAAAATACAGACTTGCTTAAAGAAAAAGAAGGAAAAAAAAAAAAACAGGACCCATCTATATGCTGCCTAGGAGAGACTCACTTCAGATGTAAGGACACACATAGATCAAAAGTGAAGGGATGGAGAAAATACTTCATTCAGTGGAAACCTAAAGAAAGTTGGCGTAGCTATACTTACATCAGACAAAACAGACTTTAAGACAAAGACTGTAATAAGAGACAAACAAAGTCATTATATAATGATAAAAAGGTCACTCTAATAAGAGAATGTAACATTTGTAAATATTTATGAAGCCAAACACAGAAATTATAATATATTATATTATAATAATATTATTATTATATTATAGAGAAATATAATATAATAATAGGAATATAATATAATAGTTATATAATATAATAGATGTAATATATTATATATAATATATAATATAATAATATAGAGGACTATAATATAATAATATATAATAATATATATTATAGAGGAATATAATATAATAATAGGGGACTTTAATAACCCACTTCCACCAATGGTTAGATCATCCACTCAGAAAAATCATTAAGACAGACTTAAGAGACTTACAAAAACATTCCATCCAAAAGCAACAGAGTAGACATTCTTCTAAAGTGAACATGGAGCACTCTTCAGACTAGATGAGATACTAAGGCACAGAACAAGTCTTAATAAATTTAAGAAGACTGAGATCTTATCAAGCACTTTTCTGATCACAATGGTATGAAACTACAATCATTTGCAAATATAAAACCGGAAAATTCAGAAATATGTGGAGATTAAACAACATGCTATAAAACAACCAATGGGTCAAAAAGAAAACAAAAGAGAACTCAAAAATCACCTTGAGACAAAAGAAAATGGAAATACAATATACCAAAACATTTGGAATGAAGCAAAAGCATTTCTAAGACTGAATAGCAATAAATTACTACCTCAAGAAACAAGAAAAATCATAAATAAACAACCTAATGTTATACCTCAAGGAGCGAGAAAAAGAACAAAGCCCGAAGTTAGTAAAAAGAAGGAAATAAAGATCAGAGTAGAAATAAATGATAGTCTCATTGATCTTTTTTACCGTCTTTTAGTCTCTAAAAGCTGGTTCTTTAGAAAAGATAAACAAAATTGACAAACCTCTAGCTAGACTTAGACTTGCCAAGGAAAAAGAATGAACTCAAAATCAGAAATGAAAAAGTTACAACGGATACCACAGAAATACAAAGGATCATGAGACTACCATGAACAATTATACATTAGCAAATAGGACAACCTAAAGAAATGGATAAAGTGACCAGTTTATCAAAAACCTCCTTATATAGTCCAGGACAAGACAGCTTCACTGGTGAATTCTACCATACACTTAAATAAAAATTAGTATCAATCTTTTTCAAAGGCTTCCAAAAATAGAAGAGGAGGGAACACTTCCAAACTCATTTTATAAGGCCAGCATTGCCCTGATGACAAAAATGCCACAAGAAAATAAAATTGCTGGCCAATACTGATGATAAACACAGATGCTAAACTCCTCAACAAAATATTAACAAAATGAATTAACACATAAAAAGGGTCACAGAATAAGGGCAAGTGAGGTTTATTTCAGAAATGCAAGGTTTCAATATCTCTAAATTAATGATATTCCACATCAATAAAATGAAGAAAACAATCATATGATCATTTCAATACATGCAGAAAAAGCATCCGACAAAATTCAACATTTACAAAAACTCTAAAAAAGTGGGTACAAGAGGGAACACACCTCAACATTATAAAGGCCACAGATTACAAGCCCACAGCTAATATCAAACTCAACAGTGAGAAGTTAAAAGCTTTTCTTCAAAGATCAAGAGTAAGAAAAGGGGGCGCCTGGGTGGCTCAGTGGTTTGGGCTGCTGCCTTCGGCTCGGGTCATGATCTCAGGGTCCTGGGATCGAGCCCCGCATCGGGCTCCCTGCTCTGCAGGAAGCCTGCTTCCCTCTCTCTCTCTCTCTCTCTGCCTACTTGTGATCTCTGTCTGTCAAATAAATAAATAAAATCTTTAAAAAAAAAAAAAGAGTAAGAAAAGGATACCCACTCTTACCACATTTATTCGACATAGTACTGGAAATCCTAAGCATAGCAATTAGGCAGGAAAAAGAAAAGGCATCCAAGTCAAAGGAAGAAGTAAAACTGTCACTATTTGCAGATGACATATTACATAGAAAACCCTAAAGACTCTAGTAAAAAACTGTTAAAACTAACAAATTCAGTAAAGTTGCAGGATGCAAAGTCAAAATACAGAAGCCATTGTTTCTATATACTAATTACATACTGTTGGAAATAGAAATTAAGAAAACAATCTCACTAACAATTGCACTGAAAAGAATAAATTAGGAATAAATTCAACCAAGGAGGTCAACAATGTGTACACTGAAAACTATAAGATACCAATAGAAGAAACTGAAGAAAACAAAAATAAATGGAAAGATGTTCCATGCTCATGGATTGGAAAATTTGTTAAAATGTCCATATTAAGCAAAGCAATTTAGAGTTAATAATATTCCTATCAAAATTCCAGTGGCTTTTTTCTCAGAAACAGAACAAATCTTAACATTTATATGGAACTACCAAAGATCCCAAATAGCCAACATAATCTATTAAAAAACGCCTCCTGATTTCAAACTATATTACAAAGCTATAGTAATCAAAACAGTATAGTATTGACATAAAAACAGACACAGAAATGGAACAGAGTCCAGAAGTAAAACCACCCACATATGCTCAATTTATGATAAAGGAGCCAAGAATACACAATGGAGAAAGGAGAGTCCCCCTTCAATAAACAGTGTTGGGAAAATTGGACCACTATCTTTACATTATACACAAAAACTCACTCAAATGGATTAAAAAGTTTAAGACCTTATCATAGAACTCCTAAAAGAAAACAGAAGCACTAAGCTTCTTGACATTAGTCTTGGCAATGATTTTTTGGAGCAAAGGTAACAAAAGCAAAAGTAACAAGCGGGACTGTTTTGAACCAAAAAACTTCTGAACAGCAAAGGAAATGATCAACAAAATGAAAAGGCAACCCTCCTGCATAGGAAAAAAAAAAAAAATCTGTAAATCATATCTGATAAAGGGTTAACATCCAAAATTTATAAAGAACTATAATTATACAGTCAAAAACAAACAATGCAATTAAAAAATGATTAAGGGGGGGTGCCTGGGTGGCTCAGTGGATTAAGCCTCTGCCTTAGGCTCAGGTCATGATCTCAGGGTCCTGGGATCGAGCCCCACATCGGGTTCTCTGCTCAGCAAGGAGCCTGCTTCCTCCTCTCTGACTCTGCCTGCCTCTCTGCATACTTATGATCTCTGTCAAATAAATAAAATCTTAAAAAAAAAATGATTAAGGGAACCAAATAGATCCTTTTTCCAAAAAAGATCTACAGATGGCCAACTCGTACATGAAAAGGTACTCAACAACATTAAGTATCAAGATATGTAAATCAAAACCACCATGAGATATGCCTTCACACCTCACACCTGATGGTGGCTGGGGGATGGATTAAGGGTGTCAACAGGTATAAACTTCCAGTTATAAGTAAGTATTGGGTATTATAAAGTCTAGCACAGTGACTACAGTTAATAGTACTATACTTCATACTTGAAATTATTAACAGAGCACACCTTAAAAGTTCTCATTATAAGAGAAAAATTCTCTAACTACGTATCATGACAAACATTACCTAGACTTATTGTGGTGATCATTTTGCAATTTATACAAAATACAAATGATTGGAGTTAAACCAGCAATTAACACTGAATTGTGATTAAACAGTTTCAGAGTATGTACAAAATACTGAAAATATTTTATCAGATATCATCTCTAAAAACTATGGTACAATGAGGAACTGTATGTATGTTTCTTAACTTTCTGAAGACAGAACCTACTTATAATGGAGACTACCATACATGCTCTTTAAGAACACATTTTATAAAGAAGACCACACAAGTCAGAAACACCAAAACAAAATAAAGGAAAAAATTTTTCACAAAAGAGTCAAAAGTAATCATTATGAAACAGTCAAAAATTAAAAAAACACAGACTAAAAATCCTATATCTTGTACGCCAATTAGTAAAGATCAAACAAAAAAACTGAAGGAGCAGGTAAAGATGCAATGACATAGGTAATAACTGCTAACATGAATGAGACTGTAGATTTAATCTGACTTCTGTAACTCTATTAAAGAATACACCTGAATATAGAAAAAGACTTCATGTAAAGAAGGGATGTTTAAAAAATAGCATCATCATGAATAATGCAATTTTAAAAATGTATTAAAAGTGCATCCTATAATCTATAGGACAACTACTATATATACATACACACAAGAACACCAACGATAACATTATATAGTATCACCCAGCCTTCAAACCAGATTGAAATAAGAACATGAAGAAAACTTATAATTTCAAATGAAAAAAAATAAGAGGTTATTAAAAATTAGTTGTAACTATATATAAAAACCTGAATAGAAAAAAGCCAATCACAAGATATCAAATATGCAACAGTACCAAAACAACCCAACAGTGTTTTATTGGGGATGGTGATATGGAACTCCAACTTCATGGACTGATGAGTTTTAGATCATAGCCAATAAACTGCCAATCAAGCCAGCTTTGCAAATTACACATTTGGTCAATTATCATCTCATGTAACTTGTACTTACTCATAAATTTTTAGAAATATAATCATCAAGAACTTACCACATGAGTAGTTTTTAATGTACTGCCATCAAATCTGCATAAACTGGAGCTCTCTTCAAAGAAAATGTCACATTCTTCTAACTCTTGAGCATTACATGGAGGTTTTTCTTTATCTGGATTTGGATTCTTAAGACCAGAAAACAAAATAAAAAAATAAACCTTCAACAATAAGGGAATGGATTTCTTCATTCTTAAAAAGATCAAGATTATAGAGTAATTAAAAACTAAATTTCAGGCCCATGACCAGTAAATGCTAATCAACAGAAAGAGAAATGACAGAATAATGAAATCACCAGAAAAAAATATTAAAACAGGTATTGTAAACATGTTCTATAGACTCAAAGATGTAAAGAGAAACACGTATATGTTGACAGAGGTATGGAAGACAAAAAAAGAACCAAACTGAACTTCTAAATATGAAAATATAATATCTGAAATGGAAACCAAAAAAGATGGGGTTGGCAACTAATGAGACATGGAAGAAGAACTGTGAGCTTGAAACAAAGCAATAGTCCATCTAAAATGAAACACAGAGAGAACCAAAAAAAAGGAAAAGACCACCACCACCAACAAAAACCCCCAGAACTTCAGTAACCTGTGGAACAGCGTGAAATGGTCTAACACATGAGTAATTAGAAGGGGCCAGGAAGAATGGAAACAAATTTGAAGAAACGGTTAATAAATGATGAAAACTATAATCCTATAGATTCAAAAAGGTCAAAGAAACATCAAAAAAACTCACTGCAAATCACATTATAATGAAATTGTTGAAAAGCAGTAATAAAATATCTTAAGAAAGTAGCCAGAGGAGGGAAAAAAAAAAAAAAACCATTATGAATAGAGGAACAAAGATACAAAGGATAGCCAATTTCTCATCAGAAACAATGCAAGCCAGAAAACAATGGAGTAGAACTGAAGTGATGAAAGGGGGGAAAGCATCAACCTTGACTCACATACTTAACAGAGATACTAAAAAAGGAATACAGCATTAATATTTTTGTAGCAAACAGAAGCTGAGAGAATTTCCCCAGCAAATCTGTACTATAAAAAATGCTAAAGGAAGTTCTTCAGCCAGGAGAAAAATGACAACGGATGCAAATGTGAACCAACAGGAAGAAATGTAGAACAAAGGAAATGACAGATATACGGGGCAATTTAAGATCTTTCTACCCATATTTCTAATCTCTTGAAAAGAACACTAATTTAAGTTCAGATAATAATGTATCATTGAGTTCATTACATGAAGAAATAAAAAGTATGAAAAGAGTAACAGAAAGGATGACTAGAAATCTATAAGTTCTTAAGTTATGAGTGAAATATTTTTTGACAAAGATGGTAATGAGTTAAAGGTGTATAGTATAAACTCGAAACCACTAAACACACACATACAAATATCCAACCAAACAAAAACAGAGGTATAGCTAGTAAGACAAAAGTGGAGATAAATAGAATCATTAATTTTTATAATCTCCATTGCTTAAATGCAAGAATCACTGTCTGGTCTTATATCCCTCAGAGTAAAGGAATCACAATGCTCAGCTGATGAATTGCATTTACATACATACACAGAAATGTAATTCTACAACTGACCAAATGTCCACATACCCAATTTGCCAAAATGCTGTCATGTTATTGAGAACGTACTGAAATGACCTGAGAAAGCCTCTGAAACTAAATGGCCGGGAGTTACAGATCTTTATTATCAAACCTGAACATGTTCCACCTGGGATATGGGGCCACCTAGTTGTGGTTGTCTGCTCCAGCCTATACATCGATGGAAACAATCCTGGTTGCTATGCTTGGCTGAGATGGCAATATCAGCAATCAGCTGGGGCCATTTTTCCAGTGATTCAAGAACTAAGTATGTCCAGCAGCACACAGAAGGTATCCTCTGCACTTCTCCCTCCTTTCCCCTTTCCATTACCTTTTCCCCTTTCCATTTTGCTGAAAAGGGCAAAATTAAAAGGTCAGGACCATCAAGGTAGCCAGATTTTAATAGGAGAAGATTGGAGAGAAAGGGAAATTGCAGAGAAGAGAACCCAAGACTCTGCTGTTTCTCTGTGTCATTTACAGATTTTCAAGCTCAGCTGGAAAAAGAGAAGAGGAAAGAAGTAGGCAAGGGGCTCCAAAGCTGAGTGTTGATGTTACTGAAGTGCTCGGGAGACAAAAATTAGAGGACAGGGTCCACACAGAAGCCCTGATAAACATCCTAGACTTTCATTTGGGATTCATGAAAAGTTCTGCCTAGGAGTAAGAACAAACGAGGAATATCGGCATATAAAAAACATGGAAATACAGTATCAAATCAAATCAAGCCTTAAAGGGGTTAAGACGACAGGCTGAAATTTGGGAGGATGAAGATCAAGTACTTAGAATGAAGTACATAGCATTAAGTATCTTCAATAGAAAAGTGGGTTAAAAAAGCCATCATCTAAACTTTCATGTTTAAAAATAGAGCAAAATCGGGACGCCTGAGTGGCTCAGTTGGTTAAGCAGCTGCCTTCGGCTCAGGTCATGATCCCGGCGTCCTGGGATCAAGTCCCACATCGGGCTCCTTGCTCGGCAGGGAGCCTGCTTCTCCCTCTGCCTGCCATTCTGTCTGCCTGTGTTCGCTCTCTCCCCCTCTCTCTCTCTGATAAATAAATAAAATCTTTAAAAAAAAAAAAAATTAAAAAAAATAAATAAAAATAGAGCAAAATAAATCCAAAGTAAGGAAAAAGGAGAAAATAACATAATAACAGAAATGAAATTGGAAACTGAAAAACCAACAACAAAAAACAATGGAAATAGATGCCCAAAATAATTGCTATACCTAATAAATTAAATTCATGGTTAAAAACCTCCAAAAAAGAAAACTCCAATCTAGATGGTCTCACTGGTAAATTCTATATTTATAGAAATAGTGCCAATTCTATACAATCTCTTCCAGAACTAGAACAAGCAGTAAACACTTCCCTACTCATCTTTGACATCAGCACTACCCGGATATCAAAACTGGATAACGACAGTAAAAAGACAAAACGAAAACTACAGATCAATATTCCTCCTAAATATAGATGCAAAAGTCCTCAATAACATTTAGCAAATCCAAACCAGTAATATGTAAATAGGATAATACATCATGACCAATTTGGGTTTATAAACCACAAAAAAAGAAAATGTTTTTGACAAAATTCTATAGCCTTTCATGATTCAAAACACTCAGTTTAACAAATTGAAGAATATGTTCTCGTCATGACAAAAACCCATAATACTTAACAGTGAAATATTCAGTTATTTTTCTAAGATTACAAATGAGGCAAGAATATCTGCATTCACTATTCATCACTTCTATTCTCCAATGGATTAAAGGTTCTAACCAATGCAGAATGGCAAGAAAAAGTATAAAGATTTGAAACACATGAGACAGCCTTCAGTTGCAGATAATAAGATTCTATGTCTTTTTCTAAAATGTAACAAACATATTGGTTTTCAGCCATAAATAACTTACTCATACAGACCAATCTTCATTTGAAATAATCAAGTTTAAAAGGCAGTTAACAGCAATAATCTACAATATCAAAACAAACCTCCTAACATAAAAACCCCACAAAACTCCACTACTGTAACTATATTATAATATAATATTATATATTTTATTCCAGAGTACAACACAATAAATACTTGCTTAAGGAACATAACAGGGCAAAGCAGTCTGCATGGCTTATTGTAACACCAGGACTATGAAATTAAAATTTCATGGTCTTACACATGAACTCTAGTGATTCCTGAAATTTTAATTTACTGCTGGCAGACATGAAACTTGGTTTCTCCATTTTGGCCATCCTTTCTTTTTGACAGAGACATTTACTTTCAATATTCTAATTTCCTTCCTATTTTAGGATTCAATTAACCCTATAGTACAACTATGTCTTCATACATTTTTTTCCTCATCGTTCTAACTCCAAGTGGCAATAAGTCAGATATTTTACATGTGCTGATGTAATTTTTGGTGAATAAACATATAACTGAAATTCTAGTATGCTTTATTCAAATTTTTAACATTATCTTAAAAGTTATCAGACTGGAACACTTCAACAAAATCTCATAGTTGAATGAGTAGTGATTATTATAATCACTGCAATGAATTACTTTGAGAATTAAAATTAATTATAGTATACATTTTTACCCTAGTATACATTTTAACCCCTAGTGATAGTCTAAGATAACCTAAAATATTTCAATGATGACAAGTAGATTATTAGATCATAATTTTTGTCCATACCAGTATTGGTATACTGATTCTCCAAAGGAGAATATATATATTTATGTGTGTATATGTGTGAATATATGTGTGTATATATATATGTACATAGAGATACATACATACATGAACACCCACCTTATACAACGACTCCACACATACATGTATTCATGTAGTGTAAGGAATGAGTATTAGAATTTTAAGCTATAGTCAAACACCACTCCTTAGTGCCTAATCTGTGTCTCTAACATTATCAAATGTAAAATAATGTTTGAAAAACATGGCATAATCCTCACATACTTCTGGGCCTTTGGAAAATGACACTACTACTGCAATTGCTTACCAGTTCTTCAGAGGTCAAATGCATTAAACGTTCAGCTATTGCAGCACACTGTGCCGAGTCTCTTATAAACTCTCCTTGTTTATCACCAACCACTAGCTCTGGCCATGTTAGTCCTTCATTCTTTTTCGTCAAGAAAATCTCCAAGCTAGAAGTTCAACAAGGAAAGTAATGTTACATTGAGCAACTATACAAATTATATAATCAACACCAAACAGAAGAATCTTCCACTGAATTTATCCCCCGCTTTGGTGTTCAGCCAGAGATTTTTACAAAACGTGTTAGTTTTAGTACTGCCTACTGGAATATGGATGGAAAATCTGTAATCCAAGGGTAAGTAACTTATACTTAATAAACAAACAAAAAAAATATCACTGGAAGTGGTATGTCAAATGGCCTGATGAGAAGATTGACTGGCAAGAGTGAGACCACCTAGAAAGTACTGTTGTAGTCCAGGTCTGCAGTGTGTTAGTGGAAGTAAGTGACGAATAAGCAGCATGGATCCATGAGCTCTTTTACTAAGCATTCAAATGGTGGTAGTGGTGAGGGTAATGACTGAAGTGGGCACATAAAGTTAACTGCACAGAGACTATAACTAAAGGTACCTCCTTGTGCATGGAGCCAAAAAATAGTTTCATGTCCCCAAACTAGTAGTCATGATATATAATTATTAATGTAAAACATCAGGCAACTTAGATCAATACAAATGTTAATTTTTAAAATACATATTTTAAAGAACTGAAAAGAAAGTAGAAATAACTTTGATAACTCTTTAGGAGAAAAGAAGTTGTTAATTTGGTCTCTATCAACTGAAAATCTAATTACATACTTTTAAGCCATTAAACACAAATTCCAAATACGCTAAAAAGGGCCTATCAGTGAATCCTAGGATTAAGGTTTGATGCAGCAGGAAGGGGAAAGAGTTGAGTCAGTGCAGACTGTGGTCACAGGAGATGTCCAAGTGCCTCTTGAATAGCAAGGGAAATTCACGTAAGCTGCTTTAGGAGTAGCTGTTGCTGTAACACAAAGAAGCGGGAGTGGTGGTAGCTGTTCCATAGGAAAGCAACCTTTCCATGTGCCATCTCTGGTACACGTGTGCCACTAACCCGTGCCCTGGAACACAACTGCAAGGAAAAATTGCAAGGGCACAATCATAACTATTATCATAATTATCAAATAGAACATGCAAACCTATCAGTTATTCTTTTTCAAGGCTGTTATTATCACCACCTCATGAATTAATTACAGCAGTTTACATTTTTCTGAAACTGCTTATTTTAAGAGACAATACAAAATATCTTTTCTATGTAATGAGTTCCTATCATTAGCATTAAAAATTACTACAATAATACAGTCTCTAAGAGAAAGGTTATCTCGAAAATGATGATGGCAATGAAGAAGAATCATGACAGCGACGCATACTTAATCTTCCCATATGCCAGGTGCTGTCAAGCATTTCAGGTGTTTTCAACTCATCAGTTGCTCATGATAACCAAATAAAGTATTATTTTCATCTTCATTTCACAAGTAAGAAAAAAAAATAAAAGGACTAGAGAGGTTAAGTAACTTGCCAAAGTTACAAGCTAGGAAAGCAGTCTGACTCCAAGTCCAAGTTCTGCATTACTGTACTATTCTGCCACTTTGAACGAATATATGTAAATAATTACTGAAGAAAGTTTACCATGACCAGAATACAGAAGTACTGTTTGTCGTCAGTTGCTATCTAGAGTTCATACAATCTCATTGATAAAGAATTTGTGAAACATCTTTAAATCGCACACTTCGTGCAACCCTTTTAGCACAACTTCATTTCTACATTTTGAAACTAGTATCATATCCTATCATCCAAGCAAAAAAGAACATATAGCATAATAACCTAGACTCGTTAATAAATCCTTCCAAAGTGAGATGGAACGTTATTAAAAAATACTCTTATTTTTTAATTTATTTTATATTTTATTTTATTTTACTCTTATTATATGAATAATTTAACCAGGTACAGAGAATCATGTTTTTAAACCAATGACACCACCAACATGTCACTGTAATTATCTTTTGTAATATAAAATTGTAATCAAGTACCTCAAATTTAATGGGAAAACAATACTCAGGTATTAAATGCTGAACTCTAGAGCTTGCTTTGCTGGGTTACTGCTTCCTGACTTCTATTAATAATAGGTTACAGCTGGTTTGCCAATTTATAAATGCTACCCTCAAATCTCATATGTTTAAATGGAATGTGGTGATATAAAATATCTCTTAAAGAGCCTTTATTTTTTAAAAAAGATTTTATTTATTTATTTGACAGACAAAGATTACAAGTAGGCAGAGAGGCAGGCAGAGAGAGAGGAGGAAGCAGGCTCCCCGCTGAGCAGAGAGCCTAATGCGGGGGCTGGATCCCAGGACCCTGGGATCATGACCTGAGCCGAAGGCAGAGGCTTTAACCCAATGAGCCACCCAGGCACCCCTCTTAAAGAACCTTCTAACTAAGTTTTTAAAAGATGTTAAAAAATGTAAAGGGATTAAGGGTTACACCTATCATGATAACCATTAAGTACAGAATTGTTGAATCATTGTATTATAAAACTGAAACTAATACAATACTGTATATTAATTATACTTCAATTAAAAATAAAATAAAATTAGGAAAGAGTAATTTTACGAGAATCTGTTAGGAATTCAGTGTGTTAGCATGTCAAAGTTCACAAAGAATGAAGCAAAAAGCCAATGTGCTTGACTGTGGTGACCCAACCCTAATCAGATGGGTGATTACCAGAAACAATAGATTCCAAGGTTCTTTATTATCCAGGTAACTCTTTATTATCCAGGTAAATGGATAAACTGTTAGCAAAATCAGGTACCTACTCATAACTTGATGTGTTAATAAGTATGGTATTCTTAAAGAAAGAAGTTGTAAGACTGTTGGTAAGGATTCTATAAATGACTTTTATCACCTTGAAGGTTGAATTTCTGAAAACTACCACGTCCATGAGATTGAATTTAATCTAGCTCAGATCAACTTTTCACTCTCCCACTAGAAGAGTAATATACTTTAATTAGAATTACAATAAAAGTGCTTTCATAAACATTTGCAGGACTGATTATGAAAAATGTTGGAAGAATTACAAGATTATTTAAATATACCATGATTAAAACTGGTTAGCCAAGAATTAGTAGAACAGCTTAAGAAAAATCCATGTGCCAAAACAGAAAGACAAGGGATCAGATTCACAGAAATCATTATTCTTTATCATTGAATTTACTGAATACTGAAGAGTTCAATAATTCTTAATAAACCATAAATGACATCATTTACTCACGAATCTATTTTTCTTACTGCATTAAAAAAGAAAGTATAACCAAGTCACCAAACTTCCCCATGAATAAAATGAATTCAGGATCTAAAAAGATAAAGCTTAAACTTTTTTGAAGCAGACACCATTTTTTTGACTCTCAGAATTTAGACTCATACCAAAGATCCAAATGGGTCTTGTATTACAAATTGAAAATTATATTTAAGGTAAAAATATCTAATTTTAACCCACTTCTGACCAAATTTGACCCTTTTTATCACAGAATGTAGTGATTACTAACTCTTAATTTATAATAAAAGAGTAATTTTATTAATCCAAATACCTGAGGAATGTGGAAAGGATCTGGGGCAACAAATTTCCAAAGGGGACTAAAAGCAGAAGCAAAGGTTATAGTTTTATAAGACACTCAACCTTTACCTATTTGTTTTACATATTCCTTTTAACTGAGGTATTTATAGATAAAATTCAGATTTTATATGTAGAATTCATTGAGTTTGACACCTGTCTCACTCAGTGAAGCTACTGAATCATCCAAAAAGTCATTCATTGTTGTTTTTTTTTAAAGATCTTATTTGTTTATTTGACAGAGAGATCACAAGTAGGCAGAGAAGCAGATGGAGAGAGGGGGGGGAAGCAGACTCCCTGCTGAGCAGAGAGCCAGACTCGGGGCTCAATCCTAGGACCCTGAGATCATGACCTGAGCCGAAGGCAGAGGCTTAACCCACTGAGCCACTCAGGCACCCCTAGAAAGTCATTCATTGTACCAAAAGATTTCAAACAGTCAAAATATCCATAATACAGGACCATTTTTAAAAAATGATTGTGCGGTTGATAGAATAAAATACCATAAATAACCACAAAGGAGAATAAATTACTAGGTATACTTTATGGAAAGTTATCCAAGATTAACTGTTGAAAGTCAACAAAAGTAAGCTGTAAAAAACTATATACAGTTATGTTGAAATCTTTTTTGTTCAAGAAAATATAAATCTGCTTGAATATGCCTAAAACACCTGTAGAAGGAAACTAGTAATAGTGGTTATGGGGAGAAGGGTGACTGGAGGGCCTGGGCTCGAGGGAGCCTTCGTACTGTTTACCCTTTATATATCTTAAAATTTAAAGAACAGAATTATTATCTAGTTGGGAAACAAATTAATAAAAGAAAATTAGTTAAAAATTTTTAAGTATTAATTAAAATAAATAACCATTTTAGGGCCACATGTGTGGCTCAGTAGAAGTGTCTGCCATTGACTCAGGTCATAACCCTGGGGTCCTGGGATTTGAGTCCTGCACAGGGCTCCCTGCTCAGTGGGTGGTCTGCTTCTCCCTCTTCCTCTGCCCTACCCCAACTTGTATACAGGCTCTCTCATTAAAAACAAAAACATTTTTATCTATTATTACTGTTAATATTGTTATAATTTTATTCAGAGCTGGTAAGGAAAAGTTCTACCACAGAATGTAAACAATGACTACAGTATCATCTTTAATGTTACTAATAATTATACTTTTTGATACAGTAACTCCATTTTTAATCTATCTTAAGAAATGAATCAGCAATATAGACAGACCTATTATAGTATTCAACTTTCATGTAACCACTGTGGAAAGGATAAAAAAAAAGAAAACAAAACAAAAAAACCCAGAAATTCAAATATAAATACAACTGTCTACATATACCTATTATTCTCTTTAATTATCCATGTACTGCTTTCTTGATCAATAGATGAATAGAGATTTCCTTCCAGAAACCTCTGACCCTTCAGCACAATGTTGATGTGCTCAGGCAAAAACTGTACTTGAATGTCCTCCTTAGAACTGCCTTCTGGAAGCCGTACTGTTACTGTCAAATCATCTTCAGTCTGTTGCCAATAATATAGAGGTTCTGTCAGAAAAAGAAAAATACATGATGTAATAAAAAAAAGTATGAATAGAGTACATAAAATTAGGGACTAGAGCATAAAAAAGAATACCTATCTAAAAAAATCTTAGCATAATTTCTAGTGATCTCACAAAAAAAATTATTTATAAACAAACACATACAGATCTCTTTGGGGAATTTTCAGAGTTATAATAATTGCACCTGACATTTCCTCTTACAGGCTTACCTAATGTTCCAGGGACATAAACACTCATAAAATACTAGTAAGAGCAATCCTTTAGCCCCATTCATTCTCTCCCTTCCTCCCAGTTCCCCTCTTTTCCTCCTCCTTATTCTTCTCTTCACACACATACACACACACAGTGCATTTCTAGTTCTAAAGAATGACACATATGTCATGAACCGCTGTGTGAAACTTTCACCACTGCCTTGACTTGCCCTAATGATGTAACTCTGTGACATAGGAGACCACCACTTGGTGAGATACAAATCCATACAAAAATAAAAGGTATTATTTATTTACAAAGGAACTAGCTATTCTATCCCACAACTTTGTTGCATGAAAGCAATTTCATAGGAAATTCAAGGGCTATCAGTGTATTTGTCTTAAGTTCCCAATGAATCCTCTCTTCACCTCCTTCTCGATCTCTTTGGCTTATCTTCTAAAAAGCCAGTTACTTAAGAAATACCTTAAAACCCTTCACACCACAAACATGAAATAAGAAAAAAAACAGGGCTTAAGTACAAAAAGAATAAACTTTTGCTTAATGATATCCATAAACATTAATCTGTCCACATGCTTATTACAAAGAAGTATAATATAGGGGTTAGGAACTAGTACTCCAGAGTTGACTAGTCATAGATCTGAACCTTGGCTCAACCATTTATTAATTTTGGCATGCAATTCATCTCTGACCCTCTTTTTTCTAATCAGCAAAACAAAGGAACAAAATCTTACATATCTCATAGAACTATTAAAATTTAAGAGTTAATACAGATAAAATATTTATTATCAATCTTGTTATTAAATATACCATAAACCCTCAACAAATGTGGGTTACTATTCTTGTTTGGGGGTTACTAGTTTTTTTATTTTTCAGTTTTGTGTAAAAACTGTAAGTACTAGATATGCTTGAAGATATAACATTAAGTATGATATATCTTCTTAAAGGGTCACTTCTATTTGACGTTTAATAAACTCTAACAAGCATGATATATAGAAATATAAAAATTAATAAATTTTTTGTATAAAATTTTACTTTGGATTAATTTCTAGCTTGTATCACATTCCTTTAAGCTGGCTCTCAGAACCTCTCTCTCACCTTTTTGGAAGTACTTTTAATATAAACTCACTGTAAGTTTCAACTGTAGCTTAAAAGATTGATAACTATAAACTCCTTAAGGCAAGTAATCTGTTTCACTGAATTTTCTGTCTACCACAAAAATTAACAAGGCAGTTTATATGTAACCATGACTCCATGGATAACTTCTGATAGATACGGAATGAGGAAGAGTCTACAAAATCACGGTTTTTAGTAAAAATTAAAGGCCATAGAAGTAGACTAAAGGGAAAGCCAGAATTTTTTAAACCTCTCTCCACTAAAAATCATACAAACAACTAAATAATTTCCTCAAACGTTGGTTGCTGAATGCCTTTCTGTGTTTTTAGAAATCAAGTTTTAAGTCTTTTCTTTAAAAAAAGATTTTATTTATTAGAGAGTGAGAGCCAGAGCACACCAATGTGGGGAATGGCAGAGGGAGAAGCAAAAGCAGGCTCCCCACTGAGCAGGGAGCCCGATCATGATCTGAGCTAAAGGCAGATGCTTAATTGAGCCACCCAGGCACCCCGTGTCTTAAGTCTTTCAAAGGAAATGCTACTGGGGCACCTGGGTGGCTCAGTCCGTTAAGCAGCTGCCATCGGCTCAGGTCATATCCAGGACCCTGGGATTGAGCCCTGCATCAGGCACCTTGCTCAGTGGAGAGCCTGCTTCTCCCTCTCCCTCTGCCTGCCGCTCTGCCTACTTGTGCTCTTTATCTCTGTTGAATAAATAATAAAAATCTTAAAAAAAAAAAGAAAAGAAAAGAAAAGAAAAGAAAATGCTATTACTTATACCATTATGACAACACCAAACAGGCAACAGACAGTATCAGTCTTCTTGAGGTTTACAGAAAATGAAACCAGTATATATTCTCAGAAGACTATTTTTATGAATGCATGCTATAATTAACAAATTATCCATAATTTGAAAAAAAATTACATTTGTCATTTACAAGTAAAGGCTGTTTAGTAGAAGAACAGAAAAATACAGGCAATTTGAGGTTCACAGTGAAAGGGAAGAAATGACATAATAATGTATTGAGGAGTTCAATATTAATGTGAAAAAGAAGAAAAACAATACCTGAACTGGTAGGTAGTGATTTAAAAAGATGTTGTGTCCCTCCCAGGATACCATCTGTCTTGGAACCACATGGGTGTCTCCGCTACTAGGTAAAATGGTTCCAAAGATTAGGGCACTCTTTCACTCCTTTGCAAATACTCA
This sequence comes from Mustela nigripes, assembly GCF_022355385.1. Lineage (NCBI taxonomy): Eukaryota > Metazoa > Chordata > Mammalia > Carnivora > Mustelidae > Mustela > Mustela nigripes. Next base: position 168,834,401 of record NC_081559.1, read on the forward strand.
CCAAGAGTTCTAAAGGGCAAGTGGTCTGGAGATATGATAGCTGTTTTGACTAAGCTCTGGAAGACTTTACTACTACAATTAAGGCAGAATAGAATTTATTTGGAAAGGGATCTTAGAGATATCTAACAAAAAACGCATTGCATATGAAGAAATCAAGTTGTTGGGAAGCTAAATAAAAGGCATCAAGCACAACTCTCATATTCAAAGGTGCATATATCTATAAACCTGGGGAAAATATAAACCTGGGGAAAAATAAAAATAGTGCAACTAATTTTGATTTTATATAATTAACAAAAGGTACATTCAAAGATTAATATGTATAACTTAAATACTATGAAACTCTCTGTTCAGTAAAATATACTATTCTCTGGATTAATAAACATCAGAAATATGAATAGTGCTATTAGAGTGATATTCTCTTGAATATAAGAGTACATATTCTTTGTATGGAAATACAATTTTTATTTATTTATTTATTTTTTATGTATTTATTTGAGAGAGTGAACACCAGAACGGGAGAGGGAGCGAACCTACAACCAGACTCCCTGATGAATGCAGAGCCGAAGCAGGGCTTTATCCCAGGACTCTGAGCTCATAACCTGAGCCAAAACCAAGAGTCCACACTCAACTGTCTGAGCCACCCAGGCGCCCCAGTAAATACAAATTTCTTTTGAAAGACCTTATTATTGTCTTCATTTTAAAACATTACCTTCACCCATTTACTCATTTAACATTGGGAAAACTTGGTGATTTTGCCCTCAAGAAATTTTTTCCAGCTTAGTACTAAAAGTTAAGAACATATACCTTAGTATAAACCTAAAATCAACAGCGTTTAACTTTTTAAAAGATTAATATTTTCAATACTAATATGCTAGCTTCTCAAACACCAATAACAGAGACATCATTTATTCATTTAGTAGGTATTTATTAAACATCTTATCAGGTAAGCTAATGTACAGAAAATTTTTTTAAAAGATTTTATTTATTTGACAGACAGAGATCACAAGTAGGCAGAGAGGCAGGCAGAGAAAGAGAAGGAAGCAAGGTTCCCTGCTGAGTCGAGAGCCCGATGTGAGGCTCGATCCCAGGACCCTAGAATCATGACCTGAGCAGAAGGCAGAGGCTTTAACCCACTGAGCCACCCAGGCGCCCCTAATGTATAGATTTTTTAAAAATATTTTTGGTAATTAAGTTACTAATTAAAACAGTTCATACTATTTAAATAGCATATTTTACAAAAGACTATTACAACGAGTATAAAGGGAAATAAAATTAAAAACCTGTCTTGTCCTAATAGAAGCCAAAACCTAACCAGGAAGATAAACCAGCCATAAATGTGTGTTGTATAAACACATACAAGCTCTATGAAGGGAAAGAGTAAAATTACCTTTGATTTTCTCTGACATGGTCTCATTCTTATTTTCTTCAAGATCTTGACCAGTATGAACAAATGTGAAGGACTTGTAGGAGACAATCATCAGACCCTTCCCATCGGGCTCAATAGCCGCATAATGTGGCACTGACTTTCCACGGAGAGTATCATGCTTAATAATTTCATATTTGTTAGTATCTGTAAGAAAACAAAGTAGTTTAGAATAAAAAAATTACAAATAAAACACTATATTATAGAGGTATTTGTATATTAGTTTTAATTAAGTATTTTAAGTGTACTATTAAAAGGCATGCCACTAAGAGTTTTTTCAAAGGGATAAAAAGATTTAGAACCTAATTTTCTGCAAATACACACCTACTTTAAAATACTAGGTCTGATGAAATCTGCTCTAGATTGTGCTTTCCAATGTGAAAAGTAGCATACTACTGGCCGTAGTGGCTATTTAATAAAAATTAAGTGAAATTTAAAATTCAGTTCTTCAGGCACACTAGTCACATTTCATTCAAACGCTCAACAGCCACACATATGTCTAGCTGCTATTGTATTAAATGGCACATATGTAAAATATGTCCACTTGGCAGACATTTTCACTGGACAACAGTGCTCTAGACTTTGAAAGTAACTAACTTACCCGAAATACCAGCTTCGGATGGATCTACCTTTTCCTTTACTATGGCCTGTCTACTTTCCCAGCAGGTACATAATAGGCATCTTCTAAAAAGAGCCACACTAAGGATAAAGGAAAGGTATGGTGTGGATTATTTTTCTGCCTATTCTAGCTATTGATAAATGGGTTTCCCTAAAATGAAATGTTTATGGTAGAAATGATTTTTATACACACAGACAGATCTACATGCCAACTGTAATCAAGCATAATGATACTTAATTTTAAGACAGAAAATTTAAGATACAAAATATAAAAGAAGAAAATTAACTGTATCATGAAAACCTCTTGTAAAATAACTGAATTTATTCTCGAGGATAGGTGGGATTTTTTACAGTACTCAAACATTTCAGTTGAGTCCACATCTTTACTTATACTGTTACTCTCTTAAAGTGGGTTGTACTTGTTAACAAGTAAGCTTCACAATGAGTACTCAAAAATCACAACTCAATGTCACATGTTCTAAATGATGATACAATCTGTTCTAAAGTATCTGTCATTTTCCCCTCTAAATCTTCACCTATATTCACTTCATACATATTTAGGAACAGACCTATAAATTTATGAATGAGCTAACATACTTCCTACACAGTAGATGCAAGGCAAAGAAAGATACTACATAGTTTACAGGGTGGCTTTTCCTAATATATGTGCAAGAGAAAATAACAGGTGAATTTCAGTGAACTCCATGATTAAATAAGTTGGGAAATGCCTGATTAAAATTACATTCTCCTTTACTCAAAATTTCTAAATCCTCTAACACGTTTAATGTATAATAGGGATATTATACACCCACATTTTCAAATTTATTTGACCACAAAACATAATTTATCAGATGTTCCATCAACACAGCTTACAAAAGTACTGCTATGTTCATTAAAAAGAAAAAAGGAAAAGAATAACTATTATATTAATAATACTTGGGGGAGGGTAAAAGGAATGAAACATTAAGAAGAGTAATGAGAGAAAAATTAAGCCATGGGGAGATTCATACTCCTATAATTACAACCTTGGGAGATAAAAAGAAAAGTGAGTCTAATTATATCTGTCCAGTAGAGACAAGGACATAAAGCGAAGGAAATGCAGGTGGTGAAGCTTGAGCAGAGTGTCACTATACTCAGGTAAGTTACCGTGAACTGAGATACAGCTGCCACAGAACCAGAGAACAAGAGGAAAAGTATGCATCATGATTTCTCTGTAAGTTGTCGAGTTATATCCCTTAATAAAAAAATTAAAGTTTCTCTTATCTAAAGTAGAGATTGGCAAAGTATGGCCAGTGGAGAAAAAGCTTAGTTTATGCATATTTTTATATGGTCTGTGGGCTAACAATGAATTTTATACTTCTCTAAATGACTAAAAGTAATCAAAATAATACTATTTAAATACATGTTAAAGCTATATAAAATTCAAATGTCCATAAATAAAGTATTATTGGAATACAGCTTTTCTCATTTATTTATATCTTATCTGCAGCTACTTTTAGACTCCAGTGGCATAACTGAGTTGTTGTGATATAAACTGTATGGTTACCATCTAGACCTGTACAGAAAGTTTTCCAATACCTAAAGTTTTAAGTTACTATGTTCCTCCAGAAATTAAACTACAACACTGAGAAAAACCAAAAATTATATTAAACGGTTCACAGAAAAAAAAATCTAGGAAGTTTACTCAATTTACTTATAAACTATTCTGTTACACATATATGTATATACACACACAATATGCACACATGTACATGTACAGGTATGTACATATACACAAGTTCATTTTAAAATAAAAAGTCCTCTTAGAAAACAGACACTAATAGCCTTTATTGGATTATAATTCACAGTTAACTGTTGAACAATATAAAGGTTAGGGACAACAGTCTTCTGTGTAGTCAAAAATCTGTGTATAACTTTTGACTTCCCCCCCAAATTTAACTACTGTTGATTGGAAGCTTTACTGATAACCAAAACAGTCGATTAACATGTATTTTATATAAGTATTACACACTACATTCTTATAATAAAATAAGTTAAAGAAAGTGTTATTCAGGAAATCATGAATAAATTTGCAGTGCTGTCCTTTGTTTATAAAAAAATAACCACATATACATGGACCTGCACAGCTCAAACCTCTGTTGTTCAAGGATCAGCTACAATTTAAGATTCATAAGTTAAATTAGTAAATTAATAAAAACTAAGAAAAACAGCAGACAGTCATCATGGAAACATGCTCCCTCAGTTCTCAACTACAAAAAAAAAAAAAATCCACTTAGTTTTCAAGTAAGAACTAATAAGCAAGGTGAAAAGCAAGGATACACCATTAAATGAATAATAATTGATAAAGGAAAAAAATAACTTCTAATGTCCAAGTTAGAAGCCTGGCACACAGATTCAAATAGACCAAGGGTTTTTTTTTAAAGATGGAAGCATTCTAAGTGAGAAAAACCAGCAGTTTTCCTGAAGGTAGAAACAAACAGCAAAGTTCAATTAGATCTGAAAAAAATCAGTTAAGATTTAAGGAAATAAAGGTATTTGTTTCCATCTAGGTATTTATATTTATTTGATATTTCGATGACATTGTAATTTATAATTTACATTCAACAATATATATAAATCCTTGTTTATGTAATATACACACACAGAAGAATATACTTATGTAGTCTTGTATATATTGAAAATACACACTTAAAATTCTTCTAAGATTATGTAAGAATGTCTTTTATATAAAAAGGCATAATTGGAAGCCTTTATTTCCATAAGTGGAAGCACATTATTATTTTTTCTATAATCCATACCCGAAGAGAAACTATTCATTCCACTAGGTGTCAGGTATTAGAATCACAGCAACGCTACCTAAGAAAAGTCAACAGCATTTACAGGAACAGCTCTGCATTTCACAATCTACTAAATGGTGCCAACCACTATTCATTCACAATGTCGTTATATTTTACCTTTATTTTTTTTACTGATAGTGACCCATTCCAAAGAAACATAGAACCCACTTCCTTTCATATCCAATTCTTCTTTCTCTATTCGAAGAAGTAAGGTAGTTACTGAATGTTCTTCAGCATTCATCAGTGAGATACTGTGAATTATGATAAAAGGATTCCCAAGCTCTTCATTAAACATAATCTGCAAAAAAAAAAGGTTACACATACAAAAATGTACATATACACAAATGCAGGCGGCACAGAAGGAATGCACAGAATTCTGACAAGAAAACAAGTAATTTGTAAATAAAAAAATGAAAAAAGCCTTTAAATAAAGGTTGCAAGTTCAAATAACATTCTTTGAAGAAAGAACGTTTTTTAAAAAATGCCTATTTGCTTAATAGAGAAAAGTGATCAGTACTCTTGGCTTAAAAACAAGGAAAATGACAGGGTGTCCAAGTAGCATAAAAAGAAGAAAGAGAACTAGAAGCAGGCTCCTAGAAAAGAATTCTACAAAAGAGGCCATGAGCTGGTCAATACTGATTCCTTTATCTCTTCTATTTGTGTATGATTTATTTCTGCTTTGTTCCTCTAGTTTCTGAATATTGTTCATGTTTATGAACATGTGTGCACACATGTGTATGTATGGTTTTTCTTATTGTTTTTGTTTAGTTCTTCCATTTGTTTCTTAAGAGTCTGCAAAGGTCAGAGTCAAAGGAATTGGAGACACCACTCAAACTTTATTTCTCAAAAATAAAAGAGCCCCTTTACATTTAAAAGTTGCAATTCAACAAACTACTTAAATATAATACTGAAGTGTGTCTTTTTAAAAAGCAAATCTAAGCACTATACAGAGACACAAAATCTTAACAAATTCTTTTTTCCATCATCAACACAATCTAAAGGGCTCATACTTATTTAAGAGTAAATGAAAAAGAAGAGATATTTTAAGATTGTTCAATAAGCAAGATCTTTGAATAAATTAAAAAAAAATGGTTGAAGAAAATATCCAAAATGACAAAAGCTATCTTTAAAAAAAATAATAATAACAAAAAAACCCTTTATCTGGAATCCTATCAGCTCCTGCTTCAAAGCCTTGTAAAGAAAAGTGTGTTTTAATGTCAATTTCCCTAAGTGTTTAGCACCTCTGCCCAAAGTAGTCAAATAGGAGACCTTTGGAATCCATTCTGTGGTCTTCCACAAACAGAAAATAGCAAGAACAGCAAAGAATATCTCGAATACTCAAAACTGAGATGATAGATAAGTTTTAGTTGTTCGGGTTTCACTTTTCTTTGGGGGACAACAGGAAACCAAAGGGAGGAAAAAAAAAGTAAATTTTGTCAGGTACACGTAGCTAGTTTATTGTTGTCTCCTCTTTTTTCTCTCCCATGTGAATGAAAGGGACTGGAATGAGATCAGGGAGTAGATGTCTAAACTTTTATAAATTGTTAGGCTGAAGTTTCCCTTCTCCTGAACAAGCCTAGCAACTCGTGTGTGCTAGTGCTGCCAACAGCACCCTCATCAGACTAGAGGCAACACACTGGCAAAGCAGGCAGTCTTCCTGTCTCCCTTTATTTCTCTTTCAACACTGCAGTTATCACCACTCTTACTTGGCCCCTTTATACCCCACTGTACCCCCCAACCATTCTTACCTTTAGCTTCCTCTCTTTGCCACCAATTTCCCCAAAGTCCTAACGCTCTCCTAAGTTTTTTTCTTAAAGTAATCAATATTCCACAGTATCCCTCCCACCTCAGTTAATGCCCAAGTCCATTCCTGTCCCACTCCTCTCCCCAACCAAAACTATTATTAACTGCAAACATCTCAGAAGGTGCTTATAGCACCTTTCATTATAGCAGTGTATACTGAAGAGGGCATGAAGTAAATTTAGAGTTTAAAAAAATTTAAATGACTTAAAAAATATCATTAAAGGCCTAAAATATGCACCAAGGGGAAACATAGAACATAAACCAAATGATTTATAAATCAGAATGAATTTCCTTCCGGCAGAGTATGTGGTTTTATTTTTAAGCTGAAGGTGACCTGCGTCAGTGCGTCTCTTCCTGCTCAAACCAACAGAATCCACAGCTTGATAATTCATAAATTTTCATTCTTCTGCCCCTCACTCTCCAAACTCCTTCCAAATGTTTCAACAGCTATGCTATCTACATATCACACTGCCTCCATAAGAAAAAGAAAAAAGAAAAAGAAATTATTACTAGAGGCCAAGCAGAAAAATGTCACAATGTCCAATGAATATTTAAATCTGTGACTATAAAGACCTGCAAAGGCCCCCTACAAACAGACTACCGTTGTTCTGGTTATTTATGTTTTTTGTTTAGTTTTTTGAGTTATTGCAATTTGGTAGTATTCCATTTAATATAACTTAGTAAGAAAGGCAAGCCATTTGGTTCTACAACCTTCTTGGTTTTTCTCAAATAATAAAAACCTGATCTTTGTAGGCATTTGTTGGTCTGATAAAAATATTTCATAAGATATAAATATATTAAGTTCATATTTCTTTACGCAGAACTAAAAAACCACTCGCTGAGATTCAGACAAGAGCAGTATCACAATACACTTATAACTCCGGGTCATTCTTTCCCACCTTCAAAAACTGTGGCTCTAAAGAAATTAATTCCTTACTTACTATTATTAAAATTCTAGTCTGCCCCTCAGTTTTAAAAATGTTACCCTGTTTTAAGAAAACTGAAAGGGGCAGCCTGGGTGGCTCAGTCATTAAGTGTCTGCCTGTCTGCCTTCGGCTCAGGTCACTGGGATTGAGCCCAGCATTGGGTTCTTTGCTCTGCCAGAAGTCTGCTTCTCCCTCTCCCACTACTCCTGCTTGTGTTCTTTCTCTTGCTGTGTCTCTCTCTGTCAAATAAATAAAAATCCTAAGAAAAAGCTGAAATAAAAATAGCATCTTAGAGATTGGCACATTACTATATTTTATAGTATATTCTTCTAAGCAGGGGACACTCTGGTAAACTAGTATTTGACCAAAGGCAACTTACCAGATAGCTAGCATTGTGGTGCCTCAGAAGTATGCTGGGCCCATAAAGATACCAGCAAATGTAACATGAGTAGAGGAGAAAAGATATTCCAGCGTAATTCCTGGCGAACTCTTCATCAAGCAGGAGGCAATGCCAATACTTTATTGTACCGCTTTACACATATATAAAGCACTCAGTGGACATTTGCTGAACAAATGAATGCAGTTCTTGACAACTGCAATGACCCCAAATCAAACCAGTTTTGTAAAAGGTATCCATTTATAATTGAATTAAGAAAATCCAAAGCATTTTATTATAATGATGAAGAAGCCACATGGAAACCACTCCCAGAAAGAGTAATTTCAAAATCACTAAGGTCTAATTTATACATATTTTCAAGACTTTGCTTAAGTCTAAAAAACAAAAACAAAACCGCACCTCCCATTTTTCAGAAGCACTATTTCCACGTTCACCTGTACCAATGAGATATAATCGTCCAGTTCCATCTGACAAGGTAACCCACGTAGAAGATGTGAAATGGACAGATGCACAAAGACGATTGTCACATGCTGTCAGATCTGTGGGAAGTCGAAACACTTCTCGTGGTTTTCCTAAAGCAGTGTCCTAAAAAGAAATGAAACATTATAAGTGAATCCTTCCTTCTCCTTGATCAATATGCACACAGAGTAAGTATCAGTGTAGTGGTTACTCTCTTATTTAAGAAAAGATGCCTAACTCCCCTTCCTTTGAGTATGAGCTTCTAACTAATAAAATATGGCAGGAGTGAGTTTGTGACTTCTCAAACTTGGTCATAGATAATTCTGTTACATCTTCTATCTTGCTCTCCCTTCTACTGTATTGTGGTACTGTACGTGGTAGACCCAGGTGGGGAGGACATAAGGGTTCCTGACAATACCCAGCACCCGGTGAGCTAACTATCTGAAGGCCCTCCTTGACCCTTCAGATCACTGCTCTCTGGGCTAACATCTTGGCTACAACCTCATAAGAAACACTGACACAGAAACCACCTTGTTAAGCCACTCTGACTTCCAACCCACAAAAACTATGAGATGACGAGTATTTATTGTTTCAAAGCACTAAGTGTTGAAGTAAGATATTACACAGCAAGAAATAACTAATACACTGTAGTAACTTGGTCTTAAGTTTAGACTAAATGATTAGTATTTTTAATGAACTGGAAACACTACATCATGTTCTAAATGCCTCCAAAGACATCCACCTGTGGTATGAAAACAGTACACTTACAGACTATTAACAGCTTAGGTTACTGTTAGCACATTTTTATTGTATCTGTATCCTTAAAATTTGAAATTATAAGATGGACTGCATCATTAAAATGTCTTATAAGAAAATATATAAAAAGGTCTACATTTCAGGAAATTAACATCTTATATATCAGATATACTCAATTCAATAATTTATTATTGTTGCTAAAGTTTTTGTTTTCAATTAACAGAGTTTCCTACAAGCCAAAAGTAATTCTTCACTCATGTATTTCATTCTCTGTTCCTAGAATTACTTAGATAAATGCATATATTAACAAAATTTAAGTAAACAAAATGTCCTTGCCAGCCACAAGTTTTTTAGTGACCCATGTCTCTTTCCAAAGCATCTAGTTTAGTTTTCTTTGAAATGGCACCCTTCCTTCTTTTTGTATTCAGATTGTACTGATTAACATAATACTGATTAAATAATAAAAATATAATGACAAGCACAGCTGGCATAAAGTTTTTAGAATGACTACATCTGAGTATTAGTGATGTAAAACTCAACTAGCAGAAATAGCACTGTTATCAGCATAGTACTGAGTAGCCTACTAGCAGTAAACTATGAAGCTTACTGTGGTCTCCAGTCAGTATATTATATGAAGGGAAGAAAGAATATCAGTTACTCCAGTCACTCAATTAAATGGAGGTCAATTAAGAGATATTTTATTGTAGGCTGATGTCTATGTAGGTGTTCAGAACATGATGTATTTCCAATTAGTGAGAAATAAATGGGAGTGGTCAACAAATGCTATTGGGATACTAGAGATGGGGGAAAAATTGTTCTTTCCCTCACAGCACACATAAAACTTCCACATTCCAGATAGATTAATAATCTAAATGTTTTAAAGAAAAAGTAAGATAATTTGGTTAGAAGATTAATCACATTTTAATTTCAGGGTGGAGAAAGTCTTCCTGTGAAAAATAAAAGACATGTATAAGACAGGGAGAAAAATATTTGCCACAAAAATAACATAGGACCACTATCTATAGCATATAAAGAACCTTAGCAACTCAACAAGAAATATATGACTATCCAAAAAAATGTTCAAATGGGTAAAGACATATATAGGAAAACTATGGTTAAAAAAAATTAACCAGAAAAAATAAAATCACCTAACACAAGCCCAATCCTATAATAAATCCTTTCTAACATCCTCTTACTAAACACTTGGTTCCCCATGGTGTAGACTCTCCTCTATTGTAAAATTAATAAATCCAACTTGTTCAACTATACATGGGTACCCAGCATCTTTGTCTGGAGAGCAATGAAGAAGGATGATTAATTGTTAAATATCCATCCTTTGGAATACCAAATAACTGTTAAATATATGGAAGTGGATTTATAATACTGACATAAGAAGATCTTCAAAATAATAACTGAAAAAAAAGATCCAAAATACGTACAGTATGAATCCATATATACTGAAACAACAAACTGTTGTGATATGACAGCAGAGTAAGGTATACACAGACACATGCTGGTATGTTAACAGTGTTGACCACCAGAATGAGAAAAAGATAGCAGTGTAAATGGCAGTAGGGAAGACTGAAAGCAAGGGGAAGCTTTCCATTTTTGCTTCAAATATATTGCTTCTTTTTCTTTACACTGAGCAATTTATGTGTAATATAAATAGTTTAAAAGATATTAATGGGATAAAATAAATGGGACTTCTTCCTCAAAACAGTTGTTCCAAAAAGTTTCCCAGTGGTCTCCCCCACTACATGCCCTTCATTGATTCTAATCTAGTGAACCACTTGTTACAACAAATGCAGGGCTTAATAAACTTGTTAAATCACTATGGTTCATTTCAATTACAATTATGAATGTGTTTTTAAGCTACTTTATTTTAAATACAAGGTCAGTTTAATTATTAGATAAATGATTTTGATATCCAATAAAATGATTAAGATACTCAAGTATATACATGTAAAACTAAAAATTAAATTAAAATACAAAAGAAAACAGTGTCTCTCTTATTTAAGTTAAATGATAGTTTAAGCGAAAGTGACCTGAATGTTCCTAATTTTTGAAATCTAATTCTCAAAGGGTACATTTAATTTTAAATGGACCGTATGCAATAATACTTTCTTCTGTATATCTTAGAATATTAAATTATTTCTGAATAACCTCTACTGACAGTTTTACAAAGTGTCCTCATAATAATGCTTTATGATTTTGGCATCTATGTCTTTGTCCCACCCAATCATTTTCTTCTTCCAGACAAAATAAGAGGTTAATGTAACTGTTCAAAGCGCTGAAAATAGTTCTGCAGTAACATTTCACAGCTGAATTGCAAAAGAAAACTGCAGTGATGAATGGAACATTTACTGAATAACTACAATGTACAAGCACCGTATAAATAAGTGCTTTGATTTTTTACCATCTCATTTAACAATTACAAAATCCTATGAAGTTGAAATCATTATGCACACTTTGAGAGATAAAGAGCTCTGTTCAAAAAACTTAAATCATTTGTCTAGAACTCCATTGTTAAGAAAATGGCAGGGCTAAGATTCAAATCCTAACTGACCCCACTCCAGAAGCTGATGGTCTCTTCTGTATTTTGAAAGAAAAGAAAACTACCTTTTTCCTTTCTCTTTTTTTGCTAAAGCTTTAAGAAATGATGTTTTATTAAGTGGAATTTGAGTAATGTGTCTATATAAAATAAAACTTTTAATAATTCATTAAATACATAACAGTTCAAATAACTTACTCCTCCTTTCTTTTTTTCTTTAACCAGGTAAATAACTGGCTCCATATTAATAAATGCAACTATAGAAAATAAGGTCAGATTCAGGTCTAGAGATGCTAGTTTGGAGATACTGGCATGCAACTCAGCTAGACTAACAAGCAGTTGCCGTGTGTTACTCAAACTTGGCCTCACAAATGTGGACTTCACACAGAATCCAGTAACTCTCCTCTCATTTTTAAGTGTAACTTGAGGCACCATGAGATGACACACTTCTTTAAGAGAAACAAACTAGTTTTTCAGATAAATGGGAAAATGTTATAACAGAATTCCTTAAATATTAAGAAACAAAACATATTATTTTAAAAGAAGCCCTAATACCCTAATAAAATGACAAATAAGAATTAAATTTTAAAATATTTTTTTTGCTTTCCTAAGGCATTTTCTGCTTCCTAAAAAGCACTTACTCTCCACTGACATTTCTTTAAGAATTATAAACTGACAAAATAAACTGACTTCATAGAATGCCTCTACAAACCTGTGTGTGGAACTGCTGCCATCTGCTGGCTCCTGACAGAAATCTCAAGGTCTGACAATGTGTGGATTTCCTTTCTTGGCCCTACTGCCTTCTCTTTGCCCACAATAGTATTTAATATGCTTTTAACAGGGTGGGAGTATTTGTAAATGAGCCACAGCAAAAGAACCTCTCTGAGATATGTACATGTGTGCCTTTGACTCAGGGGGAAAAATCAGACAATAAAATGGCAATATTAGAACAACTTTTCTGCTTTAAAACAAAAGCCAATGTGTAACCAGTGGCCAACAATCTCTACCTGCCCTCAACACAGAAGTTCAAACAACAGGTCAGTTTCCTATGTTGCTTATCAGAAAAACAGAAATAAGTATGATATTCTTCTGCACTGCAGGGGCAGAGTTTCTCAAAACTTGGTCACTGGACCAGGAGCAAAATCATATGCAATCCTTGATAAAATACAGATTCCCAGACCATGACCAACCCTGACATACTGAATCCAAATCTTTAAAAACCATTATCTGAAATTAGTTTTTATCAATTACTCCAAGTGATTCTAATGTGCAATACAGTTTGAAAACCAAAGGCGAAAACTGAACTAAGCAAAACAAATTAAATAAATAAATAAATAAATAAATAAATGAAATAGGGGTGCCTGGGTGGGTGGCTCAGTGGGTTAAAGCCTCTGCCTTCAGCTCAGGTCATCATCCCAGGGTCCTAGGATTGAGCCCCGCATCAGGCTCTTGCTCGGCAGTGAGCCTGCTTCCTCCTCTTTCCCTCTCTGCCTGCCTCTCTGCCTACTTGTGTTCTCTGTCAAATAAATAAATAAAATCTTTCTAAATAAATAAATAATAAAATAACATAACCCCAGACATGGTTCTTTATAAACAAAATAATAATGAAAATACCCTTCTAAAGTTTGATTAAGGAAAAGGAGAAAATATAGAGAAAGGAAAAAGAGAGAGGAGATAATCTTGAGAGCATAAAACGTGCAAATTACAGGAACAAATTTGAAAAGAATAAGAAGAAATGAATAATTTTCCCTAGCAAAAAAGTATATTATAAAATGACCAAAGAAACTGTTTAACTAAACCAATTACCAAAGAATCAGCTGGATAAGTAATTAGAAGACTTATCACTGAAAACAACAAAAGAATATATAATAAAATGGGTTCAAACAGGATCTTTATTTAACATATAAGGAAAGGGTTATTCTAGTCCTAAACTGTTCCAATTCCAGAAAGTTCTCCAATTCCTTTAAGGAAGTAAGTAAAACATTAATGAAAATCTGACATATCACCACAAACAAAATGAACAGTATTAATTATAAAAAATAAATATAAATATATTATGCATATATAAAATATATGTTAATTAACTTCATGTTATCAGTAAGCTATTCTGGTCAACAGTAAGCTATTAAGTCTTGGGAATTAAAAGTTGTACTTTTCTACTGCAAATTTTTGATTGTGCAATGAGGGAGGAGGGGTTTAGTGCTCAGATTCCCAGTATTGTTCAAGAGTCAACTGTCATTCATATTCTGCGTGAATTAATAAATTAGAAGAAACTTTATTTTGTATGCTGTAGCATTCCCAGTGCCTATGACAATGTGTAACATATAGTAAATATTCACTAAATATTTTGAAGGTCAAGTGAATAGTATAAATTAGACTATGACTTTGGCTCTATAACTCAGTATTAGAGAATTTCCAGATTTTAGATTTGTCTTCCCAAACAAAATATAACAGAATCTAAAAAATGGACATGTATAGTCATATAAAGATAATATACTGCACATGTATGCATATAGGGCATTTAGCTTCTATGTACACACTATCCAAACAGGCAGTGCATATAGAGTGTACGTGTCTATTATGTCTTTAATGAGCCCATAGGTAAATAGACTAAACTAAATAAGAAACTATAACTCGTTATTCTAAGATGTCCCTAGAAGTCAGAGAATAGGTCAGAAATAGGGATCAAAAACACTAGTCTCTGCCTTTATTCCATGTCAAATAAGTTATCTTGATAAAATTATATTGTATTTCCTATGAAAACTTTCCAATAGAAAACTGTGTTGACCAGTTCACAATGCTTATAGTATTTCAAATGTTGTCATTAAACTTTCCTTCCACTTTTCCAATCAATCTTGTGATTTAAATTGGTTATAGTATTCCAAATCATGATTACTAACGAGTGAACTGATAAAACCAAGCTGCTGGCCCAAAACCATGACCCTACCCACACCCGTCTCCCAGCCAAGCACAGTTAGTACTAAAATGAATCAAAGAATCCATCTTTCTTTTTAACATTTCTCTTCGCCTAGCACAGAATACCATGACTGCTCCTCCCTCCCTTGAAGACCTGGCCTATACCCACCTTGCAGTCCTCCTCTCCGACCACAGCCTGCGTACTGTTTTGGTCCTTCCATGCACACTCCGTGTTTTAGCAAATCAAGCTAGAGTACCTGTAGTGCACACACATGCCTGGGGAAGTTTGCTGAATGTGCCTCTCAAATCCAGTGCAGACATAGCTGCCTCAATCTGCACAGCAAACTAACTGATCTTTCAAAATTCTGTTAAAGTGACATCTCTTCTGAAACTTCTCTGAACACTTCATCTTTCAACATTTATCATTTCTTTCTCCATACTATGTTTATATCTTATCCCTCCTTCCAATGTTACATGTTATCAATTTATTTGTCTATGTGGCCACAAAGCACATAAAGCACATAACAGCATTTAATAAACATCTGAAGAAAAGTAAATATTTATTCAGTAAAATTATCTCACCAAACCAAAGACTCACATCTGAGCCTGAAGATGAAATAATAAGAGAAAAATCCTATCAAGAAAAGCCTGGCTAGCTCAATTGGTTACGCGACCGGCTCTTGATTTCTGCTGAGGTCATGATCTCAGGGTCCTGGGATCAGGCCCCATTTACGGCTCTCTGCTCAGCAGGAGTCTGCTTGAGGAGTGTCTCTCTCCCTCTGACCCTCATCATACACACATGCTTGCTATCAAATAAATTAAAAAATCTAAAAAAAAGAGAGAGAATGCGAAAAAGAATGCAAAGCCAACTCCAAAGGATAAGAACATGCTTTAAACAGCTGTTATTATTTCAATAAACATACTGACCACGCCTTCTGTGGGATGGCAGGATTATAGAAATGTAAAAAAAACCCAGGGCCTAGCCCAAGGGTTGGCAAACTACACTCAATGACCTAAATCTGGACAATGTCATTTTTAAAAATGAAGTTTTATTGGAATGCAGTCACACTCATTGATTTACATAGTGTCTAATGCTGTTTTCTTTTTTTTTTGAAGATTTTATTTATTTATAGGAGAGAGAGAGGGAGAGAGAGCATGAGAGGGGAGAAGGTCAGAGGGAGAAGCAGACCCCTATGGAGCCGGGAGCCCGATATGGGACTTGATCCTGCGACTCCGGGATCATGACCTGACTTGAAGGCAGTCACTTAACCAACTGAGCCACCCAGATGCCCTCTAATGCTGTTTTCATACCACAACAGCAAAACCGACCAGTCATGACATAAGACTGTCTAGACTACAAACCCTAAAATATTAATAATCTGGCCCTGTGCAGGAAAGGTCTGCCAACCCTTGGCCTAGAAGGAATTCAAAGTACACACAAATGTGAGGCCAATGGTTTGGATATTCCTGGAGGCACTGAGGGAGGATGTCAGGGAAAGCTTACTAGATGCGACGGGGCTTAAGTCTAACTGCCATATGACTCGGTCATTCCTCTTTCCTGTATTTATCCAAAGAAAATAAAAACACTAACTTGAAAAGATTTATGTACCCCTATGTTCACTGAATTATTATTTACAATAGCCAAAATATTAAAACAAACAAAAAACACCTATGTCCATCAATATATGAATGGATAAAGAAAATGCATTTTATAAAATTTTCTAAAATTTTATTTAGCCATAAAAAGGAATGAAATCCTGCAACTAAAACAACATGGATGCACCCTGAGGGCTTCAGGCCAAGTGAAATAAGTCAGAGAAAGACAAATACCATATGATCTCATTTATATGTAGAATCTTAAATAAAAATCAGACTGATACTTCTGAAGAGGCAATGTAGAACTGTGCTAGAAGGAGCCGGGAATACTCAGGAAGCTATTATTATTCTGACCGTTTAAAGCAAATACACTAACAATCTATTGTGGAATTTACAACAAGAAGTAAAGTACAGGACAAAAATAGCCTGAAGGGTATAAGAGAAATAAAAGGAAATATATTATTGTTACATTTTTATAGTAAAATATTAATTAGAGGAAGACTATAAGTTAAGGATGAATACTATAAAATCTATATTATCCATTAAAATAATAATACAGAAGGGTTTAGATAAAAGCCAAGAGAAAATTAAATGGAATTTTAAGAAAATTTGCTTAATCCAAAAACAAGAAGGAACAGAGATAAAGAAAAAAAGAACAGATGGGACAAGCTGAAAAGACAGCAAAATGGTAACATAAACCCAATGATATTAGTAATTACATTAAATATAAATGTGCCAAGCCCTTCAATTAAAGGACAGATTGTCATGCTAGATACAAAACAAGACCCAACTACATGCTCTTTACAAGAGATGTACTTTAATAATAACAACACTGTCATGTCAGGATGGCTGAGAGGTCTAAGGCATCAGGCTCAAAACAACAATACTGATAAACTGAAAGAAAAAGGGTAGAAAAAGATATATATTACTAACAAACAAAAAAGCCAGCACGACTGCATTAATACCAGGAGATTTCAAGACAAAAATCATTACCAGAGTCTAGAGATGGAGGGGCATTTCATAATGCTAAAAGGATAAATCCATAGCAGAAAAAATGTCCGTACCCTAATTAACACAATTAAAAATACAAAAAGCAAGAACTAAAGGAAAAATAGACAAATCCATTGTCATAGTCAGGACTAACACTTCATCTTAGAAAAAACAGACATGAACAGTTATACCAATATTGATCTATAAAACCCATCAGAGTAGTTGCTCATTGGTGGGAGTGAAGTGGACTACTTAAGTATAACAGGAATAAAGGCAACAATTAAAACTGAATTAAACAGAATAGAGTTTTATATAGATTAATGATAGGAATGATTCTATATATAAAAAATGTGTATACCTCAATTCTCTCAATGAAAATTAAGAATCAGATTTACTGGAAAATCCCATTATAGATATTTTTCTTACCAGCATTACTGTTAAATTCATAACTCTTCCAAGGTTATCAATGTAGTAGACGCTGTCCTGATACCATGAATCACTGTGTAGGTAATTATACATTCCAAAAGCATGCATGTGTTCCAGTGTATATTGATCATTTCGAAGTTTTACTTCTGCCACAGCTGAAATATAAGAAAAATAAACATCACAAATTTTGTCTCAAGATTATTTCTTTCTGCAGGATGCTTACAAGGTGAGGAAATCACAGAATGCTAATCACAAAGGCCTTTGGGACAAATTCACTATATTATTCATTCTAAAACAATTTCTAGGCACTGTGCATAGAGGATAAACAGTAAACAAAACTGAACCATCCCTGACAGTAGCTATAAGAGAGACAGGGCTTTTCATGCCATTACCTTTTCTTTTAGGCACCTCTTCCTTGCAATTATGAATTAAAAAGCAGAGAATTCTAAAATTTAAGATCTTCTGTCTTTTGGGCAAATATTACATCTATTTTAGAGAGAATTTTTACAGTTTTTAAAATGCTTTTACCTCAAAACAACATGGGACCAGGGAAAGATACAAACCATAAGAGACTCTTAATCTCAGGAAGCAAACTGAGGGTTGCTGGAGGGTGGGATAGGGATAGGGTGGTTGGGCTATGGATACTGGGAAGGGTATGTGCTATGGTGAGTGCTGTGAATTGTGTAAGACTGATGAGTCACAGACCTGTACCCCTGAGGCAAATAATATTATGGGTTAATTTTAAAAAGTGCTTTTACCTTTATTATATCTCTTTCCTTTCTTAACACACATTAAGAAATAATGAGAATTTTTTATTATTTCATTATACAATTATGGAAACAAAGGTAAGCACAAATGGTGATTTCTCCAATGTTTTCTCACATCTCTCCTAAGGGTACAGAACAAAATAGTCTACCTGGAATAGAAACAAGGTTTCCTAGTTAAAGAACACGGTTTCCCACTAGGGCATGAGTGAGTTCCATAATTTTATTTTTACTTTTTTCCACTTATATTGTGATGTAGCTAGCATATACCATTGTATAAGTTTAAGGTTGTAGAACATAATGACTTGATGTACGAACATATTGTGAAATGATTACCGCAGTAAATTACTGAACACATCCATCACCTCACATATTTTTTTGTGATGAGAACTTTTAAGATCTACTTTCTTAGCTACTTCCATAATTATTTTTAAAGTATTTATTTATTTGGCAGAGAGAGAGCAAGAGAACCCCTGAGTGCACACAGAAGTAGAGAGAACAGCAGGCAGAGCGAGAAGCTGGCTCCCTGCTGAGCAGAGAGCACAACTAGGGCTTGATCCCAAGACCCTGGGATCATGACCTGAGCCAAAGGCAGACACTTAACTGATTGAGACACTCAGGCACACCTACTTACTTAATTTTAATCTATAAAATGTGATCTCTGCTTCCTCTCTTTCTTCCCTCATCCGCAGAAAGGAACCCTTATAGCTCAGGCTGCCCATGATTTAGAATTAATTTCTGCTGACGGGAAATAATTAAGGAAACTATGCTGGGCCAATACCTTACCTTAATACAAAACTCAACTTACTGTAAATAAAAAATTTAAAAATAAAAACAACAGAAAATTCAAACTTACTGTATTCCAATTTTTTTCCATACTGTTTATTGGTTCCTACTTCTATACCTGCCTTCAGCCCTGGCTGACTTACATTCATTCACTGATTTATTCGGCAATATTTTAATAGACACCATTGATACAATGATGAGCAAAAAGCACAGAATCTATCTTCTTACCACTTATGATTCAGTGAGAAAATGAGCATTAGTTAAATAATCACAAAAGTAAATATATAATGAAACTGTAATATGGTGAGAAGAAAAATTACCAGGTACCATGAGAATAAATAACACTGGGCATTGGTCTGTGGAGTAGGGGAACTGATGAAAGATTTCAGAAATTTAAGCCAAGCTAGTAAGGATAAAGTTAGCTCATGAAGGAATATATCTACACACACACACACACACACACACACACACTCACACACACAGAGACAGAAGGAAAAGCAGGCAAAGTAGGAGCAAAAACATGTGTTCAAAGAACCAAAAGAAGGCCAAACTGGCCGAAATACATAGCACCATGGAGATCTGTATAAGAAAAGGCTTCAGACAACAAAGCTAGAGAACTGGGCAGGAGCTGGATCATGAAAGGCCCTGTCTTCAACAATAAGTTAATGTAATGGATTTAAGTTTCTAAGCAGGAGAGTAAAGTTCAGATTTGAATTTATAAAAGATTACTTACAACTATAGTATGTAAAGCAGACTGAAGCAAAGCAAGGTAAAATCCAGTGTAAATATTAATAAAAGGAAAGCTCACTAAAAATACAGTGGAGAGGCTAGCGGGGGGAACCCTACTATCCAACATCATTTATAGGAAGTACTGTTAATTACCGACCCCAACAGAAGAATATCCAATAGGAGAGAATCACCAATTACAGACTCTAACAGGGAGAAGATGTACACTAAATGCATCTCCTACAAGAAATGGCACTATTCCTGCAAGTCATTTAATGAGAAATCAACATTCCCTGTACTCCTGCTCTTCAGTTGACTTTCATTCCAAACAACCCTTCCCAACTTCCTCATTCTTCTCCATAAAATAACATTCCTCTCTTTTGTTTGCTGGGCTTGCCTAAGGTTTTCCTATGGCTTGTATGTCCCGAATTACAATTCTCTGATATCCCCAAGTAACTCCACTGTTGATAAAATAACTTGGCTGTTTTATTTTTATGGTTAACACATTAGAAAGTTATTGCAGTCATCTTGGTAAAGGATGACTCACTGAAGTTTGGAGGCATCTCAGAGGTAAAATCATAACTTTATCATGGATCTGATGAAAGTTGAGGTAGCTGCTATTTATAATTTAAGAAAATATTTATTTTATAAGGAACACTTAGAAATACATATCCACTGATTAGGAGGGAAACAATCAATTCTTGTTTTTCTAGCACCACAGTGTGGATGAAACTTAATACTGCAAGACATATGCATGGTAACATAATGACCCAAAGTAATAATATTAGAGGAAGATATGACAAATACATTTTCTTCATATTTGTGCCAAAGACCCGGAGCAATCCCAAACAAGCCAGAGACTTCTTAGCCCTAGGCCTTATTACAATATCTCATCTGTGAACATAAGGTTCTAGAAAATCATTATTAGGTGACCATAATACAGTCTGTATTCTGTTGTTGCATTTGGACAAGATAATTTACTAAGTTATTAGGACACAGAAATGAGCAAAGGGTATATTACATACTTAATAATTTATAAAAGTTTGTTAGTGTATAGAAAAAGCTGTACCTTTGGCCTCAAATAAAAAAGTAAAAACTATCATTGCATTTTTCATGTTAACCATCTAGAGTTTATAAAAGGAGAGGCAGAACAACTGAAAGGAAAAAGCAGTGTTCACAAAGTAATAAACTTGAGGGGCGCCTGGGTGGCTCAATGGGTTAAAAGCCTCTGCCTTCGGCTCGGGTCATGGTCCCAGGGTCCTGGGATCGAGCCCTACGTTGGGCTCTCTGCTCAGTGGGAGCCTGCTTCTTCCTCTCTCTCTCTGCCTGCCTCTCTGCCTACTTGTGATCTCTGTCAAATAAATAAATAAAATCTTAAAAAAAAAAAAAAACAAAGTAATAAACTTAATCACTAGCAGAGCTGCTCTTCAATAGAGTGTCCTAAGAAAGAAGACAGAGAAAAAGGAGTCTCGAATTTCCGCTGGAATCTTGGAAAAGGTGGAAGAAGGGGAACCTCTTTAACAGAGGGCTAAGAAGCCAGAGTAGTAAATATTTTATTATTTAATATTATCTTGCATTGGAAATAAAAGAGCTTTGCTAAACAAAAACCTTTCTTGGGGCACCTGGATGGCTCAGTCGTTAAGCATCTGCCTTCTGCTGGGGTCATGATCCCAGTTCCTGGGATCAAGTCCCACATCAGGGCCCCTTCTCAGCGGGAAGCCTGCTTCTCCCTCTCCCACTCCCCCTGCTTGTATTCCTTCTCTTGCTGTCCCTCTATCAATAAATAAAATCTTAAAAAACAAACAAACAAACAAACAAACAAAAAAAAACCTTTCTCTACTAGTCTTTTTAAAAGAACTTAGGACCCAACAATAAGAAAATCTCCCTTAATCTTCACCTAGATTTCTCATAAAACATGTATGTAACTTGAAAAACCTATAGCTTCTCATTCACAATTTATTTACTGAATGTCTATTACATGTACTGTGCTTGGGAATGGGCATACACTGGTTAATATAAAACAGACATGATCCTTATAATGGTGTTAATAATGGTTACAATTACTGCTTCTTGTCCTTTCAAAATATACTGTTACGTTGAGCCACGTGAAACTGCCAATATTCAACTCTTTCAACACTGATTAAATATGATTTGTTCTAATACCTATATAAGTAGAGCTCGTAGTTTTAAAAAAGCAGGGATAGAAACAAAGAACATTAAGAAATTAACTTGTATTACAAAGGCCACTTCTTAGACAATTTATCTTCTAATAATAAGTCTTTTCACTTAGTTACTGAGTTCTCTATTTGTGTAAAAAGATGTAAAAAAAAGAGTACAGCCCCATCTCCCTTATCTGCAAGGGATATGTCCTAAGATCCCCAGAGAATGCCTGAAACCACAGATAGTGCTAGCCCTATATATACTTTTTTCTTATACATACATACTTATCAATAATAAAGTTTAATTTAGAAATTAGGCCTAATAAGAAATTAACAGTAACTAATAATAAAATAGAACAATTACAGTAAAACCCTGTCATAAAAGTTACACGAATGTGGCCTCTCTCTCTCAAATACTGTACTCACCCTTCTTCCAGTGATAATGTGAGAGAATGAAATGCCTATGTGATGAGATGAAGTGAGGGGAATGACGTGCTAGACTACTACCAATCTTCTGACAATACGCCAGAAGGAGGATCACCTGCTTCTACATGGCAGCTGACATGGGTAACTGAAACTGCAGACAGTGAAACTGAAACTGGATAAGGTGAAACTACTGCACAAGTCCACGCTAAGAGCTCTGAAGTAAGATTTACGGAACATAACAGAACTAGAATTCAGAGCATTGCTCCCACTAACCTATTTTATACAATGCTTCTGCACAAATTAACATAGTCATCTACCTCTCTTCCTCATATTTTCTTTTTTTTTTTAAAGATTTTATTTATTTATTTGACACAGAGAGAGCACAAGTAGGCAGAGAGAGAGAGAGAGAGAGGAGGAAGCAGAAAGCAGGCTCCCCGCTGAGCAGAGAGCCCGACGCGGGACTCGATCCCAGGACCCTGAGATCATGACCCGAGCCGAAGGCAGAGGCTCAACCCACTGAGCCACCCAGGCGCCCCCTCATATTTTCTACCCTAAGAGCAGATATGAATTTTAGAGTAAACACTACATAAATCTAATGGTTACATAGCTCTTCTTCCCTTTACTCTGACTACAGGCTAAACCTTCACCAGCTTTTACTCTCCCTCCCCTGAAGTAAAGAGTCCAGAGACCACATAGATCAGAAAAAGCATGAGCTTTGGAGTCAGCTTTGCCACTGTCAAGTAGTTTTATTGTAACTAGCCTTTCTACCCTATCTCCACATCTGTAATGAAAATTAATAATACTTGTCCTATAAAATTATTGATAAGCTTAACCTTAAACCATGTAAAATATTTGCTGTATTACACATAAGAAGAAAAAGTTTTGATTTCTCTGTTTCTCTTCTCCTGTCCAAGGTTAATTCTCACATATTCCATTCTCTCCTACTTCTTCTAGATTAAGAGGGAAGTTTGGCACTCACACAAGGCTGGGAACTATGACTGTTCCCAATAGTGAGAATGGAGAAAACACCTAATTCATGGGATAATGGGTAAAGTACACAGAAAACTTTTGTATCAGTAGTGAGACAAACTGAACACTGCTCCAGACCAGCCTAACATATCATAAAACACTAAATGAACTTAATCTGTTTCCAGTAACTCAACTGCATCCCAGAATAAAGCGGATGAAGCTTGTAAGAATTCAAATCTGTCCTATGGCCAAAACCATAAAGTTCACAATTTCTAGCATCAATCAAATATTACTATTCATATAGAGGGAAAAAACCCAAAATCCACAAAGAAGAGAATAATCAATCAACAGCTCAACATAACTGACAGAGAAGTTATAATTAGCAGAACAGAACATTGAAAGTTATTAAAGTGCATTCCATATGCTCAAAACAATAGACACGAAAAACATAAAAAGAAACTACAATATCCGTGATGAAAAATACATGTAATGGGATTAATAACAGGTTAGACATTGTAAAAGAAAAGATTAGTGAAGGTAAAGGCATGAAAATAAAAATTATCCAAAATAAAACACGGGGGAAAAAAGAACAGAAAAACACACACAAATCAAGAGCACTGATGAGCTGGGATCAATTTCCAGCAATCTAAAAATGGGCAACTAGATTCCTAAAAAAACAAAAACAAAAGTGAAAGAGAATGGCTGAACACTTTCCAAACTGGAGAACTATAAACCCACGGATCTAGACAGACCAACAAAACCCAAAGCACAAGACTCATGAAGAAAACCACACCAAGGCACAACATAATCAAACTGCTCAAAACCAATGTAAAAGAGAAAAAAGACATGTCATGTATAAAGGAATGGAGACTGGAAAAAGCAGATTTCCATCAGAAACAATAAAAGCAAGAAGACAGTGAGGCAACATCTTTAAAATATAGCTGACCTTAGAATGACACAAGGTTTAGGAGCACTGACCGGTATACATTAAAAAATCCACCTGTATCTTTTGACTCTCCATAAACCAGAAATCTCACCAATAACACAATTAACACATATTCTGTATATATATTATATACTGTGTTCTTACAATAAAATAAGCTAGAAAAAAGTGCTAATAAGATAATCATAAGGAAGAGAAAACACATTCATGGTCTGTACCATATTTATTAAAAAAAAAAAAAATCCAAGTATAAGTGGACCTGCATATTTTAAACCCTTATTATTCAAGGATCAAATGTACTGAAAACAAAAAAGGTATCAACCTAGAATCCTACACATGCCAAAAATGTCTTTTGAAAACATAAATATAATAGCATAAAGGCCAGAAAAAAAGAAATGGAAGTATACTATTATAGGGTCTTATATTACAAGTTAAGTAGTGTAACATTATTTCAATGTATCATGTAATAAGTTAAAGATTCATACCCTTAACCCTAAAGGAACTAGTAAAATAACAAAGGGTTATAGCTAATAAACCAACAAATGTGACAAAAATGATTTCATAAGAAAATACTCAATCCAGGGGCACCTGGGTGGCTCAGTGCGCTAAGCCTCTGCCTTCAGCTCAGGTCATGATTTCAGGGACCTGGGAGCGAGCCCCGCATCGGGCTCTCTGCTCAGTGGGGAGCCTGCTTCCAGCTCTCTCTCTGCCTGCTACTCTACCTACTTGTGATCTCTCTCTCTATGTAAATAAATAAAATTAAAAGAAAATAACTATGCAGAAATGTCTGTTCATGTCCTCTGCCCATTTCTTGATTGGATTATTTGTTGTTGTTCTGCAAAGAAGACATCCGGATGGCCTACAGACACATGAAAAAGTGTTCCATATCACTCGGCATCAGGGAAATACAAATAAAAACCACAATGAGATATCACCTCACACCAGTCATTATGGCTAAAATCAACAAGTCAGGAAATGACAGATGCTGGCGAGGATGCGGAGAAAGGGGAACCCTCCTACACTGTTGGTGCAACCACTCTGGAAAACAGCATGGAGGTTCCTCAAAATGTTGAAAATAGAACTGCCCTATGACCCAGCAATTGCACCACTGGGTATTTACCCTAAAGATACAAACGTAATGATCCAAAGGGGCACGTGCACCCGAATGTTTATAGCAGCAATGTCCACAATAGCCAAACTATGGAAAGAACCTCGATGTCCATCAACAGATGAATGGATCAAGAAGATGTGGTATATATACACAATGGAATACTATGCAGCCATCAAAAGAAATGAAATCTTGCCATTTGCGACAACATGGATGGAACTAGAGCGTATCATGCTTAGCGAAGTAAGTCAAGCAGAGAAAGACAACTATCATATGATCTCCCTGATATGAGGAAGTGGTGATGCAACATGGGGGCTTAAATGGATAGGAGAAGAATCAATGAAACAAGATGGGATTGGGAGGGAGACAAACCATAAGTGACTCTTAATCTCACAAAACAAACTGAGGTTTGCTGGGGGGAGGGGAGTTGGGAGAAGGGGGGTGGGGTTATGGACATTGGGGAGGGTATGTGCTTTGGTGAGTGCTGTGAAGTGTGTAAACCTGGCGATTCACAGACCTGTACCCCTGGGGATAAAAATGTATGTTTATAAAAAATAAAAAATTTTAAAAAAAAGAAAATAATCTAAAAGAACATTAAAAAATGAAAATAAAAAATTTCTTTTAAATTTTAAAGAAAACGGAAAATTTCGTTTTCCCAAACACTAGATAGGACAAAACAGAATACCAATCGCAAGATGAAAGACCCAAACTAACAAAATCAATAATCACATCAAATGTAAACAGTCTAATTAAAAGGCAGAGATTGTCAGGTTGAATAAAAAAGCAAGACTCAACTATTTCTGCCAATAAAAAATACATGTTAAATACTAAAACACAAACAGGTCAAAACTTAAAAGAAGGAAATAAATAAATACACACACTATGATAACACTTAGCAAAAGAAAGCCTGAGTGACTATTTTAGTATCAGGTAGGTTTCAGAGCAAAGAATATCACCAAGAATAAAGGTTATTTTTTGAATGATAAAGGTGTCAATTTATTAAGAGGGCAAAATATTAGTGTTTATGCAACATAACAGAGGTTTTTTTGTTGTTGTTTGTTTTTTTTAGGATTTTATTTATTTATTTGAGAGAGAGAAAATCAGTGTGAGAACAAGTGGGATGAGGGGCAGGGGAGAAGCAGGCTCTCTGCTGAACAGGGAGCCAGCCTGATGTGGGGCTAGATCCCAGAACTCTGGGATCATGACCTGAGCCTGACTGACTCAGTTAGGCTTAACTGACTAAGCTGCCCAGGCGCCTCCATAACAGAGCTTTAGAATAGATGAAGCAAAAATGACAGAACTGCAAGGAAAAAGAGAAAAATCCACAATGAAAGAGATTTCGACATCCTTCTCCCACACAAGCACGAACTAAAAGTAATTATGCTGAGTAAAAGCGAGACAAAAAAGAGTACATACTGTGTAATTCCATGTATATAAAACTCTCGAGAATGCAAGCTGATCTATCATGACCAAAAGCACAGCAGTGGGACTTGAAGTGGGTATGCGGAGGAACGGAGGGCTAGTCACAAAGGCCACAGGAAGTTTTGAGGATGAGAGCTAAATTTAATATCTTGATTATAGTGAGGACTTCAATGATTGTGTATTTACGTCTGGCAACCTGTACACTTAAATACATGCAGTTTATTGTCAATTATCCCAATAAACCTATTTAATCTGCATGTGTGATATAAAATCATCTATTATTCACCAGGCATGCTCCAGGCCTAGAAGTAAAGCACTGAAAGATGGACACTGGAACCATCCATAACAAAACCAACAGTTTTAAAAGAGAAAACAGAAACCAAATGCTACAAAGTATGATAAAGTTTATGACCAGGCACAGTAGTAAAGCAGGTATAGATTCTAATTTGTACAGATTCTGTAGGATAGATTCTAACTAGACAGTCAAGAAAGGAATCTATGAGTAAGTAACATGTAAACCAAGATGAACAAATGGAGTATGAGTTAGCTAGGTAAAATACAGGGGGAAAACATATGCAAAGACATTTCCACAGTGAAGAGTAAGTATGGGGGAAAAAATATGTTGACAATCCTTAACTTAAATTGGTTCAACTTGGGATTTTTCAACTTTGCAATGATGCCAAAACAATACATACTCAGTAGAAACTGCACTTCTGAATTTTGATTTTTTCCCAGGCCAATGATCATGCAGTAGGGTATTACTGGTGATGCTGGGCCATGGCAGCAAGGTACAGCTCCCAGTCAGGCACATGACTGGTCATGAAGGTAAACAAACCATTCACTTAAAACCATTCTGTACCCATACAACAATTCTGTTTTTTACTTTGTATTCAATAAATTCCATGAGATTCAACACTGTAGTATAAGCTAGACTTCGTGTTAGATGATTCTGCCCAACTCTAGGCTACAGCAAGTGTTCTGAGCACACTTAAGGTAGGCCAGGCTAAGTTATGATGTTAGGTAGATCAGATGTATTAAATGCACTTTTCAATTTAAGACAGATTTGTCTTGACATAACCCTACTGTAAGTGAAGGAAGAAGACCTGTATAAGTTAAATGTCCAGAATTGGAATTGTTGGTTCAAAGGGAAATTACAGTTTTATGAAAAAGGGGTTTTTGCTTAATTCTTTGGAATACACAAATTGACAGTTATTTTTTATGTGGCAAAGGGAGCTTCAGAACAATTTACTAACATTATTTAAAACAAGAGGATACAAATAAACTAGTATTTTGAGCTGTTTGAAACCAGAGCACATCTTCATCCTCACATCCTAAATACACTACTTCACACCATCCACTAACATTTTGCTGAATTAATGCATAAAAGAAATCAAAGTGCCAAGAGGAACTCCTTAGTCATACCTCACTGTCTCTAGAAATGACAGTTTTAAAAAGAATAAAATCTCCATCATTCTCCTCAGGTATCAATTTTTTTTTTTTTAAGATTTTATCTATTTATTCGACAGACAGAGATCACAAGTATGCAGAGAGGCAGGCAGAAAAAGAGGAAGGGAAGCAGGTTCCCCGCTGAGCAGAGAGCTAGATGCCAGGACCATGAGACCATGACCTGAGCCAGAGGCAGAGGCTTAACCCACTGAGCCACCCGGGCGCCCCTTAAGTAACAATTCTTAATGCAAGCTCCTCAACATGAACTACTGCAAAAGCCTGCAAAGTGGACTCCTCGTCGCTATTCCTCCAATCTTCCAAATTCAACCTCCACAGAAGGTAAGATTAGACTATTCAATCTCTCAATCTATTTCTTCTCTGCACCTAAAACCCTAACCGGCACCTCAAGACCTCCAGCCCTGCATCCCAAACACAGACTCCAAAACCAACAATGGTGAAAAAGGGGAGAACAAGACAACTTGGTGAGTTGCTAATAAAGTTAATGTATTCAATTTAGAGGTACTGGGAGAGTTTGCTTCCGGCTTTTTTGATGTTAAAATATCCTTTTGCTTATGCAAGAATGGGTGAGGACATCAGTTTTTAAGAAACATCTCCACTTAGGAGCTAGTTTATCAAGCCAAGTGAAACAAGTCAGTCAAAGCAAGACAAGTACCACGATTT
This sequence comes from Mustela nigripes, assembly GCF_022355385.1. Classification (NCBI taxonomy): domain Eukaryota; kingdom Metazoa; phylum Chordata; class Mammalia; order Carnivora; family Mustelidae; genus Mustela; species Mustela nigripes. The sequence continues at coordinate 168,863,529 of NC_081559.1, forward strand.
CAGTCAAACGTGGAATTTAGGAAACAAAACAGATAAACATAGGAGAAGGGAGGAAAAAAAAGAGGGAGGCATACCGTAAGAGACTCTTAACTATAAAGAACAAAACTGAGGGTTGCTGGAGGGGTGGTGTGTGGGGCATGCGCTAAAATGGGTGATGGACATTAAGGAGGGAGGACACTTGTGATGAGCACTGGGTGTTATATATCAGTGAAGAAAGAATCGCTGAATTCTACTCCTGAAACCAGTATTACACTATATGTTAGCTAACTAGAATTTAAATATAAAACTGAAACAAACAAAAAGAAACATCTCCACTTAGCAAATTAAAAAGCTGGCAAATCTTTGACAGCTGAGCTTTTACTTTTCATTTTAAGGGCCCAAAATAACGTCTGGGAAACACTGACTTATCCATGTGGATAAAATCCACAAGGCAAACAGTGCCCTCACCTATTTTTCTAAGTGGCCTCTACCTCCCCAGATTTTTTGCTGCAGCTATACAGGACTGCATCAGGTCCCACACAACACCTACTTACTCTCCCACTGCTCACGCTTTCTCAGGATTGGAATGGCCTCAATAACAACTCCTTTTCTTCACTCACTCGATTTACTGAGCAGCTACAATGCTAAGCACTAGACAGAGCAGTGAACAAAAGAAAACATTACGGTCTTCATGGCGCTCACAGTCTAGTGGAGGAAAGAGGATATCATATAAATATAAAATTAAAAACTATGATACTACTTTACAGAGAATGGAAGGAAGGAAAACTAGTAAAACTAGTCAATAAACTACTATAGTTTAGATAAGAGATAACCATCATTCAGGGAATGGCAGAGCCAAGGAGAAGTCAAATCTTGAGCTGACTGTATTGCTGACTGAAGAGAGAGACTACAAGAAGAGATCCTTCACGATTCCAACATAAGCAACTACATATAGACTAGAACAATATGCCCAATTTTTTATGCCTCCCTGGATCTATGTCCTTTCCTATGAGCTTGCTACACTGACCTGAAGGCTTGTTTATGTGGCTTGTTTGGACCAATGGGACAACAGCAAACTTATTCCACACCAGTAGCTTGAAAAAGTGCCTGTGCACTGTTACTTTTCTCTTGGAGTAAGCCTCGGCTAAATTGCTAAAAATGAGAGACCACACAGAGAAGAGTTAAGCAAAGACCATCTGAAATAATCTTATAGCAGTCTATAGCCAGAGAACCCCCCAAACATATGAGGAAGTCTAGCCAAGATGAGCAGAGCCACCAAGCAGATCCATAAGTGAACAAAGATGCAGGAATGAGTCCAAGCCACTACTAGAAGAAACACCTACCTGACTTGTAGACTTGTGAGCAACAGTAACTGCTTACTCTTTTGAGCCACTGAGTTTGGGTGGCTTTTTAATGCACAAACGAAATATAGTCGTATCAATTACTGACATGGGGTGGAAGAAGGAAAAGAAGGGAATGAAAGAAAAGCTAAGGTCATTTTATCTTAACCCAGTAAACTCTTACTTCTCCTTCAAAACTCAACTTAGATATCAACTCCTCCAGGAAGCCTTCCCAGATCTCCCTGCTGGTTTGGAAAGATGCTTAAGCACTACCATCATGTTCCATACATAACCCAATCACTGCCTTATTGCACTGATTTGTAATTATGTTTATATTTTTCTTCCAAAGTAGCCAAATGCACTCTTTATCTTACAGATTGTATCACATTCATCTTGATAATATCACCCTGTAACATAAAAAACCTCTCTCAATAGATGTTTCCTAAAACAGGCTCTCTATCGATGTATCAATTAATAAACACTTATTCGACAAAATTCCTTAATTCTAGATCAGTATTTCTCAATGTGTGATCCACTCGCAACATGCACTAGAACCAGTAGAAAGTTATATTAAAAATGCAGATCTCTGGGCTTTTTAACGAAAATACCACTCGTTAAGAACAAGGATGGATTTTTTGGCCAGCCTCAGACACACAAAAGAAACAGCAGAAGCATAGGCATGAAATCGACTTTCCCTCAAAATTTTCTAGACATGTTCTCTACGATTATGTCCTTAGTGGGACAGCACCTATGCAACTAAAAATGCTCTGAACTGCAACGGAGTTTCTCTTCTACGAAACGGGTCTCCGCCAGAGGAGACAGGAGCTGGGGGTCCTCGCAGGAAGTGTGGCTTCTCCGCGCACACGGTCACCGAGGATGCTCGAGAGCGAAACGAGCCCTGAGTTTCCTCCGCCGCAGGGCCAGGCCAGGACGGACCGGCGACCGGAGCCCAGGCAGCAGCAGTCGCGTGCCCCGTGACGAGCCGTGGAGCCTGGGAGCCCGAGCCAGCGCCCGCCCAGGGTCTCGCAGCCTAACAGCCACGCGAAAGGGACTCCCACTGGGTTCCGGGATGGGCGTCCGTCTCCAGGGCGGCCACCCTCGGTCTACCCCAGCCCGAGCCGCCGTGCGGAAGGCCCCGGTCGCCGGGCCTGCCCAAGTCAGAAAGGAAGAAAATGAGGGAAGGGTCCGGCCGCTGGCAGCCGACAGGGGGGAGGACTAGGGTGCCGGGGGGGGCGCCGCCGCTTCCCACCTGCGTCAAGCTCCAGCTGGTAACAGGGTAGCGGCTCGAGGGAGAGCTTGTAACCCTCAAAACGGGGATCCAACAGAGGTCTCTTCACGCGTAGAGAGCAATTAGCAGCCACCTCCATAGCCTTCCTGGGTCGTAGCGTGAGAATTAATAAAGCTCTTGTTGAAAGGTCCGCGCTTCGCTCTTAGTACCGAGGCTCTCGAGCGGCGTGGTTCCCATCCCAGAAAACACCGCGGTGCGGGATGCCTTCTGGGAAATGTAGTGTCCAGGAGAAAGTCGACTCCGTTGCATGTCGGGCTAGGTAGTTTTTCGGAGACTCAGTACCCGCGAGCGAGAGCATGGTCTGGACTCTCTTACCCAGAAGGCTGAGCGACCAGGAGGCGGCCCGCGCTGGTTAAATTCTCACAGTTATAGGCAGGGTGGCGAGACCCCGCCCCGGAAATGCGTGTTTTAGCTTTCTGTGTGCTTAGGTGCCCGAGCTACTGAGGGTCTAGGTCCGGGCAGCCGAAGAGTGTGGTAGGTAACGGTCGTCAGCGCAAGGGTCATTTCGTCGCTGGGAAGGGACGGCCCTCGCCCGCGGTGATGGTGGTGAGCTATGCCCGTGGTCCTCAGGGCCGGGACCCGGGCCCAGCCCAGGCTCCTTTCGATGTGCTGTCTTTCGTTAGCTTCCCCGACCCGCGCTCGCGGGCCTGTAGGGCTCTCCGACAGGGCGTGCGACCGGAGTTGGCCTGGAGCCAGTCCACGCTTTGTTTTCTGGCTCCTCCCCTCCCGCCTCTCCCGCTGTCTCCGCCCTGTTCTATTTTCCCAAAGAATGTCTGAACTGGGAGGGATCCCCTAGCGCCCTCGTTTTACCAGTGAGAAAACTGAGGCCTTTAAGAATGGACTTGTCCAAGGTCACTATCCGTATTTTAGGGGCCAAGACGAGATCAGGTTCAATATTCGAGGAATGGTACGGACGAGGCCTTAGAATTATTTTGAAAATGTTCGCCTCCAACTACACAAGCAAACATTTCTCAGTCCTTACCCGGCCCTTCCTTTTTCCCGTTCCAGTCAAGAAAAAAAAAAGAAATTTTTTCCCCCCAACTCAAAACTCAATTGCCAGCTTGAGTTTTCATGTAGAGGAGGTGGGACACGGCGAAAGTGGTCCCAAGTTAGTGACAGATTATGTACAGTGATGTTGGTTTTTTTTTCTGTTTTTGATTTTTTGCCCTCCTCTTTTCTATATCTCTTTGTTTTCGGTTGTCTTTTTTTTTTTTTTTTTTTTTCTTCCCACGGAAAATTGAGAATTTTCTAAGTTAGGAATTAGTTTGAGATTTGTTTTTCCTTTATCCCACCAGCAAGCTTTGATGAAGATACGCACACACGTACTTGGAGCCAGTTTGGCAGTTGTAATTCTGGGTACATCCTACTCAAAAGTAGAGCACTTAGAGCCTAATCTGGAACTTTGATTTTTCACCAGCAGTGCTTAATCTTTTATTAGTGTTTAGGTTCTATGACTTCCCGAAATTTTGAATGCAGTGAAGGTGCAGAAATGATTAGCAGGCAGTGATGATGTGATGTTACAGTGTTTTGGCGCTGCTGGGCTCAAAGTACATGAGATCAAATACTGCCTTCACCACTTTCTGTCTTGGTGCCTCAGTTTTCTCAATTGTAAAATACAAATAGTTAATAATTCTTATGTAAAAGAATCAGTTTGGGGAACTAAATGAGGTTAAAAAAAAAAAAAACCAATGTGTTAACCCAGTACTTGGCACATAAGTGTTACATAAAAGTTAACAATGATTATTATTATCCAAAAACTCATTAATTAAAAAGTATATGCGGGGAAGAAAAATTGTAATGTGAGTTAGTCATATAACTTTTTGGGATGCAGTAAATATGATTAAGAGTAATAACATTGTTAACACATTGTTGAAATTTATCACCCCTTCAGTTGATAGAATGTTAAATATGTTGGGATGCTTACCTGGAAGATTAGAAGAAAATGCTTTGTATGTGTTCTGTATCTGAAAATACATGTTGATGTTCAGGTTAGCAAGATGAACAAAGATGCGCAGATGAGAGCAGCGATTAACCAAAAGTTGATAGAAACCGGAGAAAGAGAACGGTAAGCAATATACTGTGTTAGTAAACTACATTTAACGCCTTTAAATTATAGTTACGTTACACATGAGCATCTAAATATCAAGGAACAAAACTGATGTCAATGGAAGGAATTATGGGAAATTGAGATTATCAAGTTTCAGTTACTAACATCTGTAAAAAATAGGTGTGTTCTGTATTGCATTCTTAAAGAAAAGTGTGCCATCTAGAAAGATGAACAAGAAATGACTCTCTCAAAGAATGTATAATCTAATGGAAAAGAAAAAACTACTGAAATGACTACAATTAAAAACATAACGTTACCCAATTTTTAACAGGGAGATAATGTGATAGAACCAGTTTCATTTACTACACTCTCAACTTCAGAGCAGAATGTGCTGTTCCTAGTCTTCTGAAACATTCTTCCCCTGATCTTTTACTTATTCTTGTTCATCTTTCAGGTTTAATTTTTTTTTTTTAAGATTTTATGTATTTATTTGACAGACAGAGATCTACAAGTAGGCAGAGAGGCAGGCAGAGAGAGAGAGGAGGAAGCAGGCTCCCCGCTGAGCAGAGAGCCCAATGCGGGGCTTGATCCCAGGACCCTGGAATCATGACCCAAGCCAAAGGCAGAGGCTTTAACCCACTGAGCCACCCAGGCACCCCTTTCAGGTTTAATTTAATTAACATCATCTTGTGTAGGAATTTGTTAAGTCCCAGATACCCTGTTCTAGCCTAGCATTTAATTACATTGTATTATAACCACCTGCTTTGCTTGTTTGTGTCCTCCAAATCTATGTTCCTTGACAGAAATACCATTGTATCCCCAGCATCATCCTTAGCACAAAATTGGCCAAGGTAATTATTTGAAGAAAGAACAGGTTTGGAAGTACTAAACAGAAACTCAGGAACCAAGAACGGATTCCAGAACAGTGAAAAATTGCCTAAGAGAAATATATAAGGAACAAGAGGGATCCTTCACCTCTACCTGGGCGTTAGGGTAATCAGTTACAAAATAGTAAAAGAAGTACTTCAGCTCAGGGGGAAAAGATTAGCCATTCTTCCAGCCAATAAAGGACAGACTTGTTACAACATGATAATGTTCCGAGGAATACAAAAATTAAAGCTAGCAGGTAAAGTGGGGAAGTGATATTGCTGTGACAGTAGACCAGAGGAGTGGCTTTTGTGTAAGTCAGAATTCTGTGATTTGCAAATGATAGAACTCAGAAACTGCCTTAACCAGTGAAATACATAAGCTTAGCTTGAAGTTGCTTCAGTCTCCACTGGGTCCAAGCACTCAAAAATTGTTACCAAGATTATGTCTTTCTTTTTCTTTCTCAGCTCTGTTTTCCTCTGTGTTGGCTTTATTCTCAAGCAGACTCTACCCACAAGGTGGCAGAGATTAGCAGTTCAGAATTCATATCCCTGTGGCTCAGACTACCTTTCTCCTAGTAGTTCCAGCAAAGTACCTGGCGTGATTACCATCTTACTTAGGTACATAGGCCAGTTATGGTCAACCTTGCCTGGGTCTCATTTCCATTGTTGGAACCCTACGGAGATTTCTTATGCTAAGAGTGGTGTCAAAGAAAGGTCAGGAAAATGAGGGACGGATTTGAAGAAACAGCTGTTGTTGACTTTATTCTTAGGTGGTGGGAATCATGAGAAGATCCTAAGAAGGGGGATGACTACATCATATTTGCTTTTGAGGAATATTAGCCTGGCAATGTGGACGAGAGACTTGAAGGGCTAGAGATAAGATTACAGAAGAACGTGTTAGCAGATTTTATCAGTTTAAAAATGAGAAACAGCAAAAATAGAAAGGAGAACTTACAATTTCTTTTAAAGCACAAGCAGCCCTCAATGTGAGAAATGAGGAAGAAGACATTGAGAAGAATGCCTTGGGGAACTGAGAGGATAGTATTGGCAGTAATGAGGGAAGGGGGTTATTTATTATTGTTTGTTTTTTCACTTACGCAGTTTAAAATTACTGAGTTTCTACCACATGCTATGTCCTGTTAAGGTGCTGGAGATAAAGTAGCGAACAAAATAAAGTCCCTTCTTCCGTGGAGCTTACATGGGAGAAGACAGTAAGTCTGTATTATGTGGATTGATAAGTTCTAGAGGAAAAATAAAACTGAGAATAATGAGGTGTGTATTTGAGACAAATAAAACTAAAGAAGGCTTCACTGGTAAGAGGTCAGAAGGATATGAAGGAATGAGGGGACTCCCAAGAGCCAAGAACCCCAGATGAGTTTGCGTAATATTTTGATGACCACAGGGAAGCTCATGAGCCTGAAAAAATGGGTGAGGGGAAGAAGAAATAAAGTCAGAGGCATAACTTGGGGAGGGGGAAGATCATGGAGGTTTATTTAGGCTATAGCATAGATTTGGAATTTTAAGTAAATTGGGAAGCCACAGACTTGTTTTGAGCACAGGAAGGAGAGCAAGGTCTATAAGGGAGGAAACAAGGGGACACGTTAGGGGCTTTGGTAATAGTCCGGTCAAGAGAAGAAGATGGTTTGGACTAGGGAAATAATTGCAAAGATGGTGAAAAACATTTGAAATATAGTATATACTTAAAACTGGAACCCATAGGAATTGCTTCTATGGCCCGTACGTGTAGTCTTAGCAGAGTTGCTGAGTGAAGGATGCCAAATTTTCTAGCCTGAGGAACAAGGATGGACAATGGCATTCTGACAGGGAGCATAGTTTGAAATGGGAGAGAAGCAGAACTTGGGTTTTGGCCCTATTAAGATGGAAAGGCCTGAATCAATACCAAGATGAAAATGTCACATAGTAAATGTTTAGAAATTTTGACAGAGAAGTGGTTTGGTTTGGGACATGACATGTTCAAGCTCTGAGAAATGATTTAGGTTGAAGATTGTGGATTTGTAAGAGTGGGTATGGCGAAAGGATAAGAAAATATTGGTAAGAAAATGTTTTATTACATCCATGATGCCATTAGTTACAATACACACCATATATATATATATATATATTTTTTTAAGATTTTATTGAGACGGAGAAAGAGAGAGAGAGCACAAACAGGAGGGAAAGGGCAGAAGGAGAAGGAGAAACAGATTGCCCCATTGAGCAGAGAGCCCAGTGCAGGACTCGAATCCAGAACCCTGGGATCATGACCTGAGCTGAAGACAGACACTTAACTGACTGATCCACCCAGAAGACCCACACCATTATTTTTGTTTACTAGGGAAAAAGAAGATACTGCCAGTTAAATTATGATAGACATACCAATTGCTGAATCGTTGAAATGTGGGGAAAAACAACAGTCTTGGAATCAGTGAAATACCATTTAGAGGGTTATTGGAAAAAATTGAGGGGAAAGTTTTTAAGGTTTAGAGAGGGATATCATGGGGAAGTAGAGAGCTAAAGGATAAGAGTCTGTAGTTGAAGAATAGATTTTGGAGTTTGAAGATTTTAAGGTGTAGGTGCTTCAAGCCCAACTAATACCATTTAGAAGTTGTACAAGACTCACAATATTCCTGTTGGAGGTAAGTAGAAAGTGTCTGAGAAGGCCAGAGAGTAGAGTTTCTTGAGAATTAGGTACCCTATCCACTTCCTTTACCGATGATGAAAATGAAGTCCGGAGTTCAAATGACTTCGTAAGATCAAAGAATGATTTAATAACAGAATCAAAATTAGGTGACAAAGTTTTGGAGATTAGAAGGCAGGGAATTTTTAATTGAACATTTGAACTTCTGCTTCACGCATTCCTATCTAAAATATTTTACCTTGTTGTAGTGTAATATGAAAACGTTTTCTGTTTCAACAGCCTCAAAGAGTTGCTGAGAGCTAAATTAATTGAATGTGGCTGGAAGGACCAGTTGAAGGCACACTGTAAAGGTAATCAGTTTCATTTACAAGATAAGCTGATTTCATTGTTCTTGTTGGCTTGGGGTTCACTAGGAAATAGTAGACAGTATTTTAAGATCTATTGAGTGCCAAACATGATTTTAAACAAATAGAAAATTCAGTCTTCTAGCACTGATTTCTCCACCCCCTTTTGGTAGACATAATTTTTTAAATCTTTAGAAATTTTCTTTGTATTTTTCTTAAAATAAGTGAGGCAAGATTTTTTCTGGCATCCAAGTATTCATTCCAACCTTTTTCAGTGTGTGTACTCAAAGTGAAATACTAGTTATTCCTGTGTTTTAACTTTATAACAAATTGAACACTTTATGATTGGCAGACTCCATAGGAATTATATCTCCTGGCTTTAACAGTGTTATTTTTGAAAAATTTACTTATAAAAGCTCTTAGGTAATTACACATTGTTTTAAATGTAGAATAGAAGCTTATAAAATTGCTAGGTATTGATGATGATGCCACTAGGTAGATTATACATGTCATGAAGATGAGCCTCTTCTGGCTTGACTTCGGTATACTGGAATTCTGGATATTTTCAGTGAACTCCCATTATATCGTAGTAGTTTCTGCAATTAATAATAAAGACTATTTATATCGTGAATCCCAAGAAGGCAGTGTAGCACATTAGAAAAAGCATAGTTTTGGGGGCCATACAGAGCTTCACTGGAAGAGACTAGAGCTGGATTTCAGCTCATGTTTGGATGAGTTATTTAATCTTTAAGCCTTAGTTGGGTCACTTGTAAGTGGAAAAATGCCCAGTCCATTAGCTTGTTACGAATATCAAATGCTGTAAATCACCTAGCGCCTAATAGTATTTCAGTCGATTTTAACTCCTCTCCCTCTTCTCTTTCCTTTGGCCCAGCCTAGAGAAGAGAAAGGAACAAGGGAGTTGTTCTGTTCTTTAATTTGGGGCTATGAAATTACAAGTTAGACTCAAATAATAGCTTTTTACCCCTTCCATACATTCAGGAGCTGGTATGATTATGGTGAAATAAGATCTGTTATAAATTTCCAGCTTTTTGCACATAATTAGATTTGACCTTACAGTTCAGATCCATTCTCAGTGTTAAAATAATTGTTAAGTTACAGGTTATTTAGCTGAGAAATGAACAGGCTTTTAAGATTTTGATCTGGTGAATATTTAATATGTTTAAGGTTGAGCTAAACCTTCATTAGAGAAGAGAAAAAGAAGTGTCCTCTTTTTTTTTTTTTTAAGACCAATCTGCACTCTAAAAACATGATCTTAACCCTTCCTCTATGAAAATCTTTCTTACAGATAATGATTTTAAATGATATGATTTGTTTTTTGCTTTTGCATAAGAGGTAATTAAAGAAAAAGGACTAGAACACGTTACTGTTGATGACTTGGTGGCTGAAATCACACCAAAAGGCAGAGGTAAGGAATAAAAATTATGTGAAAGGAAAGGTGTGCTGAAGACGTGATTTTTTTCTCTCTCTCCTGCTGGTTCAGCTTTTCTTTCTTTTTAAAGGGAAAAACAGCCTTTCCAAAATTACTTGGGTACTTACATTTCCTCATTGGGAAAGATTTTTATTGCCTATTTTCTTCTCTGGCATAGTCTTGAGTAATAGATGAGAGGTATAAAATGTTTTTGCACTCTAAAGCAGTATACAGATGTAAGTTGATAATGGTTGTTAAGACAGATAATTTTTTAAATTGGGGATTTTGTAGAGGCAAGTATCACCTGAAGATAGGATTTATTAATTTTGTTAGATATGGCCCAATTTCACTTACATATTTAATCATTCAGACTTACTTCAGCCCGAGTCAATGTTCTTTTTTTAAAAATAAGTAAAGCTCTGTCTTCTTAAGTGTCCAAGTTAAGAATTTGGTAGCTGTAAAACTTCATGTTGTGGGTAATCTGTATTTAAAATTCACACTACCATCGTCTTCATTTCCTTACAGAAGACAAACGAAAGAGAGGAAATATTATATTAACATTGATAATATGTAATATGTATTAAGAACTACATTACATTGTTAGCTCAGATGTGGCTGCATTATTTTCATTTATTGTGAAAGGGTCTCTTTTGGTAATTTTTTTTTTAAGATTTTATTTATTTATTTGACAGAGAGAGATCACAAGTAGGCAGAGAGGCAGGCAGAGAGAGAGAGAGGAGGAAGCAGGCTCCCTGCTGAGCGGAGAGCCAATGCAGGCCTCAATCCCAGGACCCTGGGACCTTGACCTGAGCCGAAGGCAGAGGCTTTAACCCACTGAGCCACCCAGGTGCCCCTCTTTTGGTAATTTTAAGTGGAAGCAGATAAATTAGATGATCCATTATCGATTTTCTCACATGGAAGTGTAAAAAGTAAAAAAAAATTTGAATATTGTTATTAGAGAATACTAATTCTCTTAACTACCTGCTGGGAAAGAGCTACAGAATCCTGTAGCCTGTAGGCCTGTCTACAGCTTTTTAAAAAAAAAAAAACGGACTTTTTCATCAAATACATCTCAAGGAAAGAAAAACAAACACATTATTTATTGCTCCCCACATGAATTTACATTTTAAAATAATTTTCTCCAATTTCTTTTTCTATTTTCCTTCTGTAATTTATGTAACATTTTGGAGCTGGTTATACAGGGTAGAAATTTCCTTTGCTTCTCCTTCAACACTTCTATCTTAGACATTTCAATCCCTTATAGCTCTGCTGCTAGAAAATGAGCAAATCCAGAACAGAGAAATAAAAATAAATCTTTTCTTTTATGTTCATAGTCTTTTATAGCCAAGAGAAGTATTTATTTTATTTTTTTAACTAAAATACAGTAGAATTGACCATTTTTTAGTTTGCAGTTCTGTGAATTTTATATGCATGTACAGATTCATGTAACTACTTTCCTACCTGTAAAAAACTCTCTCAAGCTTTCCTTTTATAGTCATACCTTATCCCTAACTCCAAGGCAACTGATCTATATTCCATCACCATAATTTTTATTAAAAGTGTGTTTGATATATATAGTGATCACATTTCCACTGGTCTTGAATTAATCATGTAGCTTTTATTTCTAGCAGGCTTAAACTAAATAATCTGTAAAAAGGAGTATGTGTCCTACTTAATTTATATACTTATTTGTGGAATTCACTACACAAATACTGAACTGTATCCAAAGGAAATATTTCATTTCCTTTGGATATAGGCAAGTAGCATTAGAAGTTTCAGTTAGTTCCCTATTGTCCTTATTTATTAGTAGCCAAGAAAGGAAAAAAACAAAACAAAACAGTGTACATTGGTTTATTGACATTTAATAGTAATTTAAAATTACTAAAAATTCCTAGGAGCAGGGCTTTTTTTTTTTTTTTTTTTTTTTTGAGTTATACTCTGAATAGATAATAGTCACATGGTTCTAAGTTGAAGAAGTAAAAATACCACAAATGTAACTCCTGTTGCAATTTTTGCATCTTTGCTGAGTCAGAGAGTATGTGCACTTACTTCAATACAGTATTGCCAAACTAGCTTCCCAAAAGTGTGGTACCAATTTATATCCTCCACCAGCTCATACAAGAGAGCCAGTTTTCCCTCAGTCTTACCAACACATGATATTACTGACCTTTGGTTTTTAGCCAGTATGATTGCCAAAACATGCTGTTTGAATGTGGTTTTGGTTTACATTTCAATTATGAAGTTATACCCCCTTTATGTTCAAGAACTGTTGTTTTGCCTTTTCTTCACCTCCTTTGCTCATTTTTCAATCAGTCTGATCTTTCACTTATCAATCCGGAGAAATGTAGTGAGTGATCAGCCTTTTCTATAAGAGTGTTTTCCCACTTTTTGTCATTTCCCTTTGTTTATGGTGATTTTGACCAACTTATTGTCATTGTTGCATTTAAATCAAATTTATCAATTTGTTTTAATCCTCTGTGATTCAAAAAGATCTTTTCTACTTCTAGTTTAAAGAGTTTTCCCATGTTTTATTCTCATTGTGCAGTGTATTTAAGTATTGAATAGTTCACTTAAATAATGAATTGCAAATATACTTTATCTTTTCAGATATCTTTACCTCTTTCATTTTTAAGGCATATGGGTTATTCATGAAATTATTTTATTGTTAATTCTGAATAAATTATCAAATGCCAAATTGACATATTAATTGGAATCTTCTTACTCTTGTATTTTTGTTTTTTGTATTTCAGCCCTGGTACCTGACAGTGTAAAGAAGGAGCTCCTACAAAGAATAAGAACATTCCTTGCTCAGCATGCCAGCCTTTAAGATTGAATTAGATTGTGTTGTTTTGTGGTTTTATTTCTGAAAGTAAAAACTTGCCATAAATTAGGAATCGATTTCCCAAAATAAAATTCTTTTTTGTATGATGGTATACAGTTTTCAGTAATGATGTATGTGTTATTTTAATAAATATCTCATGAATGAGTTTGAAGTTTCCTTGGATTTTGGAATAAAAGGGACTTTATTAATAATATACCATATTTGTTCAGAGGAAAATTCAGCAATTAATACAGTGTAAGTGTTAAGTATGTGCATATCTCTGTGCTAACAATTAAGGAGGAGTAAGCAGGCTCTTCTTACTGTCTGGATGTGGTGTATTCCTCTTTTGAATCTCTGCTATTTTATAATACATGTCCCATCTTGTACTACAGATGTCTTATTTCTGATTTGTTATAAATGCTGAGGGTTGGGGACTGGGTCTTACTCATCTTTATGTGCCTTCCTTATTCCTCAAAGAATTTACCATCCTATTGGAAGAGAGAACATTTGCAAACTGGCTCCATACCAAGCTCCTCTCACATACTCTACTCATCTGAACTTTGAGAGCAGGAACTAAATTGCATCCCCACATACTAAGGTCAAGAAAGAACTTAATGGGAAATAATCTCCACCTGTAGCTTTACTCTGACATCAAGATTGCCAAACCCAATGGACTCTTGTCTGTTCTTATGTGACCTCTGCTGGAACGAGAATGTTGACCATCCTGCCACTTGGAACTTTCTTCCCACTACTCACATTGTGCATTCCTACCACTGGAAGTTCCTTCTGTGTCTTGTGGAAACCTTTTGCTGTATGGGACTTCAAATAATCGTGTTTCTTAGTGTTCCCTCCTGGGCCCTCTGCTTGACTAGTGATATACTTTCCTTGGGCGAATCCCAGGAAACTTGGGTTGGACCATGGCTTCAAATACAAACTTGTTGATAAAGGCTAAATTGTTTCTCCAAACCAGACTTCAACCCAGCCTTCAGACCTGTACCCAACTGCTGTGGATCAGCTTTCTTGGATGTTCCATAAACACCTTAAACTGACCACACCTAGAATAGTGACTTCTTTTCCTCCACTAACTGCCCCCACTGTGTTACTTACTCTGTGTGTGGTACCTCCCAGACCTACAGATTACCAGAGCTTATTAAAATACTGATAAAGAAGGTAAGAGATCCGGCACAACATTCTCTTTCTGACAAGCTCCCAGTCAGTGCTCATGCAGCTAATGGAGGACCACTTTGTAGCAAGGATGTCAGTTGTCTGCTTCTGCCCTTTTTTTTTTTAAGATTTTATTTATTTGACGGAGATCACAAGTAGGCAGAGGCAGTCAGAGAGAGGAGGAAGCAGGCTCCCTGCTGAGCAGAGAGCCCGACGCAGGACTCGATCCCAGGACCCTGGGATCATGGCCTGAGCCAAAGGCAGAGGCTTTAACCCACTGAGCCACCCAGGTGCCCTGCTTCTGCCCGCTTAACTGCCTTAGTTCACACAAATTATGCAGCGGGCTCCTAAGGTTTCCTGCTGTAGCTGTTGATGCTTTCTCCAGTGACTCTTCCACACTATTACCTAAGTGACCTTAACTAAAAGGCAAGTGTCATTCTATTCTACCTGAAATTTCTTGGTGGCTTAGTTTATAGTGCAAAATTCAGGCTTGACCGTAAGCAACCAGGTTTGATATTCTCATTACTCGAAAGAGTCCTCAAAAGTATCAAGTTAAATCATCCCTAAATACAAAATTCCATCAACCCTGAAAGCCCTTTTACTTCTCTCATTCCTACTTCACCTTCAAAATTCAGCTTGAGTAGCTGCAAAAACATTTTAACATTCCTTTGTCTGGTTTAGATTCCCAGCCACTTTTTTTTTTTCCTGTAAGAAGCACCTGTGCATAATTTCTCTTCACCACACTGGTACTTGAACTTCGCATACATCTGGAGGAAAGGAAAAGACTTTCTGACTTTGCATGATACATATTTGTAGATGGACAAGGGAGTGAACATTATGGGAGCACAAAATAAGTAACAATAATACAATCGGGTATCGAGAAAAGTCTTCACGTTAATTTTTTTATTTAATGTTCCAGAGATACAATTTTATATTTCTGATGCATTTATATTTTAAATGTAGTCTTTGAACTAACTGGACTTAGTTATGTAAAGAACTCTCTCTCTCACACACACACAGTCAAAAAACCTACACAAGAGAGTTTTTGTTTCATCTCTTAAAAAGCAATGATCTTAAAGCAACGATAACTATATTCATTGTTCTGTTGCCCATTATCAAAAAGGAGACCACCTTAAATGGTGAGGCAGAAATGTTAAGAACAACAGTCCCTATATTTTATAGTACTGTATGTGAAAACAAACCAAAAATTGGTCATGAAGCTTAAAGAGGATATGGAGATAAGAAAATATTTTGAAATGGAACAAAAGAAAGTTGAATTGAAAATATAGCAACTGAAAGTACAAAAGTATATAGTTTTAAGGTGATAGTGCCAAAAACTGCCCACCTCTATGTCCACTACCTCTAGGTTTTTTCGACTGCTTAGGAATAGTCTTGTTTGCATCTAGAACTATTGGTATTTCTCAAATAAACCAATTTCTTGGCTCCCATCATTGATTTATGTAAACTAGGAATACATTCTTCAAAGGTCTTGCACCATTCCATGTTCAATGTCAGTAATTAAACAATACGGTCACACAACTGCACTGGGCGAGTAAAATACTAACTAAGATGACTATAAGCTACTCTTGTTTAGGATTAAAGAAGACCCAACTGAATTATTTATGTAATCACTTTGCTTTGGTGTTACGAGTGTATCATTTGGTTGAACAGTGCCAGGGTAGGCCTGGGTGATGCTGGGGATTGGTAATCAGATATGGGACTTTTCATAACTTGATAAAAGACTCCATCTAACTTAAGAGAATTGTGACAGCTGCTCAGTAGCTGGTGTTGGAAATGATCCAGTGTGCCTGTGTGTGTGTGTGTGTGTGTGCGCGCTTTAACCCTTCTTGTAAATGGCTATCTCATATTACTCAATGACTTCATAAAACCCTTCATATTACCATCAGAAACCACACAAGTCATTGGATAAATCCACCAAGAAAACTAACAGGTGCAGGCAGGCAATTAGAGTTCTGGTTTCATCTATGACACTGAATTATCAGGTAAGACCGACTCTGCTGCATAACAGGTCTGATAATTTTATATGGCAAGAATAAAAATAAGTACAAAGCTTTAATACTATTAATAAGATGATCATAAAAGCAATGTGGATTAGAGTTACTCCTAGGGAAAACTCTAGATATATGTGGTTATTTACTATTTGCGTTCTAGAGTTATATAGATAGATGAATTACGCCCTGTGTGGAAAATAGCTGCTTTTGTTTTTCAGGAATTCCTATATAATATTGATTACCATGATAATATCTACAAGAATGAAGATAACCAACATATCTTGGTTGGAATGGAATACATCTGTAAGAGCACTTGGCAGGGAGGATTGAAATTATCTGTCGTCAGTTTTACCCTCATGCTTCTATGACACAGACTGTATACCATTTATCTTTTGATCCTAAGTGCCTAGCAGAATTCTCCATAACTTCTTTTCAAGAAATGAATAAATAAATGCAACAAAGAATGAAATTTAGCATGTGCCTGTTTATTCCAGACTTCAAATTATATTTGGTTGTTCTGCCCGTCAGCCACCAGAGGGCACTTGAAGCCCATATTTTGGTTCTACCTGGAGCTCTCTCTAACTGAAGTGTGTAATTTCAACAGGCTTAATTCCAATTCGAGCCAGATTTTTCGAGATGGAAGTGTTATTGAATTAAAATTTATATTTTTAAATTATTTTTATTGACATATAATGTATTATTTGCCCCAGGGGTACAGGTCTGTGAATCATCAGGCTTACACATTTCACAGCACTCACCATAGCACATACCCTCCTCAATGTACATAACCCAGCCACCCTATGCCTATTCCCCCAACCCCCAGCAACCCTCAGTTTGTTTTGTGAGATTGAGTCTCCTATGGTTTGTCTCCCTAATGCGAGGATCTCAGAATGTGCTTCTGGTATCAATTAAGATAAAGCTACTCTAAGATGTGTTATTTTACTGGTATCATTTTCTGAAGCCAATTCATTATTTCTGGCAGCAATTTGATTAAAATAGCATATGTCATGACTGAAATAGTTCTATTTCAGCTATTTTGCTAAAAAAAAAAAAAACATAGTAAATTTTTAATAAAAAGTGAAAGAAATTTTCCAGTGTCTTATTTCCCTGTCATCGTGTTCCTCTTTTACAGAGTTCTTTTAGAAGGAAATAATGCCCATATTTTCATTTCATAGTATGTCAGTGTTTAAAAAAAGAAAGTATAAATAGAACATTATAGAGTGCCAAAACCCTGTAGACGTTCAATGAATGTTGGCTTATGTTGACAATGGTAAAGAATGTCAGTTAATGAAGGCAGATAGATTCTGCACTCAGAGTGAACTATTGTTCATAAAATAACTTTATGTGAAGGAACTGGTGCCAGTACTCACCACATTCATAAATGCTTTGGCTCCGTGCCTGAATCACCAGAATTGAGTGCTAATACATGGCTTCCAGTTACTGCATACCTCCTTAATCTAAAATTATTTGTTGAGGGCACATCTTTGAGAGTTTCTCCTTTCTAGGCAGCAACTTATATCAAAATTGCCCTTTGACAAAACAAGAGGCATAATGTAGAGTAACTGAAATAGAGACGTCCATTAAACCCGGCAGGTGTGCAGGCGATCTGGGTAGTGATGGACACCCGGTAATCTGAGGAGCATTCAGTTCAGCTACTCCGGCCTGGGAGCACGCACTCTGCTTCTCTTCTTGGAGCTATCGCTGAGGGGCTTAAGGATTTCATTAGTTACATGTTCTACCTGACAGTCGTCTACCAACAACTCGATTCCTTTCTGCTGGGGATGCTGAGAAGATGATAAAGTATGAGACTCATAAGTGCTCTTCTTAGGAGGTGTAACATCAAGTCAAAATTATGGTAAAGGACTTTACAAGTCCTTGTGTATAATATATGCTGTACTTGCAGCAATGGTGCTCATGAAACAGTTTTGTATATAGCATCTCTCTCCCACATCTTCTCGCAAGCGAAACACTGGGCTTTCAGCAGACCTGTAGAGTGAAAAAGGACAGGTGTATTCCCCAATCAGCCGCCTTTCCTATGTTCCTGACCCAATTCTTTCGTGTTACAGAGACTTTGTAGAGACCTCCACTCACCTAAGCACCCTTGGATCATTACCCTCACTCCCTTCAGGTTCTCTTTCCCTTCTTACCCATGTAGAGTTGAGGGTTTACTCATTCAAACTCCCTTACACATACACTGCAGTCACACACTGTCCTGCTTAAATGTAACAACCCTGAGAGCTTACTCCCTGCATCATTTGATCACCTGAACTTTGTTGAAGAAAATTACTCAAGATTTTGAGAAGTCCCATTCTAAAATAACAATTACAACATTCTGAAAGACAGTTAACCTGGACTTATCAAAAATGTTAATGTCCTGGGGACACCTGGATAGCTCAGTCAGTTAAGCCTTCAGCTCAGGGTCGTGGGAAAGAGTCCCACACAAGGCTCCTCGCTCAGTGGGGAGCCTGCTTCTTCCCCTGCCTTCCACTCTCCCTCTTTGTGCTCTCTCTCTCTCTGACAAATAAATAAATAAAGTCTTTTTTAAAAAAATGTTAATATCGTGAAAGAATAAAAGACCAAAAAAATTGAAAAGGGAAAAAAGGAAAGAAATGAAGTTCAAGAACTGTATTATGTTAAAAATAGAACAAAGAGGGACGCCTGGGTGGCTCAGTAGGTTCAGCAGCTGCCTTCAGCTCAGGTCATGATCCCAGCATCCCGGGACCCAGTCCCGTGTCGGGCCCCTTGCTCGGCGGGGAGCCTGATTCTCCCTCTGCCTCAGCCTGCCACTCTCTCTACCTGTGCTCACTCTCGCTCAGCTCTCTCTCTGACAAATAAATAAAATTTTTAAAAAAGAGAGAACAAAGAGATATTTGTCTTTTTTTTAATAAGATTTTATTTATTTGACAGACAGAGATCTCAAGTAGGCAGAGAGGCAAGAAGAGAGAGAGGAGGAAGCAGGCTCCCCACTGAGCAGAGAGCCTGATGTGGGGTTCAATCCCAGGACCCTGGGACCATGACCTGAAAGCGGAGGCTTTAACTCACTGAGCCACCAAGGCACCCCGAGATATTTGTCTTTAAAGGAACAGCGCCATTTATTTCCTCCACTTGTGCTCTGAATCCCAGAACTCTCTCTTTCTCTAATTATAAAATTAGAAAATTGTAAATATTGGCTATAGTATCAGTGTTTTAAATTTGCTGAGTGTTACATGTGTATTCACAAGGAATGACTTTGTTTTCCATGATGTGTTCAGGGAATGAAGTGTTATATGGTAACTAACTTTCAAACAGTTCGACAATAACAAAAGCGCTTATACTTAATAAGGAGAAAGAGAGAGAATGATAAAGAATATGAATCTAAGGGAAGGGTATACTTACCACAGACAGACTTGATGGTTAAGCCTCTGCCTTCAGCACAGGTCATGGTCTCAGGGTCCTGGGATCGAGCCCCGCATCGGGCTCTCTGCTCAGCAGGGAGCCTGCTTCCCTTCCTTTCTCTGCCTGCCTCTCTGCCTACTTGTGATCTCTCTGTGTCAAATAAATAAGTAAAATCTTTAAAAAATAAAAATGTAAAGGATATTATAGTTACAAATCTGAAAAGAACACTTTGGACTGCCCCAGAATGCTACTACACCTCCCTAGTACACATTTTCCACTTCCCAAAATGCCCGTTTCCCCCAGTCTCAGCCCATTAACAACACTGCTTCATGCTTTACCAAGGAACAGCAGCAGCGAGGGAAGAACCCAGCATCACCCCATCTCCAAACCCTATCAGCCTTCTTGAATCTGGACCCAGACTTCTGAAAGTCTTTCCTCCACTTGTGCTCTGAATCCCAGAACTCTCTCTTTCTCAGTAATTTCTCTCCTGAGATTATTCCACTCTAGATTTTTCTATCAGAAATGTCTCCCTGTTTTGCATCAGCCCTGACAGCAGTGATGTAGCCTGGTATCTTGCATCTTTAATTAAAAAATATATATATGTATGTCTTGGTCACAGCTCTTCCCCAAGGAACAGCACCATTTCTTTGCTCCCCTTCAAAGCAAGGAAAGCTTCTAAACTGAGTCGTCTATAGGTACTGCGTCCACTTCTCTCCCACTCGCTCACTCAACTTGGGGTTATAGAAATTGACATTCCACTGAAGCTATTCATGTCAAGGTCAAGAGAAAGAACTACTTTCGTAACCCTTTGGCAGCATTGGTAACAAATGACCACTCTCCTTCCTCAGACACATTCTTCTCTTGATTCTTATGCTGTGACACTATCCTACTTTTCTCTTAATTCATGGCTGTTTGCTGCCTCCGAGGATGCTAATGTCTCTTCTTTTAGACCTTGAACTTCTCAAACCCCCATCATGTGACTGAGCTCTTCTCTGTCTCAGGAGTCCTTGACTGTTTTGTGTTGCTTTGGTGCTCATATGAAGTCTATCAATTCTTTCTAATAATAATATATTTAAGACAAAATAAAATTCTTCGAGTTACACAGGAAACTATATTAAAATATAAATAGATTTCAAAATATATGTATGATATTCATCTTAACACAAAAATAAGGCAAGCATTTCAAATACAGGTAAGCTTAAAATCCTATCTTATTTTTGAAATAACAACTTCAAATTTTTGTTTAATGGTTGTAAGTACTGAAAATACTGATTAGACACTTTTTTTTTTTCAAATGGAGTTAAATGGAATTAAAAAGTTTCTTTAGCTCACTTTGCAAGGCCAGGAAAGCTTGCTTCAAAGAACACCAGGATTCTCAAAGGCTTTTTGAGTTAAATTTCAACTATAATAAGATTTGGTCCTAAGATCAAAGATCATGGTCTAGGACAATACCTTCAATAGAGTTTATGTCAGAAAGAAAAGGATTGTGGATCTGTGGTTCAGCTTTAATACTATCAAGATAAAAGTAACTTCTAAAAGAATCCTCAATAGTTTCCAATTGTCCATAGATTTCTCTTTTTGAAGAAATCGACAGTCATCTCAGGATGAAGCACCTTCCCTAGCATTTCAAAGTCTGGCATTCCTCACTAGCTGCTAATCCTAGAAACCTTATAATTTTTTTAAAGTAGAAGCCACATTGGACTTGAAAGCTTTATCTATTCATATGGTTAAAAATAACTTCCAGGTGAGCCAACTCATAGACAAATCTTTTTATTTTTTTTCAAAGTGTTCAAAACGTGGTTTCTTTTCTTTTAGAGAAATTAAAACCAGCCATCCTTAATTCAGACAAGCATTTAGGTCTTGTTCTCAGGGAAAGTCAGTGAACTTTGATAAAGATGTACCTCATACATTTTTTTAAATTAAATTAAATTAAAATTTTTTCCAGTGATCCATAATTCATTGTTTATGCACCACATCCAGTGCTCCATGCAGTACATGCCCTCCATAATACCCACCACTGGGCTCACCCAACCCTCACTCCCCTCCTGTCCAAAACCCTCAGTTTGTTTCTCAGAGTCCACAGTCTCTTATGGTTTGTCTCCCCCTCCGATTTCCCCCAACTCACTTCTCCTCTCCGTCTCCCAATGCCCTCTGTGTTATTCCTTATGCTTCATAAATAAGTGTAACTATATGATAACTGACTCTCTCTGCTTGACTTATTGTACCTCATATTCTGATCCCTTTTCTTGACAATTTTTAAGTTCAATTTTTCAAGTTCAATTTTTCAGAGTAATTATCAGAGGATAATGTTTATGACTTTTATACTCATTGGCAAAACGTCTCTTGAAACTGTAAGAATATTCTTAACTCCTAGCACATGTCTGTGTTAAAAACAAAGTGATGACTTCATGAGGTGCTTCTTTTTTCATTAAGGCAAGAATACCGGATGTATTACCAAGTATTACTACAATCATGGGAGGAATGTAGTGCTTTTTTTTTTTCCCCCCGATTGAAGTTTTGTTTGGAAAAATAATCTTCACAAGAAAACAGAACAATAAAACAACTTTTCACAACTTTGAACCTGTCAACGGTCTTGATCAGTTTCAAAAGAGACTCACAGAATAAGAATTCTTCTAACCACATACTCCAGGGGAACACTGAGGTTGTCAATTCCTCCACTGTTTGTTTCAAAATTTTACGATATTTTTATAATTCTACCCTGAATGAAAACATTTGACACAAGAACCTCTCCTGGATTTCTGTTGGTTTGCAACCTTGGGAGCTTCCAGATAAAATCTGAAACTAGCCCCTGCACATGGAGGGGGAAGAGAAGGAAGAAAGAAGCAGGTCAGTCCAGATTAGTAGGTGGAAGTTTTTTGTTGTTGTTGTTTTTTGTTTTGTTTTTTGTTTTTATTTTTGTTTTTGTTTTTTGTAGGTGGAAGTTTAATAAGCAAGGGAACTTACATAGGAAGCTTGTCTTGGGCATCAGCAGAACAAGATTTCTGTACTATCTGCCAGAATCTTAAACGTTTATATAGAGATCTTAACTGGGTTCAGTCATGTATGCAGTCCAGATGGTCTCAACAACACCTCACTCTTTCAAGGCTGCGTCCCTGTTCCCATTGTTCGCGCAGTTCAAGGACACAGAAATGGTGGGCAGAGTGTACATTCCAAGGTCAGGGGAAGGTGTGAGGAGCCTCCAATGCCTGGGTCTAGCTCCTGGGTCAGCTGGTGGCCACAACCTCTCCATCAGCTGCTGCAACAATTTCCTCTGTTCCACTTCAAAAACCAATCGGAACATTTTTAGTGAATACGGCTGAATTAGAGTCTCTCTCATTTTATACGACATTAGGAAAAGTAATTTTGTTAAATAGAAATTCCATTTTGGAGGTATCCTAGCTTTTTATCTTGAGATTTTTTGCATGAAAAAACTGCTATTTGTAAGAACTTTTACAAATAAAAACACTGGTGGCATGATCCATGAAAGAACTAATTGACGAATATGACTTCATTCAAATTTAAAATTTCTGCTCTGCAAAAAATTCTGTCAAGAAATTCAGAAGAGAAGCTACAGACTGGGAAAAAGTATTTGCACAAGGTATATCTGATTAAGGACTGTTATGCAAATATACAGAGTTTCTTAAACTCAACAATAAGAAACCAAAAACACAATTAAAACATGGGCCAAAGACCCCACCAAAGAAGAAATATAAATGGCGAATAAGCATATGAAAAGTTGCTCCAGGTCATTATTTCATCAGGGATATGCAAATAAATGAGATGCCATGACACACCCATTAGAATGACCAAAATCTAGAACACGTCGAATGCTGGGGGAGATGTGGAGCAAGAGAAACCCTCTTTATTCATCTCTGGTAGGAATGCAAAATGGTACCATTACTTTGGAAGATAGCTTGTAAGTTTCTTACAAAACTAAACATACTCTAAACCATGCACTCTAGTAATTAAACTCCTTGGTATTCATCCAAATGAACTAAAAAGTATAGTCACATAAAAAATGCATATGGAAATTTATAGCAACTTTACTCACAATTGCCAAAACTTAAAAGCAAACCAAGATGTCCTTCAATAGGTGGATAGAAAAAAAGCCTGTGGTACATCCAGACAATGGAATATTATTCAGCACTAGAAAGAAATGAGATATTTAGCGAATTAAAACTTAAAGGCATACTACTAAGTGAAACTTAAATGCATATGACTAAAGTGAAAGAAACCAATCCAGAAAAACTACATACTGTATGATTCCAAACATATGATACTCTGGAAAAGAAAAAAAAACTATGAAGACAGTAAAAAGATCAGGGTTGCCAGAGATTGTGGAGAAGGAGAGATGAATGGAACAGCATAGAGGATTTTTAGGACGACAAAACTAGTCTTTTAAAAAAAATTATTTAAATTCAACTTAGTTATTAGTTTCAGGGCTAGAATTCAGTGATTCATCAGTTGCATATAATTCCCAGTGCTTGTACACCAAGTGTCCTCCTTAATGCCCATAACCCCAGTACTCCATGCCCCACCCACCTCTCCTCCAGCAACTCTCTGTTTCCTAGAGTTAAGAGTCCCCTACGGTTTGCCTCCCTCCCTGTTTTTACCTTATTTTATTTTTCCTTCCCTTCCCTTAAATTCCACATATGAGTGAAATCATACTGTATTTGTCTTTCTCTGATTAATTTCACTTGGCATAATACCCTCTAGTTCCATCCACGTCATTGCAAATGGCAAGATTTCATTCTTTTTGATGGCTGAATAATATTTCATCGTGTGTGTGAGTGTGTGTGTGTGTGTGTGTGTGTGTGTCTGTTTATAATTTTATTCATTTGAGAAAGAGACAGAGAGAGTATGAGCAGGGGGAGGGGAAAGCAGACTCCCTGCTGAGTGGGGAGGCTGACAATGGGCTTAATCCCAGGACCTCGAGATCATAATCTGAGCTGAAGTCAGATGCTTGACTGACTGAGCCATCCAGGTACCCCATGACAATGAAACTAGTTTTATGAAACTTTAACAGTATATACATGTTGTTAAAAATTTTTCCAAACCCACAGAATGTACAACATCAAGAGTGAACCCTAAATTATGGACTTTGGATGATAATGTGTCAATGTAAGTACATCAGTTAAAACAAATGTACCTCTCTGGTGGGGGATGATGAGAATAGGGAAGTCTCTGCATATGTGATGTTGTGTTAATTCCTTTAAGTAGTGATGAGCATAAATGATGTTTCAAGATATCTCCTGCAATTATAATCTTATATGAAGATATCTATGATTTCCATTGATAACACAGATACCAACACTACTGTGGTTTGTTGTCTACTTTAGTAACTGAAGGGGATGCAAAATAAAGTTATACTTTTTTCCCCCATCTAAGTTCATAAACATCTGCCCTCCTGAGATCTTAGCTGGTCTTATGGTTTCACTTCCATCTATACACTGCTGAATAATTCCACATTTTATTTGTTTACTTAACTCTAAGAATAGTTAGTGTTTGCTGAAGGCTTAGTACATGCTAGGCACTATTATAAGCACTTTGGATTTACTAAGTAATTTACTTCCCCAAACACTGTCCGGTAATGTTCTATTCTCATTTTACATAAAAAGAAACCTGGCACAAAGATGTTAAGTAGTTGGCCCAAGGTTTCCCCATTGCTGAGTGGCAGAGTGAAGCATGGGGCACTGGAAGTCTGCCTCCAAAGCTCGTGCGCTTAGCCTGTAAGTAACCCTTCTCCTAATCAGCACCTCACACTCAGGTTGGACAAATCAGGTGTCTGAATCATCTACTTCCAACTGTTCCTCCTCCAGGCTTTGCATATTGTAGTAAATGATGCACGATTCACCTAAGCATTAACGCCTCAAAGCTAAGTGTCCTAGCTTTCCCTTGCCCCACCACTAACCTATATCCAGGCATCTGCCCATTTCTTAACAATTCCAGTCCTTCCTTTCTAATTCCATCCTCATCACCTCTAGTCAAGATGGCTACAGCAGCATCCTAACCTGTCTTGTGTCCATTCTTGTCCCCAATTTAATCCCTTACCAAGAGTGCACTCTTGATGCACTCTTCCAAATCTACTCTTTCCGCATTTTCACCAGCAGCTAATTTTCCATATCTAGATGTTGAGGACCAAACTCTTGCAGTTTTGTTGACCCCCTCTTTTCCCTCTTACTTTGTCAGCAAATCTTATCAACTTAGTTCTCAGATATACACAGAACCTGACCTCTTTGCACTACCAACACTGTTACCATCCAGGTCCAAGAAGCCATTATTCTTGCCTGGATTATTTGCATTTATCTCTGAATTGATCTCCCTGCATTGGCTCTTGCCCTGTGCAGCAAAATAGCATCTGGGTATGTCTTCAAAAACATAAATTAGATCATGGCATATTTCAGCTTAATATTCTACAATGGATTCCCATCTCACTCAGAGTCAAATACACAATCCTGCATGATAGGTCCCACACCAAACGCACTCCCTCCTCCTGGCATTGGCAATTGTTCTGAAGTGTTTGGAATGCTCTTCTCCCAGAAGTCCATGTGGCTACATAATTCTCTTTTAGATCTTTAGATCTGTACTCAAAATTCACCTTCTCTGTGACAACTTCCTGGTCCTCCTATTTAAAACTGCATCACATTCAATAACCCCCCTCACCCACACACACATGGGGTATTCTTCCTTGCTTAGGTGTCTCTCCCCAGCATGTATCACTACCTAACGTTTTTTTATATTTCACTCACTTATCTTGCTTTTTGACTCTCTCCACTAAGAATGTAAGTTCTGTGAAGACAGATTAAAAAAAAAATTACTGCCCTATTCCTACTGCCTCCATACTGAATACTTGTTGAAGGCATGAGAAGAGATCAAACCTATTCTTGTGGGTACCTCCTTTCGTTCATCGTCTCACAATTAGGTCTAGAGTCAAAATCAGGCTCCCGTACACAGGTCATTTTCCAAGTTAAGTGAATTCACAAGTGAAGCCTTTATGCCTTTTAGCTCTGAAGAGTTCTTACTCTTTATCACTTTCTAATTGCTCTTATTTCTTTTTTTAATAAATCGATTCTTTTTTTAAGAGTTTATTTTTTTACTTGAGAGAGAAAGAGAAGGAGAGCACATGCACACCAGGGGGTGGGCAGAGGCAGACTCCCCACTGAGCAGGGATCCTGACATGGGGCTTGATCCCAGGACACTGGGATCATGATCTGAGCCAAAGACAGATGCTTAACCAACTGAGCCACCCAGGTCCCCTTCCAATTACTTTTAAATAGAAGGACTGACAAATTTATCATGTCTCTTTTTTCATCATCAAGGCAAGCAGGACCAGGCAAAATAAAAATGGGGATTCCCTCATTCAGAAATTACTAAGGATTTTGCAATGAAGCCAGCAGAGCATTAAACAAAGTATGGGGTCTATGAGACCACACGTGTCATACGCCCATGATGCTCGCCCTATGGTGAGCTTTTGTTAGAGATGGATTTTTTTTTTTTTTTTAACTTACAAAAGCAAGGACTTTAGTGATCAGGGGTTGCCTTTTCTTGCCCATGGTCCATGATGAATCTGTATTATAAAGGTCTAAATATTCTAAAGACTAATATAATTTAAACCATTAGTTATGTAAGCTACATACTCACTTTTTCTGGTTCCAAGTTGACTTTTTAGTTATATAAATTTCTACCTAGTTATAATTGTTTAATGCCACATTATCCCTTCCACTTATTTAATAATTAAGGTAAAAATACCATACTGGTGGAATCTTTTGCTAGACATTGATTTATCATATAAATAAGCACTTTTAATGGGAGAAATGTTAAAGATGCTCATTCATTCAAGAGTTGAGTAAAAATCTATATATGCAAATTACAGTGCTTGGCTTTTTAAGACATTTAGGTATATGACAGGAAAGCAGGCATTTTGCTGAAAGCCAGTTAGCCAAATGATCAATTTGCTGAATGACCAATTTGACAAATTTGCCGAATAAGATGAATGTAATTTAACAGCTTGAACAAATTGGTGAAATATATAGAAAAATTATGCACACATTTTTAATATTGACTATCATAATTGGATTATGAATTATATATGGATATGTGTATACTATATATATATGTATATATATACTTGTGTCATACTTACATATATACATTTATTCATACATAGAGAGTTAACTTGTTACATATGCATATTATATGAAATGTATATAAGTTACACCTGAGTATAAGCACTGAGTGGCTCAGTCGGGTACATACATATAAGAAGACTAGCTATAAAGGAAGTAAAGATATCTGAAAGGGACTATTATAATCTGGAAGGGACCATATGGTTTGTATGAATTAAATAGAAAGATGAAATAGGACACATGGGAGGAATCATATTATATACTAAATATTGTGTGACATTTTCTGGTTGATATACTCTGAGCATTTTGTAAATGAATCTTAAAAATATTAAAGCTTTGGCAAAACAGTAATCAACATACAATGGTTCCTAATCACTTATGAATATATCTAAAATGTAGAACAGTCTTCCTCTCTGTTATAAATAACATGGATTACTTCGACAGCAAAATCTGCCTATTTAAGTGGTTCCAGATTAGAAACCACTCCAGGGGGTGCCTGGGTGGCTCAGAGGGTTCAGCCTTTGTCTTCAGCTCAGGTCATGGTCTCAGGGTCCTGGGATCAAGCCCTGCATCGGGCTCTCTGATGAGCAGGGAACCTGTTCCACCCTCCCCCCCCATCTCTCTGCCTGTCTCTTTGCCTACTTGTGATCTCTGTCAAATAAATAAATAAAATCTTAAAAAAAAAAAAAAGAAAGAAAGAAAAGAAAAGAAAGCACCCCAGTATATGACATGAGACAGTTTTTCACTTACTTCTGATTTATTTCATAATACCTTTGAATGACATTTCCTACCTTTTTAATACTAAAAACATTTAAAATATTTTAGCATTATCTCACCTATTCTTTGTACTCTGTTGTAACTTATAAATTCAAAAAAAAGTCAGAATTTTTAGTTAATTGCACTTAAATTACTTTTTTAATAAAATCATCCAAAATTTAATTTAGGTCAACTTAATTTAATCCTAATTTGAAAGCATCAGAAAGAAATCAAAATTAACCAATAATTCTAATTTTTATTCCCGTATTACATTTTATTTTGGTTTTTGATATTGAAATGCATACTTCTACACATTTCACAACTAATAACTTGAACATTTTTGTTAATGCTGCTAACTAATTCTTGGTAAAGTTGTTAATTATTGCAATACAACAGTGCAGTCTTTACATTTAGTAAATGTGGCAAAGAGTTAATCAACAAATTGGCATTCAACTAGCTGATTTTCTGCTAAGTGACCTAGCTGGAGGAGGAAAGGGTGAGTAGAAGCTGCAGGAATAACAATTCTCAGGAAGATGTAAGAGAAAAATATGACATAGAAGTGATGGGAGAGGTAGGAAGGCACCCAAGCCTCTTGAGAGGGATGGAATTTCAAAAAAGATGCTTACATGTCGCATGCTGCAAAGAGTTCCAAGATTAAGAAGGTCAGCGGCGCCTTGCAGGCACTGTTTTCAGTAGGGTGCTGACGGGGGCAGTCAATTTGCAGAAAATTATGAGATGAATGTAATTAACCAAATCTAACAACAACAAACATTAACCCCCAATGAGACAGATAGAAACTCTTTAAGAGCGAGGATCTAACTGTATTAGTGTAGAGCTCTCTCTTCTATTTCTTCTCTCTTCCCTCCCAGTGAGAGTAGTCTGATTTGGTAAACACAGGATGCTGAGTTAAATGTGAATTTCAAAAAGACAACGAATAATTTTTAGTACAAGGATATCCCAAGCATTGCGAACCCTCACTCGAAGTGTGCTAGATTGGGGACCATGGAGGGGCTAAGAGCACTGGCTGCTGGAGTCCTCACCTGCACGTAGACATAGGGCTGTGGGTAAGTTACCCAAACTTCCCGCGCCTCGGGCTCCAGGTTGGAACAACCGGGATAGTAACAGTCTTCGTAAGGAGTAGTAACAGTAACAGCTCTTTGGGGATTATTGTGAGTTGAAGTCTCTACAGCACAGGGCGTGGCGTTTGGGGCAGGCAGAGAAATCGATACGTGTAAGAATGGTTGTCCATGAAAGGAACAGCACTAATTCATACGAACGTAAAGGGGGAAAATGTGTGGGATTTGTGTATTGTCCACCTGGGGATAGTTAATAGCCAAAGCATGCAGGCAAATGAACGTATGTAGGCCTAGAATTTTAAAAAGGGGAGGCGCCGGGATTCGCGGAAAACCTGCCCCTGATCCCTCTTACCAAAAGGAGTGGAGACATGACCCTCATTGGGGACAGCCTTGAGACGTCGGCACCCAGGTCTGAGTGTGGAGGTCCGACGACCACAGACCGGTCGGGGCCGGTTCGGTTCTCCAGCGCTGGGGTAGCTGTAACTGCCAGCAAATCGCAGAGGGGCCGCGGGACAGGCCGGGGCGGGGCGGGCCCCGGGTGGCGGAGTCCGCCTGCGCGCGTGGGAAGAGTCGCGCGCGCGAGCGAGTCGCGGTCCCGGAGCGGAGCGCGGCGCTGGCGGCGGCCGAGAGCGAGCGGCGCGCGCAGGCTGCGCGACGGACGCGGCGATGGGACACCTGTGGCTCTTGGGAACCTGGGGCTTCTGGGGGCTGCTCCTGTGTGCCACGGACCCCCGCGCAGGTAATTCCTCCGGGGCGCCAGGGAGGCAAGCAGAAGTCCGTGCAGACGCAACCCTGGCTTTCCCGGGGCCGCGGGAGAGAAGGGACTGCCCGGCACCAGCCCTGCGCATCCTGGGGACCTGGGACCCGGGACCTGCAAGGCAGGCCTAAGGGACAGACAGGCAGGCAGACAGACAGACACACAAAGAAGAAAAGAAGAGGAGGAGAAGAGAAGAGAAGAGAAGAGAAGAGAAGAGAAGAGAAGAGAGAAAAGGGATTGCTCTTAAGTCTTAAGAGTTACTGCTTGAATTATGGAACCGCACCGCCCCCACCCACAAGGGGCTCAATTGAAAAAGACACTGAAACTTGGCTGGGGGTGGAGGTAGGGGGCACAATCCGAGTCCTCTCTCTTCTCTTCTTGGGTGTCTTTCCCCCACCGAAGAGAGGGCAGTGTCCCCCAGTAGGACAAGAATGGGTGTCTGTGCCTGGTGTCAGTCACTTTAAGGGGCAGCTGCCTTTGCCTTCCAAGTAATACCCAGGAGAGGGTTGGAAGAGCCTGATAAGATAAGAAATTGGAGTTGGCGGTGGAGATAAGGGAGGATGAACCTGAGATAGGTGGAGAGCAGCACGGTCTTGGAGATAGGATCCAGAGCCCTCGCCGGAGTTTCCTGCTCTTGGCTGTGGGCTGCTGGAAGTTACGAACGTGCCTGAAGCAGAATCAGCCTTGGAGCTCTTGGCGAAGTCAGACCCCTGACATTTGAAGTCCGTGCTAAACTTTTTGCCGGCAGGAATGACCTGTATGATTATAATTTCTTTAACCTTTTCTCATACATCTACTTGAAACAGTAATTTCTTTTTTTTTTTTTAAGATTTTATTTATTTATTTGACAGACAGGGATCACAAGTAGGCA
>NC_081559.1:169194520-169290453 GCF_022355385.1 Mustela nigripes
CAGCCCAAACATCCTACATTATCTTTGATTGGTTTTCAAAGTCTTAAATAATTTAGAGGATGAAGAATGAAGAGGATGAAATCATCTGTCACCTGGCAGTGACTGTTCCTACAACAGTATCATCCTCCTTAAGAAAAACATCTTATCTTCGTTTTCTCTTCATGCTGTGGCAGACTGTAATTCTAAAATGAGGTGGCTTAGTGATAGACCTATACATGATTCTGTCCCAATCTAACTTCTTGCTTTTCTATTTATATTGATAATAGGATAAAGAAAAAATATTTTTAAAGATTTTATTTTTAAGTAATCTCTACACCCAACATGGGGCTTGAACCTACATCCCTGAGATCAAGAGTCATGTGCTCTACCTACTGAACCAGCCAGACACCCCAAGAAAAGATTTTTTTTTCTTTAATTACCATGTATTGAAAATAATCTGATCTGACTGTGTAAATAACTTAGCTTTTCTTGAAACAAAGGGTCAGAAATAATTGGTGGATTTAGATTGTGACTTAGTTAATTTCTCCTTTTATCAATTCAGTCATAGTCAAAGACTGAACGTTCAAATATGGATTTTGTGGTAGGTAAGGTCTAGGAAGATATTTTCCAACTGTCCATGAGGCATGCTAGTATTTCTTGAGAAACAAAGTTAAAAACAAGGCAACCAATCCTTTTAATATTTGCAAGAAGATTATTTAAATAAAAAAGAATCATAGCCCTGAAGAATGCCTTTGTAAGCCACATGTTGTTACAGTAAATGTTCTGCTTTTCTTTCTTTCTTTCTTTCTTTCTTTTTTTTTTTTTTTTTTAAGATTTTAGTTTTAAGTAATCTCTACATTCAACATGGGGCTTCAACCACAACCCGGAAATCAAGAGCTACCTGTTCCCCCTACTCAGCCAGTCAAGTACTCCTGTCTTCTTCTGTGATGAGTGGATATTCTCACTTAAGTTTGATGGTTGTAAAAGTTCATTTTGGAATCAGTAGAAGCCCAAGGAGTTAAAGTTCCTTGAAAACATTTTTAGGAATGCTGGTTTGGTCCTTCCATACTATCTACCCTTCTTTTGTCATATAGTTTTTAAAATTCACTTGAAGAATGTAAATATTTTCTTATCCATGATGTTTTTCAATGGGTTCTATACCAAACCAAATGCCTTATAGTTCAAGTAAATGAAATTAACCTACTCTGAGAAGAGAGACTGAAAAAGCCCATATTCATATTACTTGGTGATTAAGCCCGAGAGACAACTTGCACAGTCATTACTATAAATTGTAGAAAGTAAAAGCAAATATTGCTTCTAGTTTCTACAGAGCTAAATATACTTGCTGAGATGTTTCACTGCAATAAAGAATGAGAGTACTTTTAGGAATAGTATATAATTTAAAAAGTTTAATGAAAAAAAATTTTTTTTTCTAGAAGGGATAATAGGACATTTTTGAAATGGCTCCTAGGATGTAGAAGCAACCTAGTTCTCTCTCCATCATACCATTGCTCATGAGCTGCTCTGTGGAGCTAGGCTTGCTTCCCTCACCACTCCCTGGGGGGCCTCGTAAAGTTTTGCTATTGTATAGTGTGCCTGTGTCCTGAGTGTACCACTGGTAGTACACTTTAAGTGGTTTATGGATAGGTCTCTTTTAAATGTATACATTTAATTGTACATACTGGAAGAAATATAACTAACACATAAAACCTGGTATTTCATGGATATTATTCCCTAGATGAAGGCTAAGTTAAAAAAAAAAGTGTCTCAATATAAATTTTGGTAAATTAAGTTAATAGTAGTACAATTTGTATTTAGAAATGGTAGAAATTTTGAAGTGTACTAGAATAACTGAGGTTCTGAAATAGATCCTCCTCCCATGGAGAATGGTATTTCTTTCTTTCTTTTTTTTTATGATTTATTTATTTATTTGAGAGAGAGAGCATGAGCAAGCTTGCAAGGGGGGAGGGGCAAAGGGAAGGCAGAGAGAGAATCTCAAGCAGACTCCCCTCTGAGACCTATGCAGGGTTCGATCTCACGACCAGAGATCATGACCTGAGCTGAAATCAAGAATCGGTCACTCAACCAAGTGAGCCACCCAGGCACCCCAGAGAATAATATTTCTTTGGTCAGAAGTGTGTAAACAAGAATCTTCCCTTCCTTTTGCATGATCTACAAGGATCTGGGGCTACAAGACCACCAAAGCTTTAGTTTTCCACTTCCTTTGGAATGTGTTCTAGGGCTTCTGCCATTGGCGGCCAACCCCATAAAGAAAACCTCATCTTGGAACTGATAAGGTAGCTCTTAAAAATCCACAAAAAAACTTTTCAGATATTTTAATTAATTTACATTCCTGAATTCTCATAAAGAAAAAAAATCATTATGACTATCAGTTTCTTTCAAAAGGAAGCCTATGTTTTCCCACCACTTCCACTTGGTGATATCTAACCATTTAATCGCCTGAAGCACGGAAAACATTCTGCTAAGAAAAGGAAAGACCAACTGTAGAGCCAAGACCACAGTATTTCTTTTTTTCTAGGAAAAAAAGAAGGAAAAACACCTGTTATTTTAGCACAATAACTTCTTAAAGGAGACACTTTCTGCCTATTTTCTGAAATTTTAAATAAATTATGTTAAATTGCATCTCTTGCTAAGATGCTATTTAGCATTTCCAGGATATACGGATATCCTAGCATGAGCAGATATACATTAGGAGTGTACATGTTTTTTTTTTAAATATCAAATGAACGGGGGCGCCTGAGTGGCTCAGTGGGTTAAGCCTCTGCCTTCGGCTCAGGTCATGATCTCAGGGTCCTGGGATCAAGCTCCACATTGGGCTCTCTGCTTAGTGGGGAGCCTGCTCCCCGCCCCACCCCACTTCCTGCTGCTCTGCCTACTTGTGATCTCTCTCTCTCTCTCTCTCTCTCTCTGTCAAATGAATAAACTAAATCTTTAAAAAATATCAAATGAGCAAATATGCAAGCATTAGTTTGTATCACATACATAAAATAGCACATACAGAAAAAAAGGGTATTTTGTGTACAACTCAGAATCAGCAAAATAGTCAAGATTGAGTTTTGAAGTACTTACAAAATTGTTTTTTAAAAAGACTTTTTATTTTGAGATAATTGCAGATTCACAGGAAGTTGCTTAGACAGTATAGAAGTCCATATATCCTTCACCCAGTTTCCCCCAGTGACTGTATTTTACATAACCACAGTATAAAATGAAATCTAGGAGGCTGATGTTAGTCCAATGTGTGTACACAGCTGATATTTTATCACATTTGCAGATTCATATAACTACACTATTCATATCAAGATACACAGCTATTCCATTATCCCAAGGATCTCCTTCATACACCTCTTTGTAATCACAGACCTCTTCACCCCATCTCTAAGACCTGTCAATCACTAGTCTGTAAAATTACTTATTTATGATTATCTCTTACATATTTTTAGTAAAATATAGGGAAACCACAGGACTGGGTGTTAGGAGGTGGCTGATTCTAAGTTTGCTACTGGTTAGTTTATGTCCTTAGACAACTCACTTACTCTCTATAGACTCAGTAGCTCATCTACAAAAATGAAGATTTGGACTCTGATTTTTTTTAGAGGACCAGCATTTAAGAACACTTGTGATTACTGTTCTCAATCATGGTATTATTTTAAAGATTATTAAATGCCAACAAAGTTAAGAAATCATGATTTAAATATGTGGAGATCAACAAAGATTGAATATATTTAAATGTATTCTGCACTAAAATAGTGTCACTACCAAACAACTAACCAAAAGCTGCATTATGAAAAGATACTGCTCCTCTAAAATCTGAAGCAAATAAAAACATGATCTGACTTGGACCCATCTCTCAAGGGGACGGGCTACCATTCTTCCAAATGTACAGGTGGAGAAAACCTGGCATTGGGATTACTTGACTCTCTTTGCTCCCAAGAACATCCTTTAGGGAAGAGGAAGCAAACATCCCTAAAATGTGCCTGGCAATGCATCTGAGTAGGCAGTGCTGCAGCAGAAACTTCAAGTTGAAGATTCTGAACCTTGGGGTTCACATTTGGCCCTTTTCTGAGAAGGGAGTTTGAGACACAAGCAGGTCATTGCTTCTGCTGCCTAGGGTCTGGGGTCAGGGCCAGAGGACCTGCAAGGAACCTAGCAGTGAAGTTTCCTGCTTTCTCAGAGATCACTCCTTGCTTCACATTTCAGAACAGGATAAAAAAAACTGGAAAGCCGTTTTCCCCAAGTGACTCCTTCCATTTAAAGCTTTAGGAATCTCTTCCTATGCACCATGTTAAGCTTACGGATCTCTTTCTCTACAATTTACTCATTTAATTTGAACCTGTTGATGTCTTCCTGCATGAGGACATGTTGAGCGCAGCAGCGGAGTCCTTCAACAACATACTGAAGAAAATTCGTCCTCCCTCCTCACCTCGAATAATCTGCATGAAAAATCCCCAAGGGAGCAGAAACTTGAAAAGTGTCCTCTGGGGACTTTGGGCCATCCGTGTCTTTTGAGAGATCTACCGAGACTTTCTTTTTGGATAAGACTAATTCTTCACTGAATCTTCCTTATTGAAAGGCACCGCTTCTAAGCTCCACTCTAGTACGACTAGTAAAGAGGAGATCCAAATCCTATGGCCTGGTCAACCTTGCCTGCTGTGACGAGGGGTCTAGCTCAACCACCTCAATGACCAATGAAACTTGGACACTGTCACCTCCATCCCTCTGCTAAGAGTCCCCATTTTCCACGATCTCCTTCTGTGGGTCCCCGAGCGCCCAGATAACCCCACCTCACCCACGCTGGTCTGGAGTATCCTTCTCCGCTCTCCTCGGACCCAAGAGGACTAGTCGCTCACGATCAGTGACACTGGAACCCGCGCCGACGCCCGGTCTTACCTTCTCTCTCCCAGAAGGGGCCCATCGCGCCGTCCAGGAGGAGGCGTCCACGCGCGCGCGGGAGGCCGGGGCCCGGCTGGCCCGGGGTCGGGTGCGCAAGCGACCCGGTGGAGCCGCCGGCGCGCGCTCAGGCTCAGGGAGCCGGGCCCGGCCCGCTCCGCCCGCGCTAGCCCGGGCGGGACACGTGGTGCCTGGGCCGCCCGCGCTCTCGGGACCCGCGGTGCCTGGGCCTCAGCGGCCGGTTCGGCCGCCGCAGGAGCCGCGGACGTCGTGAGGGGAAGGGCGGGGACCGAAAGGGTCGGCGCCGGGAGGTGGGGCGCCGCGACGTGGGCGCCGTGAGGGCCGCGCGCTGGGGGCCTGCCTCCGGGGTTCGCGACGCGCGGGCTCTGTGCGGGTCTCCCGAGGCGAGCGGATGGTGTCGCCGCTCTTTCCCGAGCCACTCGGGGCGGCGGGCGGCGCCCTTCGGAGGCTCCGGGGGCCCGCGGGTTGAAGGGAAGGGCTGCGGGCCGGAGGGTCCGGGGCACAACCCCCTTCTCGCGCCCGCCGGGATCCGGGAGCAGCGGCGAGCCTGGGGCCGGCCTCCGCCTCGCGCTCCTCGCCCAGCGCAGTGAACAGGGTCCTGGCCCCGGGTGGAGACGCAAACCACTGAACGCCGCAGCGTGGACCCGAGCTCCCCTTTAGGACAGTCTCGCCCGGGAGAATTCCTCTCGCGACCACAGCCTGTCGTCTGGGGAAGGCTAAGGAGACACTGCTCAAAGCTGGGGACGGAGACGTTCCTGAAGCCGCGGCTCTTTCCGACTTCGCCAGTGACCTTGGACGCCTCTCCTAAACAAGGTGTCTCTTGAATTTCCTGCTTCTGGGAATAAACGTGGCTATTCATTTTCTAACTCTCAAGAGGTAATAGCGACTGGGTTAAAAACAAACAAAACAAAACAAATAAACAAACAAAAAAACACTCCAGACATCTTTAATAACAAGCGCAATATACATACAATTTGTACTGAGAGGCTGAAGGAAGCCTTAAGACCCGGAAGAAAACCGTTCTGATTTATTAGTACAAATGCAAAACTAATTCATCAGCCCCTCGACCTGCTTTTCTGGGAAGGTAGTTTGAAGAAATTGGCGGGAAGATACTTTGCTCAGAATTGCCAGAGCCCCATGGAGCTCCATCCAGAACATGCAGCTTTACTGAAGTCTCAAGTTGAAACCGATTTATCATTTTGCCCTTACCATAGGTGAAGGTCAAAGGGCACCACCACAGTTTGGCTAAGGGCCCTTCTTGGTGAGTTTCTGGATATGTTATTTGCTTACTCTTAGATCAGTCTTCATTTTTACCCCTAAAGGGAGCTTCTTCGCAGAAGAGTGCTTCTGGAGAGTAGCATGCCAGTGGTCCTTACCCTGACTGCTTTCTCCTTTCCCAGGCTCCCCTCCTCACCATAGTCCCTAGAGGTTAGCACATACAGTCAGTGTAAAGTATAACAGACTTCTAAATATGTGTGAGAGAACTCTGTACAGTTGAAACGCAGTCTCACGTTACTTGGCTAATGTGAAATGCATGAAACATTTTTTATTCTGTTGTTTCAGCTCATTTTCCTTTGGTTTATCTTCTATTTCTGTCTGATCATAAGGCTCAGACTTGAAGATTTCTTCTCTCTTATATTTTCTAAGTCTTGGAAAGACCCTCTTGCTTGAAAAATAAAGATTCATAGCATAATGGAACCTCAACGCAACAAATTTTTCTTTTACCCAATCTTGACTTTACTAGATGGTAGTTTGTACCTTGTGATTCCACCCTATTTGCCTCATTCAAGGTCCTAGCAGTGATGTAAGCCTCCTTTGACCTTCAACAGAGATAAATTTGTCCCTGTGGCTTCTCCTCAAAATTTTTGTCTGTACTAGCATTTTCTTCACTTTCTTGGTTTATGGTCTTTTGGGACAGGGTCCTAGAAATTTGTTTTTTTCCTCTTCCTTCTCCTCACAATCCAGGCTTCCAGGTCCTCTGCATCAGACATTCCTGCGTTCTTCCCATTGAATCCCTCTTAGTTCTTTCTAAGATTGTTTTGAAGCTAAAAAGGGAAGTGCCTGGAAATTGCCACAGAAAAACAGGACTTTCGGGTTAAAGATAACCGGTCTCAGGCCCTTGCATGAGATTTTAAAACAGGGATTCCCACTTATTTGGAAGGAAATGTTATTAGATTTTTATTCTGAAGCCTTCAGATCATAGGGAGTGTGTGTGTGTATATGCACATGAGGTAAAATGGAAGGCCCGAGGGTGGGGAAAGGAGAGGGAAGGTGGAGAAGCGGGGGTGGATATGGTCCTATAAGTCCTATATAGTCCTATAAGAAACTCCCAAGTTATAGGAAAATAAATTCACTTAAAATATTGAAAGAAAAATGTAAGCCTTTTTTTTTTTTTTTTTTTACCCCCCTGGGGCTAAAGTGTAATTTTCTTGTGCTAAGACTATTTGAAGTCTAGTTTTTCACTGTTTTTATCAAAATATGTATAGCTAGTACCTGTCTATAATTAATTTAGTTGTTCGTAACATTTACCCAATACTGTATTCTAGGCCTATCTTGGTTTTCCTCTTTCCATTTCCTTAAGGTTTATTTGTGAAAGTGTGGTTAGATTGATAGGTTATTTCTCCAAGTAACCGAGATGAGGAGGAGTTCTCATTTTCTGAGTGTGTACTGTATACCTGGCACCAACTTACATCATTTAATTTGATTTTACACTTTTCTTAAGAAGCGGTTAGTACGCTTTACAGATGCAGAAAAGGAGGCCCATGACTTGTTGACAGTGACAGAGGTGGTAAATGATAGAGTGGGGATTTGAACCCAAGTATTTCTGATTATTCTGTATTTCTGTTTAACTGCAGGGGCTTTCTGGAGGCAATGCCTTTCCTCAAAGGAATAAGTCGAACAGGAAGAGTGTTAGATGCTACTGCAGGAGGACAGGGAGTCGAGCTGGTCCTGGCTTCTCCACTCAACTAAAACATGCTAGAAGCTTTCTCTTTTCTTATAGAAAGGGCAGGGCTGGAGTCTAATCCAAACTGTTGGAAGACTTGGAAACTATGTTACACTCTCTTGAATTATATGATGATTAATATTTATTGAAAAAAATTTGGAGAAAGATCATTTATTATAACTCCTACATATACACCATGACTATAAAAACATGTAAAGTATTAACCAATACAGATCGGTTAAGTGAAATAAGATGGATGGTGAATTTGGTTAATTCATATACCCCCTCTGAGTTTATAGTTATTTATAAAAAAAAATTTAAAAAAACAGAAATAATAAATGTAAGGCTCCAACAGTTTAGGTATCAAAGGAAATAATGAAAACAAAAGTGTTTCGAGAACTATGATTATGTATGTATACATTATTGAATATGTCAGTAAAGAAAAAGCTAAATGGAAATCCCATGGTGAATTGAATAGGAAATGAATATTTTATGTCAAGTAAACTTTGATCACAGAGTCATGAAATTTTAGCATAAATGGGAAAATTACTGCTTATTTAGCTTCCCCCATTTGTAAATGAAGAAACAAATGCCACCCCCACCCCCCCATGTACATTGTCCATAGTCAAAGCACATCCTAAAAAATACTGTTGGAAATTCTAAAGTAAGAAAGTGATATCATAGGAATAGGCAGAGTCATTGAGTACCTACTCTATATCAGACACTATTTTAGATGCTGGGAATATAGGGGTGAACAAAACAGATTGCCTTCTTGCCCTGAAAGAACTGATACTCTAATGGACAGGGTCAGATAAAAGGTGTGGTAACAGACAAGCACGGACAAATGTTTAAAAGAAGTTGAAATAGGCAATGCGGTAATGATGCCAAGGTTTTTGATCTGAATAGCTGAGTGGGAAGGGGAGGTGGGGCAGGATGTGATTGTGATGGCGGTCGTGACGGAGATGGGAGAAATGATTGGGTTCTGTTTTGGGCATATGAAATGTCAAATCATGATCAGGCATCCGCATGGAGCTGTGGCATGGAAGTCTGAGCTCAAGGAAGAGGTCCAGGCTGGAGAGAAACATTTGAGAGTCTTCAACACAGAGACTGCCTCCAAGCCATGGGGTTAAAAGAAGAAAAGGGCGGGAGTAATTTGTTTCTATGTAAAGGGCTTTGTTGGTCAGGTTGCTGTGTGAGCACGGTGATTTCAATATGTCTTAGCTTGTCCACTCAAGCTAAAGCCACCCAGAGCTGCTCGGCCATAGGCTAGGGGACTGTCACCATAGCAACAGTGTCCTGTCAAAGGGCTAGGGAATCTTTTTTCTCATTTTGAGGCTAGAGTCACGTCTACCATTTTAAAATGAAAGTGTTCATGACCACGCTATTATTCCTTTTATTAAGCCCCAAATGTGTGCCTCAAATTCATTTCAGGAACTGTTGTGATGAGGAGACTGCCCTCTCCTCTGTAGAAATGGGTTTTCATTAGTGTATTATTTGTCCAAATAACCCCAACTTCAGAGCTGAACTTAAATGATGATGGCTTCATATTTCTATTTGACGATATATACATAAAACCATCACTCAATTTATATTTTCTTATCGAAATTCTCCTGACAGTCTATTTTTTGCTTATTTTAAAATTTTTATGGGGTGTTAGAAAATTTACCTTTCATTGTTTTCACAGTACTTTTTATTTATTACTCTGGTTACTGTTGCTGTACTGTGCCAAATGGAGTTGTTCTTGGATAAAAGTTCTTTTAGACGAAGAAATAATGAGGCTAGAGATGATTGAGTTCAGGTATAGTGTTTTTCAAGGTGCTGTCTGTGATAAGAAAAGGTACTTAATGCTCCCAAATACCCAGGTTTTACAATGACTTAATGTTCTACCTTTAGAGAATAATTTCTATTAATCCAGCTCTAGATTTTCTTTGTAGGTGTGTTTTACTTTCAAAAGTAAAATCATACATGTTGTTATAGAAAAATTAAAAAAGAAGAAAGGCACCAAGAAGAAAACAATCATTTGTAATCTCTCACTCAAAGATAAATACTAGTAATATTTGTGTGCATGTTATCCCCGTATAACTTTTAAAATAAAATAGAAACATACTGAATACACTGTCTTGTTAAATAATACCTTTTTCTGATCACAAAGTACCACATTATAGAAAATTTTAAAAATACATAAATGTAAAAAACCCAGAAAAATAATAATTACTTATTATCCTATTATCTGAGGTAGCTATTATGACAAATATTCCTACATTTTCAAGGAAGATAGGTATTTTAGTTTTTACTTTAATGTTTTTAATGATTTCATTTATTTGAGACAGCACATGTGCACAAGTTGGGGGAGGCAGGGTGGAGGAGAGGCAGAGAGAGAAGGAGAGTCAGAGGGAGAGGGAAAAGCAGCCTCCCCATCAAGCAGGGAGCCTGATGTGGGGCTCAATCCCAGGACTCTTGAGATCATGACTTAACAGGATGCTGAGCCACAGCAGATGCTTAACAGACTGAGCCACCCAGATGCCCCTCAAAGAATATATGTATTTTATATGTAAACATATGTATGGTATATGTGTACATATTTTATGTTAAAGTGGGATTTCCTGTTTTGCAACTTAATTTTCCCACAGAATATCATTCATAAGGTTGTGTTTTATTCTGCTCCACAATTATTTTAACAGCTTTACAGTATTACCTCATATATAGCCACATGATGTAATTGTTCACTAAAAATATAGTCACTCGTGGACAGTGCCATGATTTCACGCAAAGGGGAAGGTTCATATCAAATTAAAATGAATGTCTTCAATGATTTCATGCGAGGTAAGTCAGGACAGTAGGCTGTCAAGGTAATTTATAAAGGGAAAATAGGTAGTAAGTGAACAAGTGTCTAAGATACAGGTCTGAAGGGATTCGGGCAGCCCCCTAACTTGTTGGTGATGCATATATAAGCATAGGGATGTGATTAGGGCATTTTATTGCCATTCAGCTATAGTTAGAAAGGATGTTCAAAGCTATTGAACAATGTTAAAGCACCAGTGTATTTTGCACAGTATGCTTATACACACCTGCATAGATACGGGATATAGACATAGAACATCATCACCGACTTGATGGGGTTTATGGAATTCATGTTTCAGCGTACAGAATACTTCAAACTGGCGCTGACCACGGAGGTCTGGATGGACGAACACCCCAAGTATTCATTCTTCTGGAGACCAGCAGACGAGAAACCAGGTTTGTACATTTTCTGCAGCCTGTGTGGCGCTTTGAAAGTGTTAGTAATGACTTTCATAATGAAGTTCAGGGAGTAATACTTGCATCAGGGATATTTGGGGGCTTATTAAAAATTCAGGTTTCTGGAGCCCACTTGACACCAAATAAATAAAATTGTCAGGATTAGCACATTACCTAGGTGATTTGTGTGGAAATAAAATTATTAGAATGGTAGAGAATTAATATAGGGAACTAAGGGGGAAAAATGCCTGTAAGCTCCTTAGCATTAGAGATTTTTTAAAAAAAGATATTTATTTATTTAAGAGAGAGAGTGTGTGCAAGTGGTGGGGGTGGGGGGCAGAGGGCAGGAGGGTCCCGCTGAGAGGGAGGCTCTCTGCTGGTCAGGGAGCCTAAGGTAGGACTTGATCCCAGGGTGCTGGGATCATGACCTGAGCTAAAGACAGACACTTAACTGCCTGAGCTACCCAGGCACCTTACATCGGGGATTTTTTTGTTGTTGTTCTTATTTGTGTCTCTGGCACTTAGCATTGTGCCTGGCTCTGGAAATTGAGATATATATATGTTTATGACATTGACTATTTGTTTTAATACTTGCAATGTTGTAGTAAGTTCTTGCCGGTATATAGCATTTTTCTTCAGAACATCTTGTCATAACTTTTCAAACTACTCTTATAATCTTTGTGATTGTGTCATATAGTAAGAACTTAATGGTTGTCGACTGCATGAATGAGTAAAATAATGTGGGGTAACACCTACTCATTTACCTCAGAGTGGTGTGCTACCCCCAATTACCTGGGATGCTGCCTTATGTCCCTGAAAGTATCACAGCTGGGAGTCAAACCTTCTGTGTTAAGTGTTTGCCAAAATTTCCACATGACCCTGCTGAGCCCTACTGACTTGGGCTTTGTAATCTATAAATAAAGAAAATTGCAGTGATTCAATGAGATAACACCAGTGAGGATACTTTGAAATCCGTAAAGTGCTTTGCAGAAGTAAGTTATTATTCTTATTTTCTCCATCAAGGTCATCCCCATCAAGAACTTTTCCACCTGCCTCAGTTCTAGGAGAGCCGGTCCACTGTCCATTCACATGTGGTAAGCTTGGGGGCAAGAGTATATTTAAGAAATTTGTGAATGTGACATCCTTAAGGATCAGGGGTGGCAAATAAGTTTCATCTCTGGTATCCAAGACCAAAGTCACTAAGTAATTATAGTTCTTTACTTCTTTATTTTTATTTTTTTTTTATTATGTTAGTCACTGTATAGTTCATCATTAGTTTTTGATGTAGTGTTCCATGGTTCATTGTTTGCATATAACACCCAGTGCTCCATGCAATATGTGCCCTCTTTAATACCCATCACCTACTTGTTGTGTGCTCAGAAGTTGCCTCCCAAACTTTCTCAACCCAGTGCAGCCTCTGTGATTAATTGTCACTGACCTTTCTGATGTAGGATAAATTTACATGTAAGTATGGATGTATTAGATTTGAGTTCCACACATATTTTTTAGAGATATGAAATTTCATTTTATGTATGAAGGATGTGTGGGCTGTGTATATTTATATATATTGTATGTGTTTATATATAGAGACAGAGGTGTGTATTATTTGAGAAACAGTATTGAGTATAACCTAAGACTGTGAGTGTCTGTATATATGTAAACTAAAGAGAAACAAGAGGATATTGAAGCCTCTTAGCTAGGCCTTAACATTAAAAAAGCACAATAAAGTCTTGGGGAAAGAAGCTGAAAGAACAATCTAAAGACTACATAGGCCTCCCAGCCATCAGCAAGTGTTAGAGTCAGCCTCTCAGACTGGGCACCAGAATCAGATTTTCTATTTTATTGCTTGAAGAACCCCAGCTGGAGTCTTACCTCTTTGGAACAGGATACAAGTCTGAAAAATTGGGGTAAATTAGGCTTTACAATGTGATAATTGAGGTTTAGTCCCCTGTAGGAGAAACATGAGTAGTCCTTTGGAAGAGTGTCTTAATTACATCTTTTAGCATCTTGCTCTAGTATTTCAGGTCCTCAATGAATTCTTCCCTTCAAAAAAATTAGTTCACTTAGAGAGCATCTACTAGTATGGCAGCCAGTATTAGATGCTAGATCAAAAACCTTGATCCCCCCAATTTTAGATTAAAACATCTATGTGCTCCAATAGCAATTTTAATTTCTACTATCAAAATACATATCACGTTGTGTGACAATTGCCTGTGTCTCCCACTGAAGTATAGATTCCTATGAAACAGGTTGATATCTCTATTGGTTAAACCAGGGATTGCCAAACTTTCTGTAAAGGGTCAGGTAATGAACCTTTTAGGATCTGTAGACTATATATTCTCTGTTTCAGCTACTCAGTTTGCTAGTGTAGAGAGAAAAGCAGACATAGACAACATAAAAATGGATGGGTATGACTGTGTTCTAATAAAACTTCATTCACGAAAGTTGGTGGGTTGAAATTTGTTTTCTATTGCTTGGCCTTTGGTCAGAGCTCAATAGATTTTTATTAGAAGTAGTAGTGGTATGTTAATTTTGTTGAATTCATAAATGAACGTCTAATAAAACACAATGTTTACTTTGATGGATCTTATATTCCATTGGAGATTAGAATGATCCCAACATGGTGTGAGAAGTCTTGTGATGGACCATGAGTGGAATATTATGGCATCCCAGAGAATAGGCATCCTATGAACCTGGGGGAGTGGATTAGAAAAGTCTTCCTGGATGACTTTATTTTTTAAAATTTTTTAAAATAAAAGAATATAGAGAAGGCAAGAGGTAGAAAGGATGTTCTAGGCTAAGGGAATAGCTCCAGAACAAAGGCAGAGC
This sequence comes from Mustela nigripes, assembly GCF_022355385.1. Classification (NCBI taxonomy): domain Eukaryota; kingdom Metazoa; phylum Chordata; class Mammalia; order Carnivora; family Mustelidae; genus Mustela; species Mustela nigripes. Next base: position 169,208,439 of record NC_081559.1, read on the forward strand.
AAAGTACAAGTCCATGACACATTTTGGAGACCTGCAGGTGGTTCATTATGGGAGTCTTAACTATGGAAGATGGTGTTGCAGTTGGGTTCTTCCACTTGTGCTCTAACCTCCTTGTCTATTTTCCTTTGGGACCTATTCCATTCTTTTTTTTTTTTTTTCTTTATTCTCTTACTCTTACTGGTTCTTTCACCTTAGTGGATAAACATGCTCAGGTATTCTCTTTATTTAAAGCTGTTATTTCCATTTCTATTCTCACCACTACCACCATCATCCCTGCCTGCATCATCACTTAAACCACCACCTCCCACCAGCATCTTCTCTGTCACCATCACTATCTCTGCCACCGCTACCATCTTCATCACCTCCAAGACCCCCACTGCCATGACCACCTTCATATCTGTCATCTGCACCACCACTTCTGTTACCTCCTCCACCACGATCACCACCATCACCTTAGCCACAATGAAGACTTCCTTTCATGCTCCAGCCCTTTAAATCAGTCATGGCATCTCCCTATTCCACAGACAACTTTCTTCAAAAAGTAGTATGCACTTGCTTTTTCCTCTTTAGCACTCATTTGCTGTTCAGCCAACTACAGCCTGGTTTCAGTTCTTGTCACCCCGTTGAAATTATTTGAAATAAAGTCACTACTTGCCATGATCATCATATTGCCACACTTAGTGGACTCTTTGGCCCTTAACATATTTGACCTCTCAGTGGCCTTTAATTCGGTTTGAGTTTTGTAATGCGAAAACCTTGGGTCACCTCTTAATTTAATTTTTGTCTTCTTTTCAGTCCTCTCTAAAACCATCATCCAGTTACATTTTAAATGTGGGTGTTTTCTTTGGCTGTCCACTGAGCTCACAATCATTAATCAACTGTGTGTGTAACCTCTCCTATTCAGTTCCTACCTACAGTAAGTAGTAACAAGGGGGTTTGTTGCAAGTGAGTAAGAAAACTTAGGCAAATATGTGTTTGGCATAGGCACTGGAGAAAATGAGAAAGGAAGTGGGCTAAGCTGTGCTGGTTGGAGCAGAGATCCCAGTGGAAGTTGCAGATCTTAAATTTGTAATGTTGTGAAACCACTCAGTGATGTATTATTTCCAGCATGCTAAGACTAGGAAAAAAATTGATTTGGTGGATATTTGGGTAGAAAAATGTGTAAAATTCCTAAAAAAAACTTCATTAATTCTCTGGAACTTCCCTGGGACTGCTCCCTTCACTGATATCATGTCCTCAAATGGTTAAGAATGTCCAGCTACCAAAAGCAGGAATCTCTAACCAATTTGTAGTTAGATCAACACATCCTTCTTGTTTGATGTGATAACTCTTTATTCTTTTTATTTTTCAAAAATGAATATTTATTTATTTATTGGACAGAGAGAGAGAGAGAGAGAGAGATCATGAGTAGGCAGAGCAGCAGGCAGAGAGAGAGGGGGAAGCAGGCTCCCTGCTGAGCAGAGAGCCTGATGTGGGGCTTGATCCTAGGACCCTGAGATCATGACCTGAGCTGAAGGCAAAGGCTTAACCCACTGAGCCACCCACCCAGGTGCCCTGTGATGTGATAACTCTTTATTCTACCCTTTCTTCATTTTCAGAGATGTTGTAAGGTTCATATTTATTTTTTAAAAATTAATATGTAATACAGTTAGATTTGTCTATAGCCTTTGACATAATCTTCATAGACTTTAAGATGATTTTTTAAATACTAAATCCTGGAAGATACAGAATAAATTTTAATGTAAACATTTGGAGCTATCCCCCTAAAAAGGGACTCCCATGTATTTTTAGAAGTGGTCTGAACCAGCTCATTCTTTTTTTTTTTTTTTTAAAGATTTTATTTGTTTATTTGACAGAGATCACAAGTAGGCAGAGAGGCAGGCAGAGAGAGAGAGAGAGGGAAGCAGGCTCCCTGCTGAGCAGAGAGCCCCACGCGGGACTCGATCCCAGGACCCTGAGATCATGACCTGAGCCGAAGGCAGCGGCTTAACCCACTGAGCCACCCAGGCGCCCTGAACCAGCTCATTCTTAACCGGAATCTTTATCTAACAATGCATGGATAATTCCATGTCTGAATTCATATGCGTTATTTGGTTTTCTAGTTCATGTTGCATTTTCTGTTGCAGATGCTTGATATATTACATAAAATTATTAGAAGTCAGAGAGAATTATATTTTGGATGAAATCCAAGTATTTCACAATGACGTTTCATTAGAGGTCTCCAGTCTCTCTCTAGCCGCAACCTTCTCAACCTCACAACATATGATCTAGCCATACTGAATTACTTCTGAATCTTCAGACATGCCTTGTCTTCTCTTGACAGCTTGTCCTTGCATGTGCTACTTGTTCATAGGAGATTACATTCTCTCTAATGAATTCCTATGAACTTTTCAAAGCTTCTCCTTGGGATGTCTTTCTTGGCACCCTAATGTTAACTGTATCATAGGACTTCATGGGTCACACTGTAATAATTCCATCTTTGTTACTCCTGCTAGACAATAAGATCCTTGGAGACTCTGTTTTTGTCCGGATTGAGTGCCTAGCACAGGACTTGGCAATTGAAGGCGTTCAGTAATTGATAATCAGCTGAATGAATGAATGAATGAATTTGTTTCATTCTGTGTTTTGTTTTTCTTTTTAAATCATATTACTCTTTTTCATATTTTTCAATCATTTGTCACAGTTTCTTGAATAGAAAATTAGCTTTAATAATAGAATTTTAGAATAGAATGAAAAGGGGACGCCTGGGTGGCTCAGTTGGTTAGCAGCTGCCTTCGGCTCAGGTCATGATCCCAGCGTCCTGGGATCGAGTCCCACATCGGGCTCCTTGCTCCACGGGGAGTCTGCTTCTCCCTCTGACTCTGCCTTCCACTCTGTCTGCCTGTGCTCGCTCTCCCTCTGAAAAATAAATAAATAAAATCTTTAAAAAAAAAAAAGAATAGAATGAAAAGAAAATTATGTTTTAATAGTACTTAATATAAATTATATTTAATTTATTATATTATATATTAGAAATTATATTTGTATTTATTATATATTATTTTATTATAATTATATATTACATATAAGTAAATATTATTATATATAAAATGCAAATATTGTTTGTGAGTGGTTTGCATCTTTGTAGTTGTCTAGAATTATTCACCAGAGATCTTGTGCTATTCCGGCTCCCCTAGGAGCATCACCTCCTCTGTTTTTGTGCATTTACTTACTTCCATCTGCTGTCCTAGATTGGTTTTACTGCAGCAGAAAGTATAAAAGGCTTCCTGCCAGGGACTGGAGGTTGCCTTAAAATCAGACTCTCCATTTGCTGGTACCTGGCATCTTTTCTTCTCATCTAACTTGTAGGTCACCTGATTCCTGCTGACCCGCCTGGGCTTTGACCTTCTTTCTGCCTTCAGTTCCTCTATACCTTCTTATCTCTGCATTCACTTGCTGTTTGCCCTGACCTTCCTTGCATGCATTGATTTTTCCATTTCTTCCTGGATTCTGACTTACTGCAATGTCTGATCTCTGACTTATTTGTGTGTTTGAATTATGGACTAAGCAATGTGGTTGCTATTTCTTATTGCTTTGTCTGTATCCCTTCCTTTGAATATACCTTGGCTTTCCTGGTCTTAGATGCATGCATTATTCATTATTATCTTTAGGTAAGGGCCTGGCTCTATACAAGAATGTGACTTCATATTATGACGATGGAAACTGAGGCACAGAGGTTTATAAACTCCAAGTTAAGTACTATGTTATTTATGATCTATAAGCAAGACATGTATTCTAATGAATCTGAAAGTGGTGTTTAATCTATGATATACTAATTAAGTATTTTTAATTGTGGCTGTGCATGAGAATTACTTGTGGAACCTAGAGTATATGTGGGTGATTGGGTCCTTGGAATGAATCAGAATCCTGTGTGGTGTGGCCTCAGCATATACACTTTCCAAAGTTTCTTGATTCGTTTTGCTGGACAGCATGGGTTGAGCCACACTGCTGTACTAATGATTACCCTAGATGTTGTACATTGGATGTGACAACGAGGATCTCAAATCTTAGAGGACTAATGAAAAGCATCACTATTCATTGCTTACTTTATGCATCTAATTTCTCATTTAATTAACATTCAAATCAACACTATGAGCTAGGTACTGTCCATGTAGAGGGTGATTAAACTTAAATTGAAAGATGTTCAGTTACTGGGTCAAGGTTACATGGCTAACTGCAGAGTAGGAATTTAAACCCATGTCTTTCTTACGCTTAGATGTTTTGCTGTATAGCCTGCCAATAACTCATTGATTGTAGGTCATCATAAACAGTATATTGTAGCTGTTTATTGTAACAGTATATTGTAACCATCATTCTACTGCTATTGTAACAGTATATTGTTAAAAAAATCTGATTTCTTATTACCTTGCTGGAGGATTCCTGTAGCTTCTAATTACTGACAAGATAAAGAAAACTTTCCTTTTCATGATTTAAAATCTCCTTCACAATCCATCTTCCAACTCCCTCTTCAATTCTATCTTCCCCATCATTTCCTCTATCCATTAGTTATGCTTTATTTCCCACCATTTTTGTTACACATCCAACTCAGAAACAATGAAATACCTTTGCAATAGGATTTGAGAGTCATTTGAAGAGGAGATAAGTTCTCCTTTCCAGATTGTGAAGCAACTGAAGAGTCATATGAGGCAAGGATCAATAAATCAACTGTAGTAGGAGTAAAGCAGACTAGGAAGACGCAGCTTGGGTCCAGTGTCCTGAACTGAGCCCACTCAGCGGGTCATGGATGAAGTAACTGGATAGAATCAATGAAGTGTTACCATGGAACAAATTTTTAAAAACCCACTTAAATGTCAAGCAAAAGCTACTGAATTGGGCATCTGTAAGATTCCATAGGTTGTACAGAATTAGTCCCATAAAATATAAACACATGCTCTCAAAATATATACACATGCTCTCAAAAGTGCTACTTATCATGCTATGTAACTGATAAGAAGTGTCACATATATTCCTAGATATTAGCTCGTGGGAGATTTATTCATTTGTAAAGCCCTCGTTCTGTTAAATGGAAGCATTAAAATTTTCTTGGAAATACTTAGGCCATCGTATCTTCCCAGTCCACTCTTACCACTTTGCTTATATTTCTTTCAGACTGGCACTTTATTTGAAATGTTTAAGTTTCTTAGGTTTCAGGAGATAAGTCTAAACTAGGACACAGTCATTCTGAAGTGTTGCCATGTGAAATAATCAACCGAAACAAATATTGGCATGGAATTTGTAGTTGAATTTCTGTGCCCATGAGTCAGTTTACTTCATCCTCTGGTCCTCTGGACTGGTCAATGATATCATTGTACAGAGCAGGTCAGCATGCTTATACTTTACATTTGCCCCTCTAGACATGGACCGTGGAAGCAAATTTCTTTTCTTTTCCCAGAAAATCTCTATTTTCCTTCATACAATGCTAAATATTTACAGAGAAAAATAAATATAATGTTAAAGTATTTTCTTGAAGCTGTTAAATGTGAGAAGATAGGTAATGCACAATGCCTAGTATGCCGGAGATGATGAATTATTGTTGCTAGTTTTGCCTTACAGCATATTTCTCTTCAAATTTTTAGTTTTGTAAGTTCTTAGAGGCCAATAACCAAGTCTTACTAGCCTTTGTATTCCTTGCACCACTTCACACAGCCCCTTGCACATATGAGATATAATAAATTTTGGTGAATAAATGAGTTAGTCAGTTAATTAAAGAGAGAATTGAATGGGACAACAGGTGTGAAAACAGCTTGCAAATTGTAAAATGCTGCCCTTGTAGGATATTACTTATTTTTAGATATTTATTTATTTATTTGAGAGAGAGAGAGAGAGAGAGAGAGGGTGCGTGTGCAAGCAGGGGAGGGGCAGATGAGGAGGGAGAGAGACTCTGAAGCAGACTCCACGCTGAGTGCCGAGCTCGTCGTGGGACTTGATCCCAGGATCCTGAGATCATGACCTGAGCCGAAACCAAGATTTGGATCCTCAACCAACTGAGCCATCCAGCTGCCCCTATTATTTTTGATGTTGAGTTACTTTTAAAAGTTTTTGAACTATGACTATATTCAGAAAGTATAAGATCATTAGTGTGAATTTACAAAAAGTGAACACACCCAAGTAACCAGCCCCCAAATAAAACACCCCTAACATCTCAGAAGCCACTTCATTCTCCCTTCCAGTCACTATCTACCTCCAGAGGTAACTTATCCTGACTTCTAACACTGTTGATATATTTTGCCTGTTTTTGAATTTCATAAAATTGAATCATATCGATTGTTTTCTTTTTGTACCTTACTTCTCAACATTGATGAGATTCATTCATATTTTGGGAGGTAGCAATAGTTGTTCAGTCCTGTTGTTATATAGTATCCCTTTATGTGAATATATTTTAGTTTATTTATCCTTTCTACTGCTGAAGGACTTGTTTCCATTTTTTGACTAGTATGAATAGTACAATAATATTCTTCTACATATCTTATGGTGCAGATATGTACATATTTCTTTTGAAAATAGTGTACCTAGAAGAGGAACTGCCCCTGGGTATAGATATATTCAGCTTTACCTGATGCTGCCAAATTACGTGCCAAAGAATTTGTATCTAGTTACACTGCCATCGTCAGCACAGGAGAGTTCCAGTTGCTTTTTTTTTTTTTAATTCCTTCTTTAAAAATTTTTTAATTTTTTAATTTCTTTTCAGTATACCAGAATTCATTGTTTATGCACCATACCCAGTACTCCATGCAATTCGTGCCCTCCATAATACCCACCACCAGGCTCACCCAACCTCCCACCCCCTGCTCCTTCAAAACCCTCAGATTGTTTTTCAGAGTCCACAGTTTCTCATGATTCGTCTCCCCCTCCAATTTCCCCCAACTCCCTTCTCCTCTCCATCTCCCATGTCCTCCATGTTATTTCTTATGCTCCACAAATAAGTGAAACCATATGATAATTGACTCTCTGCTTAACTTACTTCACTCAGTATAATCTCTTCCAGTCCCATCAATGTTGATACAAAAGTTGGGTATTCATCCTTTCTGATGGAGGCATAATACTCATCCTAGACAAGACTTGATATTGTTGGGCTTGTTCATGTTAGCCATTCGGGTGGGTGTCTTGTGTCTGGTATGACAATGTGTTTAATTTGCATTCCTAATGAAAACAAAGACTTTTTTTTAATTGGCCATTTGGATATTCTCTTTTATGAAGTGCCTGTCCAAGATCTTGCATGTTTTTACTGGGGTTTCCTTCTTTAAAAAAAATTCTGTATTTGCTCTTTGCATGTTTTTGTCATATGTTCTTTGTCAGGTGTAGGTATTTCAGATGTCTTGTGGGTGAGAGTTTTAACCTGCTGTCCATTCAGAGTGACTAACACCAATGACTGTGGTGTCAGAGGAGGCTACAATAAAATACTTTGAGTAGATTTCATTAGATATCGATTCTCATTCCTGAACAACTGAATCAGCATCTGTGGGGCTGGAAACGGCTTTACAAAGTCTTCATCATTCCACAGTCTTCATCTTCTACATATTCTTCATCTCTAGTGCCTAGCAAACAATACTTTTTTTTTTTAAGATTTTATTTATTTATTTGACAGACAGATCACAAGTAGGCAAAGAGGCAGGCAGAGAGAGAGGAAGGGAAGCAGAATCCTTGCCGAGCAGATAGTCCAATGTGGGGCTTGATCCCAGGATCCTGGGATCATGACCTGAGCGGAAGGCAGAGGCTTTAACCCACTGAGCAACCCAGGCTCCCCTGTAAACAATATTCTTGATATTGAAACAGATACTTAAAATTTAATCTCAGTTCAAGATTCATGCAATATACATGCAATATAACTTGAATGCATTTTTTCACATGATTAAAGTAAACTACATCATTTATAGAACTTGATAAATAGGGAAAAATAAAAATTTATCTTTGCATGTTTGCTCTGTAGTCCTGATTATAATAAAACAAACTTTCTAGCAGAATGTTCAATAACATCCTCATATAAAATGGAAGAATCTTTTAAAATTACTTTGTATCTGATTCCTCATAAAATGATGTCATGATTTAAAACATTTTTAAGGGAGAGCATACAATTTTATATTTTAGCAGAGAAGGTTTGTGGTGCAAAATCAGATGGAGTATGTTTCTCTGGAGGAGCAAACGGGTAGAAATAAAAAGGAAACAAGAGGAAACCAGAGAGGGAGACAAACCATAGAAGACTCTTAATCTTAGGAAATAAACTGAGGATTGCTGTAAGGGAGTGCGGTAGAGGGATGGCGTAACTGGGTGATGGACATTAGGACATTATGTGTTGTAATGAGCACTGAGTACTATATAAGACTGATGAATTACAGACCTGTACCCCTGAAACAAATAATGCATTATATATTTGATATGAAAGAAAAAGAAAAAGAAAGTCTGTAGGTTGAGGCTCATGATCATGAACTTGGGGGGAGAGGCTGCCCAGCCATGCAAAGGATTCCTTTCAGGAGACCTTGAATGACCCATCATGAAAAGTAATCTCAGGGAGTTTGAATTTCCATTTGAATGGAAATTTCCACAGTGGGTCAAATTAGATGACCTTTAACAGTGCCTTGCAGCTTTATATTCTGTATATTTCTTGCAATGTAAGGCACTTGATATGGCGCAAACACAAGTCTTCCCAACCCCATTCCTCTTGGTACTCTGGCGGTGGACGCAGAGGCACACACTGACCTTAGGGTTTTTAAAGTCACCCTTTGAGGGAGTGTTCACCAAGGAGATACCTAACTGTTACTGACTTAGCAGAGAGGTTCTTATTAGACTTCTTCCTTTTGGATTTATTTTTGCTCTGTATTTTTAGGGACCTCCCTCAGCTAGATTCAAGATGTTCTGTGAAATGAAAATGTAGCCGAATGGAAAGCAAGATTGACAGTGAGAATCCTCAATCTGCCATTTATGAAGGATAATTTGTTCAACATTAAATATAAAAAGCTCTGCCTGATGGTTGCTTTATAACCAGTGGGGTGGCTTGTCAACTCACGTGCTGGGAAACAGGTTTATACAACTCACTCTTTTCAGTAATTATTGCCTTTTAAGTGAGAGCGTCCAAGCATGTTAAATGAGACTTAGTTCATAATTGTCAGATATTTGTATAATGGATTCAACTAAAAGGATTTTAGACATTTGGGCCAATTTGGCCCTCTGTTCTAGAAACTGCACGTGGCAGGGGATGAACCTGCCCCTTGAAACTAGAGAGAGGAGGATGTGAATGACTGAGTGCCTGGCTTTCCTTTTGAACATTTCCTGACTCATTTGCCACCCAACCCCTCGTCACTGCACTGAAGCACGCGTACCTCTAACAAACAGAGACATATGGAGGAAGTTACCGACTCCAGGGTGCACTAAAACCAGAGCTTAATGCTCAGGCTGAAAACCCACAATCAAAAATATTTTCACTTGGCTTCTTAGCTTGCATTTCCAAGTGTTATATGAGATTTGTTAGGCAGTTTTTAGTCTTAGGTTAGGAAGTGAGCTGTTCCTGAATTCCTAGGATATGTCCTGAACTACAGCATATTGTGTCAGTCCCTAGGCTTGTAAATGTTTCCGTATGGGAAAAAAAAAAAAAATCTCCAAAACCCATGACATTTCAATTTACTTTTTTTTTTTTTAAGTCTCTCATGTACAGGGTGTGAACCCACAACAGGGAAGTCACACCAATTCTTGTGGTAACACAGTCAGCATGTCTAGCGGTGTTGGCGTGTTACTTACAGAGTTAAGAACCATTTGAAGAGCTCTTGTAATATGATGACAGGAACATTTTGAGGATTTCAGGGAAGACACGATTTTTTATTTTTATTTTTATTTTTTAATATTTTATTTATTTATTTGATAGAGATCACAAGTAGGCAGGGAGGCAGGCAGAGAGAGAGAGAGGAGGAAGCAGGCTCCCCACCGAGCAGAGAGCCCGACATGGGGCTCCATCCCAGGAACCTGGGATCATGACCTAAGCCGAAGGCAGAGGCTTTACCCCACTGAGCCACCCAGGTGCCCCAAGACACGATTATTTTGATAAACACCCATCTAAGACCTGCGACCTTCAAGCACTTAGTGATCTCTAATCTAACCTCAAAGAATGTTTCAAGGGGGACAGAATCTCCCAGGTATGAATATTCATTTTAGAATATCCCTCAGTTATAGTCGTGTCTGGAAATCCTTGAATCTGTGATAAAGTTTTATTCCATATCCATGCCTGGATCCAAACATAGACCAACCACATTTACCGCCCCCCCCCATCTTTTGCAAAGTACTTATTAATCTATGCAGGTAATACATGAATGCATTCCTGTGGGAATATTCCAAACATCGAAGAACTGTATTCATGATTAAAGAGTCTCTTTTCACTCCTGCCTCTAATCCCACTGACACCCTAGAAATAGTTGTCAGAGTATAATTTTCTGTTCTTTTTAATGCATTTAAATTCATATGTCAAGAAAACATACTACTATATACATTTGCAAATATTAAAGGAATCACAAAGTACACATTTTTCTGCTATTTGCCTTTTCATTAAAAAAATACAAGTCGTATTTAACCCAGAAATCATGATTTGGGAATGCGTCCCTATTTACAAACCCAGAGTTGAAGTTTTCCCAAGGCCTCCCTCACCTGTGGCCCTGACTGTACTGTTTCATTTCACGACCCTCCCCCCGACATTGTCCTTCCCATTGTCCCACGGTCCAGCTGCATCGAGGGAAAATGTTCCATTCGATGCCTTCAGATTAAAGTATACCTAAGATTTTTGAACCACAGGGTGAGAAAATCGAAACACTAACGAAGATTCTAATTAGAGCTAAACAGTATACGTAGATAGGCTGCTTCGGCAACAAGGGAATATTTCTCCTAGCCTCAGAGATGGGAATGGGATAATTGCTAAGAAAAATGGGTCCATCTAACCTATTATCCCTTCTGTCTGCCAAATTCTAGCAGCTTCCTTAACCCTTCCTTTATGAGCACTTGACAACTGAGCAGAAGGCAAGAGCTCTTCCCTGAAACATTGAGCTTGATTGCTTACAATCTTCTGCCCCCAGGGGTCCACGCCCCCCCTTGATTAGGAGAAAGGGCCCCCTGCTTATCCTGTCAAGATTCCAGGCTGCACAGTGAATGGGGGAGAAATCTCATTTTGGAGACAAGCATTTTCTGTGAACTCTATTAAGCAACAAAGCAGCCAGGCTTTCACGGGGGTCACATTTCCAGGATATAATCACCAACTTCTTGGGTCCAATATAAGGCCCCTGCCGGAGTCCACTCTTTCCATGTTCGTCAATGTGATTATTTGACGATAACAGCTTTCTCGAGGGAGTCAGAGATGCTTTCTGCACATTTTAATGAGCCTGTCATCCCGCCTCAATTTTTTCCCCTTACTCTTTATTTCTTTTCTGATTCCTTTCTTACATGTTGTGAGCCACATGTATTTGGAAGGCCGAGAGGACACACAGATTTTAAATGTCATCCCGCATAGGTGAAAATCCATTGTCTTCCCCTCTTGAAATTTAGCAATATTGCAGGGTTTTGGGGTTCAGCAGGGTTAAAAATATTCTGTATCTCTGTTCTGAGAAAAAATAATGTATAATTAATTAGTCATGGAATTTCAGTATGTTCCTAGGTAAAGAATAATTTTATTTTTCATGAAGAATGGAAACACATGTTGAGTACCATTATAATAAAGAACATTACAACAAACATCACTGTGTATTAAAAGATTTCACAGTCCTGCCCAAAGACCAAGCAAATTTAAGATTCCAAAGTTACAGTTTTACTAGAATTTATCAAAAGAACTAGATGAGACACAGTGATTTGAATGCTAACCTTTTTAATTATTAGGTATTATTTAACAGCAAATACTGAATTGGGGATCCATAAAAATTTGGTTTTTACTTTTAAGACTGGGGGAAAAAAAGAATAGATAAAGGATGTTCAGAATATTTGATTTCATTTGTTACTCATACTACTTCCTATTTCTAAACTTTTGCTTCATTTTCAATATGTTTAATTGTTTTTTTTTTCCTTACACTGGACTTTGATTTTTATAGCTAAATCTACCCTGAGATTTTTTGTGAAAAAACAGTAGAATAGGATTTGATTTTGTAAATAAATTTACCTTGAGATTTGCTAAGTAAAGACTATGGATTGGAGTGTATTTTAGTGAATTTCAACTAGCCATTGATGATTTTTTATTCTAGTTTTTTCAGATGGCTTTTGTTAATGAATGATGTCTGTGACTAATGCTCCCTGTAGCTTTACATACTTAAATTAATCTGGCTCTTTATCCTTTGTAAACATATGTATGATCTGCTTCAATCAGATTTTCTGAAAACAAAGGGAAGTATTCTCCATCTTTTCTCAGGAGGCTTACAAATGATATGCATTGAACTAATCCAATTGGACTAATATGATTATTTTTGTGTGCATATGCAAAAGGGCATAGATTGCTCAATAATGTATGAGAAAAGAGAGATGATTATTTTCCTGCCAGCTTCTTTGTGTCTGGATCCAGGCGAGAAGGTGTCTGTGGGCTGAGAACCCATGTGGCCACTAGCTCTAAGACTTTTCCTTCGGAACAGTGTTCTTTCTTCCTCTAGAACTAATGATGCATTCCCCAACTCAGACAAAGAAGATACATTGGCTCACCTTCACTTACACTGTTCTTCTAGCAATGATGAGGGGCTGGTAGGCACAGACTTAGGCTTCTACTTGGCGGCAGAACAGAGGCCTGGGTGTCCAGGCTAGTTGGCTGAGGGAAGGACATGCCTTCTGCCTGAGCCTGGGTGTGGGTCCATGAAGTCACCCCTCAAAATCTCCTTGGTGTGTGTTTTGGTCTGTTTCGGCTACTACAGTAAAATATCTTAGACTCGGTGGCTTATAAATATTGAAAATTATTTTTCACAATCCTGGAGGCTAGAGGTCCAAGATTAGGGTGTTGGTATAGTTGTACTCTGTTGAGAGCCTTCTTCCTGGTCCATAGCATTTACCTTCTTGCTTTGTCCTCAAATGGTGGAAGAGGCTAGGAAATCTCTATGGGGTTTCTTCTAATAGTGTTAGTTCCATTGCAGGGGGCTCCACCCTCATGACCAGTCTCCTCTTAAAAAACTCACTTCCTAACACCATCACCTTTGGGGGTTAGAATTCAATGTATGAACTTGGGGGAGACGCAAATATTCAAGCCACAGCAGTGTGCTTCCTTCCTCTGCTCTCCCTTTACTCACTGGTATTCTCAAAGCTCCTGTCTTGGTTCTTCCCTCTTCACGATACATAAATTCCCTTCACCAAAGCCAGATTTTCACCATCTCCTGTTGACTCTGAAAAATAGATCATCAGCCCGGATTCTCTCCTGAGATCGAGACTCAAATATTCAACAGTCTACTCGATATTTTTACCTGAGCAGACCATTGATTCCTCAAATCTGTCAGGTCCCAAGATGAACTAATCATCTTTATTCTCAAACATTATTTTGTAATTCTCATCTGAGGGAATGATACCACTGAACTGCAAAAAATGGAGCATATATTCTTTCCTCATTACCTCCCACATACCACATCACTACAATCTATCTTTCCTCTCTTAAATATCTCAGATTTCTCCTCTGTTTTCCCTGATCACCTCCACTACAGTAGACCAATTAATGAACTTATTTATTTTTTTGTGGAGCAGGGAAGGTAGTGAGGAGTGTTTTTCATAAATGTGGTACACACTGTTGGTTGGGTTAGATCCTGAACATATTAATATCCCCATTTTTGCTCTTCTTTTGGCGCTTTTGTGAATATAACTTTAAGATTGTAAATTACTTTGAGTAAGACAAGCCATTTACCTATTGATGGTACATTCCCTGCATCAATTTATCATTCCACTAACATTATATGAAAGTGTTCTTTTATAAACGCTCTAAATATTATCAGTTTTTAACAATCTGGATGGGCAAAATGCTGTAGATCATTCTCTTAAAGTCCTTTGTTCATGATCATCAATAACTTGCAGTGTTTTTATACATTTGTTATGCTTTTCTGTTTTTTATGTGAATTAAAACTCACGTTTTATGTTAATTAACTGTTCTCATGACTTTTTTCATGATAATGTAATAAAATTGAAATAATATTTCTATTGAGTTGGAGGAGCTCTTTATGTATTAATCATGTGAACCTTTTCTGGGATGGTAGTACAAGGCTTTCCTTTCCCTCCCCCACTTGCTTTTAAAGATGTTTATGTGACCCTTGTCATTCAGAAATATTTTGCATGTAGGGTTTTTTTTTTTTCATTGAAGTATAGTTGAAATATGTTGCATTAGTTTCAGGTGTACACATAGTATACATTATACCGTGCTTACCATGGCAAGTAGTTACCATCTGTCACCATACAATGTGATTACAGTATTATTGACTATCTTCCCTTTGCTGTATTTTCCATTCCCGTGACTTGTTTATCTTACAAATCCAGTATGTAGTTTGAGTGTGGTCTCCTGGTCTTTTCCTTTCTGCCTCCACAATGCAGTCTAACTGTTCTCTCTCTTATGGTCTCCTTGTCTTCCTCTGAGTTCTAAGTTATTCCAGAATTCTCTTTTACAACACAAATCAGCCTGTTACTTCTCACTTAAAATCCTTCAGTGGCTTCCTGTTGTCTACATTAATTTTAAAGTGCATATTAATTTTAGTACAGCAAAGTAAGTCTTTTGTGATGTTACCTTGAAGCCTCTCTGACTCACAGGCTTTCATTCATCCCTACCAGCCACTTGAGCCCACCAGAGCTCAAATATACCAAGTGTAGAGCTCATGTCAGAGTCTTTTTACATAGCTGCCTTTGTCTGAAAGGCTTTTCGCCTTTCTTAGTCCTTTTAGGGAATTCCCTCTAAGGGAATTCATTTGGGGCTCAAGCGCAACCGATTATTCCTTTCTTTATGTCTCTATACAGTGTATATTCCTATTTTGTGTCCTTTCCCCAATTTTTGCTGTGACCTATAATCTTATTTACTTAATAGATTTTTCATATAGATCCATTCTTAATTTAAATAAAACTATTCAAAAAGGAAATGTTCTGTTTCTGCTATGAATGGAGATGCAACGTTATTTGCAATAGATATGAGAAAAACATAAAAATAAAAATATAGCTATTATAAAAATCTAACAATTGCCCACGTAAAATCATCTTGTACATCAGTGGCATAAAAAGCGGCATGCTACCTTTTGGAGAATGCTGCTCAATTGTCCCGCTTATCAAATTATCCAAAGATGTATAGACCATAGTACAATTGTGGCTTATAAAAAAGATATAAATATTGAAAGGTTTAAGCAAATCTTTAAATAACCACATTTATTTCTAGTTATCACCATGGTAAAAAACATTACGCTTAACCTTGTGCAAATGGAGTAAGTCTTGGTTGACTATACACTGACTGAATTCTAAACAGAGTGTGGTGGAAAGCCTTAAAAGTGTTTCTTAGTCCCTCTTTCCTATGGCCTTTGTCTTAATTCAGGAGAGAAAGTATTAAATACAGATAAAAGGAAATGAGATCAGTAGGGCAATGAAAATGGGATGTCGTGCCTCAGGGGGCAGATGTCGTTATGGAAAACTCTGTCAGGCTGAATTTGTTAGATTATATGGTAGGATGAGTATGAACTTAGAATAAAACACTGAATTATATTTAGATTTGGGAATGGTCAAAGACTCTTGCTAGGCTAGACTTAATCACATGTGTCGTTTAACTTTGCGGTGCTCTATATTCACAAAAATCTCAAAGGGATCCATTATTTATCTTGAAAGTGTAAATACACAATTCGCATGGCTTTTCCTTATTCTCCTTCGTGTTCTTTTCATTGGCAGGTGCTGACTTGTACACTTACTAGAAATGGGATAGCAATAGTCTATACTTGAATGTTTTTATTATTTGAATTTGTTGAGAATAAGTCAACATAGAAACTGAATACCGAATAAATTGAGAGCTAGAAACAAAGAAAATTGTTATTTAAAACTTTCTGAATTTGTTACACTTCACATCCCAGGATTATAAAGTACCAATTTTTACGAAATGCATAAAAGTGCTGCCAATACAAGAAATTTCAGAGAGAATAGTAAGCCTTAACTAGTAGTGTAAAAATAGAACCTTGTGACCAGTAATGAAAGGGTGTTTATTTCTCTGAAATGTATAATTTTAGTTGTTCCTTTTCAAATTACAACCGGATGCAAAAACCTCTTTTCATTCAGAAAGGATGTTATTAAGTTTTCCTTAAAAACAAAACAAAACAAAACAAAAACCCAAAAGATGAATACAATAGCTTATTAACAAGGTTCTATATTTTAATGAGTGAGGTCATACTGTTTAATTCTTTATTCTTTGTGTGGATTTTATTACCATTCACCATTTGTGATCTGAAGTTGTGAGAAAGGCATTTAGTTTAGGCAATGCTGAAATTGTACTCACGAGTCCATGAGCTTTTGGACCGGTAATGGTGTCTTTTTGTTCTATTAATCCATCTGTGATTTCAGAGTTTTTCTAGACCTGGAGCTGAAGTTGGAGATCCCATACCAGCGAGATTTCCCTTCCTTCTGTGAAAGGCATCTGACATCCTCAACAGGGGGCCTTAGAGTCTTGTTGGTCTCCCATGACTCTGTGTCATAACCTCTGTCCCCCAAATTATACTCAAGACTGTGTTGTTGTTTTTTTTTT
This sequence comes from Mustela nigripes, assembly GCF_022355385.1. Classification (NCBI taxonomy): domain Eukaryota; kingdom Metazoa; phylum Chordata; class Mammalia; order Carnivora; family Mustelidae; genus Mustela; species Mustela nigripes. The sequence goes on from NC_081559.1 coordinate 169,225,150, forward strand.
TTCCTTAGAGAGGAGTTCCATAGCATTCAGAAGATTCTTCAAGGGTCCATTAATTTTAAAACTTTTGAAAACTCTTGTAATACCTCATTTTGTTATAATTTATAGTCCTAAATTAACTCAATCTTTTTATGCTGATATTGATAACATTTCTTTTTTTTAAACCCATTATGGTATAATCAATATAGCATAATATTTATCACTTTAATTATAAGTGGATAGTTCAGTGGCATTAAACATATTCATAATGTTTTATAATTATCATTACCATCTATATCCAAAACACTTTCATCTTCCTGAATAAAAACTCGGCACCCATTATACAGCAACTTCTTCCCCACCCCCCAGCCCTTGTTAACGTCCGTTGTACTTTCTTTCTCTATGAATTTGCCAGTTTTAGCTAGGCACCTTGTATAAGTGAAATCATGCAATATTTGTCTTTCTGTGTCTGGTTTATTTCACTAAACATGATATTTTTAAGGTACATTTATGTTGTAGCATATATAAAAATTACATTCTTTTTTTATGGCCGAATAATATCCTATTACGTGTGTATACCACATTTTGTAATCTATTCATCCACTAATGGACATTTGGAGTGTTTCTACATTTTGGCTGTTGTAAACAATGCTGCTGTGAACATGGGTATACAAATATCTGTTCGAGTATCTGCTTTCAGTTTTTTTGGATTTATCACTAGGAGTGGAATTGCAGGGTAGACCTCTAGTGGATTAAAAATCTAGTTTCTTATTTTCACCATCAAGAAAAGTTTTGGCCACTGAGGCATTCAAAGTCCATTGTTATTCCACTGTTATTTCCTAATCAGTTTGCTATATATAAGTTCTCTGATATGAATCCACCTGGATGGTCTTACTGATCACACCAGTGTTCTCTTGTGAAATGCTTGGAAACAAAATTCATCAAAGAAGAAGATAGTTTCTTGACAAGTTTGTAGTTTCCCTTGAGTATGAATTTCATAGATCCTCTACTGTTTCACCATTCATGACACAGATAAGTTTTTATTTCATTACAAAGATATCCTAGATGTATTTCCGTGTGATTTTCAGAATTTATTTTGCAAATTACTTGGCATGGCTCCTGTCACCAACGAATGGGGATGGAAAATAAGGTCATGTCATTCCTCTTGTGGAAGTGATTATTCTGGACATGATGCTAATTTACTGACCCTGAAAAAGTCAGTTTTGTTTATAAAGACCTTGACATATCTACAGAACTGAGAATTTTAAGTAAATATCATGAGCTTGTGTTTGCTGGTTCTTGGGGTAACTGGTTAATACAAATTCCTCCAGAGTTCTTTATCCTTAAAAATCATACTAAGACAGTGACATTAAGCAAGGTATGAGAGGGTAGAAGAAAAAAAATAAATATGGATTTATAGTTGGAGCTCAAATCAAGGAACTTATCTTCGTAGAGGTATTTTGTCATTTCTCCTAACCTCGACCTTAGGTCCATCAGAGAGGCAATAGAGAGGGAATGGGCACATCCCTTTGAGACTTATAGTTAATTATCCTAAATAATGTGGGAGATGCTGTCCATTAATGGGAACAGAAATCAAGTAATCTCAGGAACCTGCAGTGCCCATATCACTTCTCTCACTCCCTGCTGTCAGATGGGTTCTGGATTGTTTTCAGGTTCTGTAGGTTTGCTTCTATTCTGGAGAACAATGGAAACACAGGATCGAAGGTTTTGGAGGTGTTTGTACTCATGTGTCTAAATTCCATCTGTATCTCTGCCAAGTGGATTTCTGGATCCCAGAATTATTCCGATGGTGAGCTATATGGGGCTGATGTTTCAAAGTGCCCCAGTGTGGGAGTTAGACCAATTTGGAGCTGAAATGTCGCTTAAATATCCTGAGCCTTGGTTTCCTCACCATAATACATTTTTAATAACAGTTTGCGAGATTGTTAAGAGAACCAAAGAGAGCAAGGTTTGTACACTCCTATCGTCACTGAGTAGCTGCTTTGTTCTCAGCACAATAAGTATTTCACATGCATGTCATCCCTTGTTGGAACACTAAGTAGGGGAGTAGCGCCTAGGCCTTGAGTTATCACTCAGATTACTCCAAGAGTTTCTCAATAGCATCAAATCACACCTCACCCCCACCTTCAATACATTCTCCAAAATATGTCTGTCATGACACGTGAAGAAGTTTGGTCATATTATTTCACAACTTGAAATATGTTGGTATCATCTTATCTCCATCAGGACTATGTTTACATTCTTCTGGCCAGACTCACATGTCACTTCTGCTAGACAGCTTCCTGGATACCTTCGCATAAGGTCACTGTAAGCTTATTTGGCTTCCAGTGAGCAAGAGCTGCCTTTCATTTCCTGTATGAAAACACCAAGCTTCAGGGCACCTAGGGGGCTCAGATGGTTAAGAGTCTGTCTTTAGCTCAGGTCATGATCTCCAGGGCCTAGGATGGAGCCCTGTGTCAGCCTCCCTGCTCAGCAGGGAGTCTGCTTCTCCCTCCCCCTCTGCCTCTCCCCTCCACTCATGCTCTTGTCTCTCTCTCTCAAATGAATAAATAAAATCTTTTTTTTTTTTTTTTTTTTTAAAGAAAGGGAAAACACCAAGCATCTTTCCTAGCCTTTGGTAGCTCTCAACTAATATTTACTGAATTGAATAAATGCTTGTCAGTCCTTTGAAAGTAATTAGCATGCCATGTTTCCTCATGTCTCCTGTCCTTAACTTTTTCTTCACACAAAACCAGAGGCACACATACGGTTATATTTATTAATATACCTGAGTGGACTCCGCTGCCCACAGGATCAGTCCGAGCTTGGCTTATGATTCAGCTAGTACCCTGAACACAAGGTTTCATCTCTCCTCCTAAAAAACCCACTGAAATGTCGATAGAAAGTACAAAAGATGATGCAGTCTTACAAGTACAGAGACCTGGAGTAGGGATATCAGCAAACCAAAAATTTTAACCAATTTCTGGGAGACTAAAAATAGATGGTTCACATTGCCAGTTACATCAGAAAGGAGTCGCATGGCTCAATTTATGTGGAATGAAACCAGTGTAAGGTGAACCCGGTTTTTTCATGATAAATCGATTAGTTTGAACAGTGGGAAGAGGGGCAGAATCAGGTGACCGAGGTGGCTAAGAAGTGAGGACCAGCAGCTCCCCTGGGTTCATCCCACCTTCTTCCTCTGCTGCTGTGTGTTCAGTGCTGACATTTGCCCAGTGACTGAAGCCAGATGGGTACTCTCCAAAGAAATGGTACCACCCAACCTGGGAAGAATAAGGCCTCTTGGATGAGGGCAAATCGGGATCCTCTTTCTCTGTCTTATCCTTAACTCTCTTTTCAGTTTCGTGTCCTGCTGCTCTTCTCCCTCCTCCTCCCCTAACCCTAGACAGGAATCATACAGAAGCATTTGCTGTTTGAACGCTGTTTGTTTTTGTGTCTTTCCCAAATGATTCCCCTGCCTTAATGTTTTATCCAGATTATCCCCAGTCAGCTCCTTATCATTCTTTAAGATCCCACTTGTGCATCTTCTGGGAATTCTGGGGAGAGTTAGGAGGTCCAAGGCCCCATGGAAATCCTTTTATTAGAATGCTTAACACGTAATGTTATAGTTTCTACAGCGATTATCCTCATGAACTATGAGCTTCTTGAAGATAGGGACTGTATCACATTTGTATTGCATTTCAATGCCTGGTCTTGTGCCTACAATAGGGTAGGTCTTCATAAATGTTGGTTGGAAGGATGAATGAATGACCACAGCTTTGTTTTGTGCTTCCTACTGTTCTGGCCTCCCTTGCGGATTACGCTATGGTTGATAAAGTTTTCCAGATACGGTCTGAGTATATGTAGGGTTAGGCAGGGAATGGGCAAATTCCTAATTGAAATTATTTATTTTAAAAATATTTAAATAAATATAATTTTAAAAAAATTTTATTTTAAAAATATTTAAATAATCATATTGATAACAATAATAATACCATTTGCTGATTGTTATGTGATTGTCACTGTGCTGTAAACTTTGTGCAGAAAATCATGAATTCTCATAGCCGCTCTACAAGATAGCTGTTATGTTTCTGTTGCATTAGTTTCCTCTGGCTACTGTATCAAATGACCACAAACTCAATGGCTTGAAACAGTAGAACCTGTCAAAGTTCTGGAGGTCTGAAGTCCAAAAGTCAGTGCCACTGGGCTGAAAGCAAGTGTCAGGAGAGCTAGTGAGGCTCTAAGGGGGAATCCATTCCTCGCCTCTTCCAGCATTGGCAGCTGCTGGCCTTCCTTGACTTGTGACTGCCTCACTCCAAGCTCTGCCTCTGTGGTCACCGTCCCTCTTTCTCCTCAATGTCAAATCTCCCTCGGCTTCCCTCTTGTAAGGTTATATGTGCTTGCCTGTGGGGCCCGCCTGGCTCATCTCCCCATCTCAAAACCCTTAACTTAATCATATCTGCAGAGACTTTGCCACACAACGTAAAAATTATAGCTCCAGGGATTAGGACCCTGGTATCTCTTTGTGCCGGGAATATTTTTCAGCCCACCAAAGCACACTTTACAGATTTAGGAACAAAGGGATTAAGTTCACTTGCTCCAGTACACACAGGCATTAAGCAGTCGAGTCTGGATTTGAATTTGCATCTATTCCATCTCAGAGCCTGTCCCTTCCCCTGTTCCTCTATCTCTAAATAATGAGTAACACCTCAAGACATTTGCATTGTTGCTTTACTCTGAGTCCCATTTGAATGTAAAACACCTGTGTTCGGAATTCAAAGGGCAGGTCATGCCCAGAGAGATCACTGATGACCCAGGCACACACTCTAGGTCAGCTCAACACTTGCACTTATTTCCTTCAATGTTGAAGCAGGAAGGAAGGTGATGAGGAGGGCTGGCTGATGGACACAGGCCTCACGGGGATGGGCCAGTGTCTCATTACTCTGGCTGCTGCTGGCTGTCAGCTGTTGTGTTGGAGGCCTCCGCTAGCAAGATTTCTTTCTGTCTCGAAGGCTGGAGTCATTTCCCAGTCTGTGTATTGCAGTTTGCACAGAACCCAATCCCGTGTCCTCATTCAGAGATACAAAGAGTTGGACGTGCAGGTTTGGGGAAGGTGTGGCAGACCAAGTGTCTATGCTGGAATCTTTACTCGGAGACTGAGGACTCCAGTGGCAAGGACTGTCGGCTCCAATGGATTTTATTTAAATTCCAACAACTTTTTACATTCTTAACATTTCAGGTATAAATATGTTTTCCCCTTTTCAAACATGTTTGTTAAAAACATTATGTTTAAAACTAAATTTTATATAAAAATGGGTATAATGTTTCTTAAGAATAATGTGTTTAAATTTAACAAAGTGTGGTGAAAACACTCTGCCAAAACAACTTCGCTTGCCAAAGTAGCTTTGCAAAATATTTATATCACGCAAGTGGTAATTGTACACATTCAAACAACACAACTGCTGACGACAGGGCATTCCTTCCTCAGGGGTAATCCCTGTGAGTGGTGAATAATTTGGGGTGCACCCTTCCAGTCCTCTGTTTATGCATTTTGACATAAATATCCAATACACTTATTTTTATTTTCAATACATGGGATCATATTTTGGCTACTTGTTTTTTAAAATTAACAATGAACTTTAGGGGCACCTGGGTGGCTCAGTGGGTTAAAGCCTCTGCTTTCAGCTCAGGTCATGATCCCAGGGTCCTGGGATCGAAGCCTGCATTGGGCTCTCTGGCAGGGAGCCTGCTTCTCTCTCTCTGCCTGCCTCTCTGCCTACTTGTGTGATCTCTCTGTCAAATAAATAAATAAAATCTCCAAAAAACAAAAACAAAACAAAACAAAAAACCCCAAAAACCAACCAACCAACCAACCAAACAAACAAAACACAATGAACTTTAGCAGTGTTTACAGATCTGAACTTACAAAAAGTTGTAGAGTATCCTAAAGTGTAGGTATTTAATACCATAATTTATTTACTCCCTTATTGGACATTTATATGTTGCTTTTCCTGTTACTGACACAGTGCTGTAAGAAGCATCATTTTACATGTAGCTTGAGTGTTTGTGCAAATATACATTTAGGGGTGGTTTTTTTTAAAGTAGCATACACTTTCCAAAATGGAAAGATGGGTACCAAGTCAGATTTGAGTCAGAGAGCTCCTCTGAGAGTTCAGAAGTGATCAAGTCTGCAGCCAGAGTTTATATAATGACATTGATGAGGTCTTCTGGTAATCGTACTTTGTTAAGAAGGCTCCTTGAGGGATGCCTCAAAGAATTCATCTTCTGATCCTTCCCACATGCCCATGGCTGCCCTTGAAGCTGGTAGTGGTTCTTTTCATATTACTCGGATAAATTTATATTTCTTTTGTTTCCTTTCATGTTGTACCAATTAAGATTTTGTTTGGTTCCAACATAGCACACTTGACTGTAGTGACTTCCCAGATAGGTTCAGTTTGCTTATACAACAAGAAATCCAGAGTTTATTTAAATCGTGTGACATGACAGCTCCATGACACCAATAGGGACCATGTTCCCTCTTCTTCCTGCCCTGCCACCCTTTGTACGTCTCCTTTATCCTCCTGGGTATCCTGCAAAATGGCTGCCCCGCCTGTAGGCATGGTATCTGCATCCTAGACTAGAACATGGGAAAGGCTGTGGGCAAAGACAAGGACAAAAGCTGTATACCAGCTGAGCCCATCACTTTTCAAAGAGCTTTCCCAGAAGCCTCAATCAGTGACCTCTGCTTATATCTCACTTTCCAGAACTGAGATGGTTGTTCTGGTTGCAAAGTTTCAGGGGGAAAACAGGCCTACTTAACAGGGTTCTTTGTGACCAAACCACGCATTTGGTTATAAGAATGGCGGTTGGTTAGAAACCAGCAGTATCTGCTGTACTTGGCAATTCAGACTAGAATGTCTTGAAGAAAGCTCTAAAAATAAGGAATACTAACCACTGATTCTGTTCTAGGTAAAGGCATTAAAATTCATGGCATGTATAACACTGTAACAATAATATTGCAAATAACAAATTACCTATTCTACCTTCCTTAAAAAAAGAATGGTTTTCATTTTTCTACACTTTATTCTGGTCCCACTGGATACGCACTTGTGATTGTTTTCTTCTATACCATCTACATACATACAGTCTAGAATAAATTTAATATTCTTTACTTTTCTACTTAATATAAGTATTTTAATACTTAGCTGTCCAATTTTCTAAATACTCATTTAAAAGAGCTGCAGTAGATTCCACCAGTTTGATATTTGTTATTTATTTAAATTCACAGTGTTATACATTTAGATTTTTTAAAAGATACTGTAGAAAATGTTATAAGGACTTTTTTTTATATATTGCTTTTTATTTCTTTAGAACTTACGCTTTATGGACACATTTCAATAAAATGAACTATGTGTTGAAGCATATGAGCATTTTTATGGTTTTTGGGAAAAGAACCATGCTATTTTGGGGGAAAGTTTTTATCAATTTTTATTCTTACCATCACTATATCTGTATATCCTTTTTAACACATTAAATAAAAAGAATAAGAGAAGGAGAAACAAAGAAGGGGCGGAAGGCAAGAGAGTTGCCCAGGATTGAATCAGCCCTGCCCTCTTGTGGTAACTCTTAAAACTTCAGGTCAGGGTTTTTCTTTCTCAAGGGCTTATTTTTACAGTGTTGTGCCTAATGCTGTTGTCTTTGATCTTTTCAAATAGGAAGTGGGGACCTCAGTATTAGTTTTACAGACTCAAAGAATAGGAATGATTTGGGCTTGAAATCCTCAACATTACCAAAGAAGGGACAGACAACAGATCTGTATGGGAGCAGGTAAATTCTTGTTCTGCTGATTAGTAGGAGTTGGTGGTCCTACTTGGGAAGCAGTCTTCTGAAGGTGCCAGTCCATAAATGATGATTTAATGGAGGGGAGAGTATTTAGTTGAAGAATTTTATATATGTGTGTATATATGTATATGTATACCTATATACATATACAAAATATGTGTCTATATATGTATATGTATACATACACACACACATATATATATATAAAATCATCTCATCTTATATGCATTATATATCATGTATATATGTGATGAAAGAATAGAGAAAGAGAGAGAAATATCCAGAGGAAACATTAAAGATTGTCTAGCCTAATTAATTTATTTTGCAACTGAAGAGACTGAGAATCAGAGAAATTATGTGGATTTCTTCTTAAAAAGTATGAGCATCAAACGAGATAATACACAAGGGTGCTTTGAGAAATAGGACAACTATAAGGAAGCAGAATTATTAGATGCTATAGCAGAGAGGCTGTAGCAGAGTGTGATTTATATTTGGCATAGTTAATCTGCTTAAAATCACCGAAATGACAGATCTCAGAAGGCTCTTAAAAATTTTCATTTTGGTCCACTCAGCCTGCTGGTGGAATAAATGCATCTGGACTAATACACACATAGTGCTTAGCATAGTTCTAGAGCATAGCATTGGCCTAAAATTGTTAAATAATAATCTTTACCACTATATGCTTGGTATGTCCCAAGAGTTTTATGTATATTAATTCTTTCAGTCATCACAGCCACCCTATGAAGTAGATTCTATTGTTAATCCCATCTTATGAAGAACCTAAGGCCCGGAGAGGTTAAGTAACTTGCTGCGGTCACACAGCTGTAAGTGGCAGACCCAGGATTTGGCAACCTTACCATCCCGCTAAACTGCCTTTAATGACATCTAGTGCTCAGGCTAGAAGCCCATTTACTGGCTATGGTGTAACACACTCTATCTTCTCGGTTTGGCATGGTTATAGCTTATGCTGGGAAACTGGAGGTCACCTCAGATCTCTTTAGACAGGTTACAATGTAACTTCATTGAGAGTCCATGTTTAATCAAAATGAAGTAAGTGTTACAACAGAAGCGTGAATATTTAATTTGTTTTCTACTTAGTCATAAGCAGTGGAGAAGGAGATATGTCTAGGTTCTTTTTCTTCTCAAAGCCAGAGGGGAAACAATGTAAAGAGACTCCTTTTTCATCCACAAGTCAACTAATGTGTACTAAGTGTCTTTTGAGCCAAAGGTTGAAGTTACCTTGATGAACAAGGCAGATGGGATCCCTGCCCTCAAGGTGCTTACACTCTTGAGGAAATGAATGTCAATTAATTGGTCAGAAGGGCAAATGTGAAAATTGCTGTAAAAAGGGGAAGAATATATGACAGAGTATAATAACACTATGATCCATTTTAATATGGAAGATTAGATAAGGGTTTCTAAGGAAGTAACATTTTGGGAGGAAGAGCACTTCAGGAGGAGGTAATAGAGTGCAAACACCGTCACAGGAGGGAGTATGACCCGAGTAAGGAACTAAGACATGACTGTGGGAGGAGCACCTGAGAGCAGGAGGGTCCAGATGAGATGGAATGTAGGGGTTGGGACAGATCAAACAAAGCTTGGCTGGATCTGTGAATGGTTTTGATCCTTGTCCAGAAATCAGTGGGGAATGATTAAAGGGCTTCAAGCCCGTGTGTGTGGACGGTGGCAAGGGGGGGATGTTTTAATCTTGCAACAGTGTGAAGAATGGATTGGAAAGGAACATCGGTGAGTGTGGCTAGGAGGTGCCCTGTCAGTACTGGATGGAGAGTTGTTTTGAATCAAAATAGAGGTAAGGCAAAAAAAAAAGTAAGTAGAGTTGATAATCAATAGAAAAGAATAGAGAGTCCAGAAATAAACCTACATGTATACAGTCAACTAATTTCAACAAAGGCACCAAGAATGTACAATGGGGAAGGAATAGTCTCTTTAATAAATGGTGTTGGGAAAACTTGATATCCATGTGCAAAAGAATGAAACTGAACCTTTATCTTATACCATATATAAAAATCAAGTCAAGTGGATTAAAAACTTAAATCTAAGACCCCCAAACTGTAAAACTCCTTGAAGAAAACACGGGAGTAATATCCTTGACATTGGTCTTGGCAGTGGTTTTTTAGATTTAACACCAAACGCAAACAACTAAAGCAAAAATAAGTAAGTGGGACTATATGAAATTAAAAAGTCTTGCACAGCAGAAGAAGAAATCAACAAAATGGAAAGGTGAAAAAGGTGATCTGTGGAATGGAAGAAAATATTTGTAAGTCATACATCTGACAGGGGGTTAGTATCTAAGATATATAAAGAACTAGTGTGACTCAGTAGCAGAAAAAACTCAGACAACCCAATTAAAAAGTGGGCAGGGGGCGCCTGGGTGGCTCAGTGGGTTAAGCCGCTGCCTTTGGCTCAGGTCATGATCTCAGGGTCCTGGGATCGAGTCCCGCATTGGGCTCTCTGCTCAGCAGGGAGCCTGCTTCCCTTCCTCTCTCTCTGCCTGCCTCTCCGTCTACTTGTGATTTCTCTCTGTCAAATAAATAAATAAAATCTTAAAAAAAAAAAAAGTGGGCAGAAGGTCTGAATGGACATCCCTTCAAAGAAGACATAAAAATGGTCAACCATTGATTCTTCTCCTACTCACTTAAGCCCCCATGTTGCATCACCACTTCCTCATATCAGGGAGATCATATGATAGTTGTCTTTCTCTGCTTGACTTATTTCGCTAAGCATGATACGCTCTAGTTCCATCCATGTTGTCGCAAATGGCAAGATTTCATTTCTTTTGATGGCTGCATAGTATTCCATTGTGTATATATACCACATCTTCTTGATCCATTCATCTGTTGATGGACATCTAGGTTCTTTCCATAGTTTGGCTATTGTGGACATTGCTGCCATAAACATTTGGGTGCACGTGCCCCTTTGGATCACTACGTTTGTATCTTTAGGGTAAATACCCAGTAGTGCAATTGCTGGGTCATAGGGCAGTTCTATTTTCAACATTTTGAGGAACCTCCATGCTGTTTTCCAGAGTGGTTGCACCAGCTTGCATTCCCACCAACAGTGTAGGAGGGTTTCCCTTTCTCCGCATCCTAGCCAGCATCTGTCATTTCCTGACTTGTTGATTTTAGCCATTCTGACTGGTGTGAGGTGATATCTCATTGTGGTTTTGATTTGTATTTCCCTGATGCCGAGTGATATGGAGCACTTTTTCATGTGTCTGTTGGCCATCTGGATGTCTTCTTTGCAGAAATGTCTGTTCATGTCCTCTGACCATTTCTTGACTGGATTATTTGTTCTTTGGGTGTTGAGTTTGCTAAGTTCTTTATAGATTTTGGACACTAGTCCTTTATCTGATATGTCATTTGCAAATATCTTCTCCCATTCTGTCAGTTGTCTTTTGATTTTGTTAACTGTTTCCTTTTAAGTGACTCTTAATCTCACAAAACAAACAGGGTTGCTGGGGGGAGGGGGGTTGGAGAAGGGGGGGTGGGGTTATGGACATTGGGGAGGGTATGTGCTTTGGTGAGTGCTGTGAAGTGTGTAAACCTGGCAATTCACAGACCTGTAGCCCTGGGGATAAAAATATATGTTTATAAAAAATAAAAAATTAAAAACAAAACAAAACAAAAAAAACTAAAAAAAAAAAAAATCTTTCTTTCTAAAGTTAGTCCCTAGAAGATATTCATTTTTTTTAATTAAATGAAACTTTCTTCAAGATGCCATAGGCCTGCAAGGACTACATAAACTATGGACTATTAACAAAGGGGTTACTATTTTCACTGTTGTTATTGATAAGCAAGTAATCATGTAGGTTATGTATGCATATGGTAATGTTTTTACTTAAATAATGACAGTTTGCTGGAGTCAATCTTATTTTTAAAATTATAAAAAAAGAATTTAATCTCTTGTGAAATAAGATATAGTTCTTTAAATATGCAGACTGTATTATTAATTTTATAAGAATATTTTGACTTTTATGATTTATGTTTTAATGATTTGTTAAAATGCAAATTATACTCTATACTTTTTCCTTTCAACTTCTATACCTCTCAAGAATTTTTGATAACTTCTTTTTATGATTTTACCATATGAAAAATAATCAAATAAATAAATAGAACTATTTTGCCTTAAAAAAAAAATGGTCAACCAGTACATGTAAAGACATCCTTCGTCACCAGGAAAATGCAAATCAAAATTACAATTACATATCACCTTATATTTGTTAGAATGGCTATCATCAAATAGGCAAGAGACAACATGTATTCTTGAAGATGTGGAGAAAAGGGAACACTTGTGTACTATTGGTGAGAAGGTAAATTGTTATAGCCACTATGGAAAACAAATATGGAAGTTCCTCAAGAAATTAAAAAGAGAACTGTCATATGATCCAGCATTCCCACTTCTAGGTATATATTCAAAGGAAATGAACTCAGGATCTCGAAGATGTATCTGCACACCCATGTTCATTACATCATTATTCATAATAGCCAAGATATGGAAACAACCCAAGTCTCCACTGATGGATGAACGGATAAAGAAGATGTGGTACACACGTACACACAGTGGAATATTATTCAGCCATGAAAAAAGAAGGAAAGCTTGCCATTCATGATGCCTTACGTAGACCTCAAGGACAATATGCTAAGTGAAATAAAAAGACAGAGAAAGACAAATATTGTATGGCCTCATTTATGTTTGAAATCCAAAAAAAAAACCAAACTCATAGAACAGAGAATAGAATCGTGGTTGCCAGGGGGCAAGGGGGTGGGGAATGGGGAGATGTTAATCAAAGGGTACAGACTTACAGTTATAAGATGAAAGAGTTGTGAGGATCTAATACATGTTTCTAAGACAATAAATATTGAATGTTCTAACCACACACACAAAATAATGGTAATTATGGCAGGGAATGGAGGTGTTATCTAGCTTGATTGACATCCTTTCACAATAGCCACATGTATCAAATCATCACACTGCACACCTTAAACTTACACAATGCTGTATGTTATTATATCTCAACAAAGATGGAAAACACCCCAATAAAATCACTGTGTCTTTGTTTAGCATTAATAACTTTTGGGGTCTATAAACATAGACTCGGTGCTTTGTTTAGAGTGGGAAGAGCGTAGTAAATTGCCGCTGCTCTCAGTGACGACACCGTGGGAATAGGGAGATGTGTCCATGAACAGCAGGGTAATGTTGAGAGGCAGACAGGTACCTGAGATTGATGATACGAGGGAGCCTACAGAGGAAAAGGCCAGTGAGGAATTGTCTGCAGAGATGGGGAACAGCAGATACATTTTGGGAACTCCAATGTCCACTTTTAATTTGAAGTTGGTATATCTTCTGTGGTATCTTCTACTCCTAAACTCTCAGAACTGGTCTGGCCCATTCTCCTGACTTGGATCAGTAAAGCTTGGGAGAAGAATGGAAGTGGAGGAGGGCAGGGTCTGGCCTGAGGCTGAATATGGCCCTGGGGGTAGGTAAAGCAGAGACATGAGGTGCAGGGTTCCCTGGCTCAGGGTTGCACAGATGGTACATACTGGAGGAAGGGACCCTGGGAAGATAGAAGACAGGAGCTTGGGTGACTTAATAGTCAAAATTTGATAATTATTCTGGTATAGGAAGTGAGAGAGAGTTTCTCTGGCAGAACATAGCAGCAGCATATCAATTATTTTAGGACCTAGATGTTCGGAATAGGGTACACTGGCTTAAAAAGCTTCATAGTTTAATGAGAGGCAAAAACAAATAAATAAACAAATAAACACAGAAGCAACGCAGTGGCAAAGCACAGCTGGGACATGTTGAATGACAGACGCTGGCGTGATCAAGGGAAACTTCAGGAGCTGAGAACCATGGTGTTCTCCTCCATGTGACGGCTTCAGTTTTCATTGAAGTTTTAGGCTTCCTTCCACTTTCTTGCTTGAGTCTCACTTGTTTATTCCTTTGTCCCCCCCCTTTTAAGATTTATTTACTTATTTGAGAGAGAGAGGGCATATGTGTGAACGAGGTGGTGGGAGGGGCAGAAGAGAGGGAGAGAATCTCAAGTGACGCCTTGCTCAGCAGGGAGCCTGATGATTTGGGGCTCAGTCTTAGCACCCTGAGATCATGACCAGAGCTGAAATCAGAAGTCAGGTGCTTAACTGACTGAGCCACCCAGGTGCTCCCCTTTGTTCCCATTCTTTTATCTAAACCCTAGAGGAAGCACAAGGGTAGAGGAAGGTGAGTCTTCCAGGTGCCTTTGCAGCCTGTACCTGAAAACTTGTGGAGGAGGTAGTGGATAAATAGTGACTTAGGGGTGGGGCGTCTGGGCAGCTCAGTGGATTAAAGCCTCTGCTTTTGGCTCAGGTCATGATCCCAGGGTCCTGGAATCTAGCCCGCGTCCGGGGGGCTCTCTACTCAGCAGGGAACCTGCTTCCTGCTTCCCTTCCTCTCTCTCTGCCTGCCTCTCTGCCTACTTGTGATCTTTGCCTGTCAAATAAACAAATAAAATCTTTAGAAAAAAAAATAGTGACTTAGGGGAGAGCAAGTGGTGAGTGGAGAAGAGAGAGCAGAGCATTCCGAGTGGTGGCGGGACAGGGTTGTTTGTGGTCGTGGAGAAGTCACGCAGAAGGTGCGGTAAGCTTGGCTTATCCCTCTGAGCATGCTGAGAGAGATATCCAGTTTATGTGCTTTGGGGACCTGCTATGTGCCAGGCTCTGACCTACACTTTTTACCACATTCGCTCATTCTCTCCTCTCTCACCCAGTAAGCCAAGAACTATTATTATATTCTTTTTACAGTTGAAGAAATTGAGGCCCGGGGATGATTAATAAGTGAGGTTTTTGGGTACTTTCAAGTTTTTATTTAAATTCCAGTTAGTTAACATCCAATGTAACATTCGTGTTGGGTGTAGAACTTAGTGATTATCAGTTTCATACAAGACCCAGTGCTCATCACAAGTGCTCCTTAATAACATCACCCACTGAGTCCATGCCTCTGTCTACCTCCCCTCCAACCCTTCCCGTATCTCTCCGTTTGTTCTCTGTAGTTAAAAGTCTGTTTTCTGGTTGCCTCCTTCACTCTTCCCCCCCCCCCATGCTCATTTGTTTTATTTCTTAAATTCCATAGATGAGTGAAATCGTATGGTATTTGTCTTTCTCTGACTTATTTTGCTTAGCATAATACACTCTAGTTCCAGAAACAAATTGTTTAAGTCCCACAGCTGGTAATTGGCACAGGCATTTAATCCCAAATCCCGCTCAGATCTAAAGCTATGCCTAGAGCTGTCATACCAGGTTGATGTGCACCCCAGGACAGGGGAACAACAGTATTTCTAGTATGGGCACCTGGAAGGTCCGTGTCAATCTCCTGGGCCCGTAGTGCAGTCCGCAAGTCCTGCTTGAGGTATAGAATGTTGCGGTAAATCAAGTCTTTCTCATTGAGTAGACCGGGAGGCTGAGGTACAGAGGTTCCGTCTGTGTTGCAAAGACAGCGAACAGACAAACCAGCATTAGGGTTTTACTCATTTCTGGGGTAGATTATTTCATGCTGTCGCATACTGTGCAGAATTAGGTTTCTGTGCACTTAATTGTTTTTGGTCTCAGAAGAAAACTTATCTATGAATAAGAACTACAGAATGCAGCTCGTGAATAATAAAGTGTGAGGGTTAATTTTCCAGTTGTTTTATCCCATTGCTCAGAGAGCAAGGGGGCAAGGATTTCAGATTAATTGCACTTGAGCACATTGAATAATGCATATCAGCGGTTGCTTTGCTCATGGGGATCCTTTCAAAAGTAGATTTTAAACAATGTCTGAACTAGCAGAGATTTACCTCCAGAATTTTAAGAAAGTGTGTCTTAATAAAGCTATTTGGGGATTTTTTTTCATTACAGCTCAGTATAAGGCCCATCGATGCCTTTCACCGATGGCTCAACATTTGAGTATCTCTCATATACCCACAAGCTGGTGTGCTCAAACTGGTGCCTGGTGTTGGAAGACTAATTAATGCAAGAAGTTGGGGACGGACTGAGAATACTCGGAAGATCGTAGTTTAATTGTTGTGGCTAAGAACATGGCTCATTGCCAGTGCTTTCAAAATCTCCCAAGAATACCATACCCCTTGTTTGCTTTCTTGTTCAGGTTTTCTAGAACTCTTCCTGGGCTTCCTTACATCCGCCGAGTGTCAGGAAAGAGTGCTAAAAGTCATCTGTCAAGGCTACACCACCTTTACTGCTAGTGAGAATATTCTTCCTTTCTTCTACAACTCGTGTATGAAAAATAACATTCTGACTTTATGGCAAACTAACCAGGAAAGAGATTAAATCTATTACCAGCTGAATAAATACAAACAGTTAAAAAATGAGGTTTTGTTTCGTTGTTTGGCCTCTGCTAGTTCAGAATTCCACTATCTGGGAAGATTTACTATTGGAGACGTAACAGCCCTGTTTGTTCACTATTTCATGGGGATTGCTGTCACTTAAAATGAATTTTTTTGTACCTTACCTTCTCTTTCCGAGCCAAGATTTAGGTTGCAGAAAGGAAACCAATAGTTTTAGAGGCAGCTTGATCATTTAGGTGTCATCTCTGTAGGCTTTGTATTATTCAGACAGATTACCCAGATTTTTTATTGTTTTTTTGTTTTATTCCATTTTTGCTTCATAGACTAATATACTTGGTGTAAAGACTTCCACAAATGTAGGCAATCACTGCAATTAAGTAGGGTAGAAACTGGTTAAAACTCTTGATCAGATCAGAGCTTTCCTCAAGCTCCCCCAGCCTCATTGCTCTTGTCTCTTTTTTTTTTTTAAAGATTTTATTTATTTATTTGACAGAGAGAAATTACAAGTACACTGAGAGGCAGGCAGAGAGAGAGAGAAGGAAGCAGGCTCCCTGCTGAGCAGAGAGCCCGATGCGGGACTCGATCCCAGGACCCTGAGATCATGACCTGAGCCGAAGGCAGCGGCTTAACCCACTGAGCCACCCAGGCGCCCCTGCTCTTGTCTTTTAAAGGAGTTTTTTTTTTTAACCCCAAATTTCCTTTTTGCTTCTCTGTATTTGAGTATGTATTCTGGCCCGCTGTATGACCTCGGACAAGACACTGAACTTTGCTAGGTGGATTTTCCTCATCTATAAAATGAGGACATAGTTGTCTATCTGATAGAGTCTTTAAGGCTTGAATAAGAGAGTATATGTGGAGCTGTTTGTGGGCTGGGAACCTCCCATAGATGCCTATGAAGTATTTATGAACGGTCTATTTTACTCTTATGTTTGTGTTTTTACCTCTTCCAATTTTGATGACTCACAATCCAATATCTTGGATAGGCTGCCATTGTTTCTTTCATGCACTGCTCAACCAAACATTTGTCCCTGGTGTACTAGTTAGTCTGGCTTCTTCCTGCCTTCTCAGGCAGTGGGTCTCTTTAGTCTGCTGCTGGCTCAAGGCTGTCCTCAGAGAAAGCACAGCTTGCTTTTTCTGAAACTGAACACCATTCGGTTTTGAATTCCTAGTCATTGTGCTCTCCATTGATGGCACACGTATTGATTGTGTCTACTCAGTCAGGCTCTGTTATTAGCACCCAGGTATGGCCACCTGCTGGGTGTCTTCTGTTTGTCCCTGCAGATCTGGTCTCCAGCCTTCTCCTCTCTGCTCTGTGCTCCCAGAGACACTGATCTGTAGGGGTTGCTGGATTCCTTTGGGGTTCAGTTCCAGAAAGCATCTGCAGTCTGAGGGATGGATGGAGGGAAGGAAGTTGAGACATGTATTTTCCAGGCTCTCCTCTAAAGGGAGACTGTGGGCTGGCTGTGCCTCTCCATGACAGGCCCTTGCTTCTGTTGTCAGTCCTCTCCATTCCCTGGGCTCCAGTGATGCTTCCAGTGTGCCCTTAGCCCTAGGAGTCCAGCAGCATGCCTCTCCCACCCCCCCCACCAGCCCCTTTGGCTGCACAGAAGTCATGCAGTGGTCCTTTGGTAAACCGTCTCTTAATAAACTTTCCCCAACAACTCATCTGCTTCCTGTTGGGGCCCTGGTGAACTTAAGCAATAAACAAGACATATCAAGACTTTGTTCTTTAAGGAGCTTATATCCTAGAGGGGAAGAGAGATCACAAAAATAAGCAAAGTCATAATAAATAGTGATATTACCTTTGTGGGGGGAAAAAAAAAGTTTACTTGATAGAAAGAAAGAAAGGTGTTGGGCCGGGTACAACGTTAGCTAGGTTAGCAGGGAAAACATTTTAGGAAGTGATCTGTAATTTGAGATCAGATTGATAAAATGATGGGGGAGAATTTGTGCAGGCAGGCGGAAACCACTGGCACAAAGGTCCTGAGGTAAGAATGAGAAGAGAACGAAGAACACAGAGAAGGCCAGGGTGGCTGGACATCGTGAATTCAGAGTGTGAGGGTGGGACGTAAGGCAGGCCTGGAAGGGACCGAGTGTCAAGGCGCCCAGCCCAACAGTGATGGACATAGGGCCGTGTAAGAGATCCGGTGAGTAACTAACATGCTCCAAAATGTGTCGTTCCATATACCACATTGTTCTGCCTACTGCGGTGCCTCTTGACCAGATAGGGGGCGCCCAAGGGTGACGACTGGGGGGAAGCCAGTGTGGAAGGAGGTGAAGGAATTCACCTGAGGCAGAACAAAAGAGATGGAGGTTTACACCACTAGGGAGTGCTGGGCAGGACAGCAGAGGAGACAACGTCTGCCCTGAGGCAGGGAGTGGGGGCTGTTTTTGCAAGGGGGAAGGTGAGGTACGGTAATGTATGGTATTCTCCCTTTTATGGGATCTGTGCGTAGCTGTAAGTAGCTCATTGGTCTATGGGTATTTCGCCTGATGGGACTGTTCCTAGTCAGACTGGTGGCCGCTCTGGGCCCTTCCTACATTCCATTGCTCAAGTCTGTTTTCCTAAAAAAAAAACTGGCCTCTTCTCCCGCCCACCTGGAGAGTCCAGAAAAACAGATCCATCATAATTTTCCCTCACTGGGAAATACAAGGCTTGTTTGTATCTTCGAGTTATATTGTTCAGAAATTGAATTGTGTTTTTCAAAGGTCGAGGTCAAACATTCCCCACCCCTCCTCTCCAAATTCTCTTTTTAAAAACATGCCTCGGGCTTCTGTTTCAGCCTGCCATTTTCCATCTCGGTGCTTGTCATCCAGATGCCTAGACCTGGGAATGTTTTATGCCTTTCTCAAAACTCTCTTCCAGAGAGCAAGCCAGTCATGCCAGCAGCTCATTACTTCTCAGATCAAGCTTCCCTTGTGATTTCCTCCCTTTAAAAATGTAGAACCAGTACCTCTGACACCTTGTTTGCGGAGATTGGCCCTTCCCTGCAAACTTCCGACTCAGGTAAAGCTTTCTTACCTCCCAGCCCTGCAAGCTTCACAGCTGTCTTCACGGCGCTAACAAAAGCCTCCAACACAGTCGCAGAGTCTACAGACTTGGACCGCCTATAGCGCCCTGATGTTCACAGATAACCGGGAAGGGGAGCAAAACAGACCACCTCAAGAGATGCCTTTTGGGCATACAGATTATTTGGCGCTGGTTAGTTTGAACCGGATGCAGACTGGGTGAAGCACTTGGAAAACTGAGCAGATATTGCCCTTTTGTAAGGGACATTTACATTTATAAAGGAAATCTTCATTTGTAAGGATGTCTCTCCTCTATTCTCAGAGGAGAAGGATGACTAAATCTCCAGAGACTCTTATCAAAGGCAAAGGCAAGGGCTTAATGTTGGGTCCGTTATCAAAGGAATGAGACTGAGACAAAGTTACTCAAAGCCTTATTCTATGCCAAGCATTAGAAGTTAGGCTGACCAGCCACTGACTGGCCAGGGCTGCCTCCGAAGAGAGCGACGCCCCTTGGTCTTACAGGCTAGTTTTTATAGGGCACAATCGCAGACATCTGCATATGTGGCTTTGGCTGATTGGATGTCTCCTACCTGTGTGTTTTAGTAACGGTTACCAATGGCCTTGTTTTAGTTATGTGTTTTAGTAACAGTTACCTTGTTTTAGGTGTTGTGTTTTAGTAACAGTTACCTGGAACTGAGAGCAATAACTTTTCTAGACAACAAAATGTCTAGGCAACATGGAGTCACTATGGCTAAGTAGGCCCAGGCAGGCCCAGGGGGTTAACATGTTTTAACGTGGAATCGACCCCAACACTTAACATGTGCATGACAACCTTACCTTGTTTGCCGTGCTTTTCTCGATAATTTTAAATAACTGCCCTTTCTCTCCCCAGCATATTGGTTTTACCTGGAAGTGTTCTTTAAGGTGTGGCCTGGGGTCCCTTCCCTGGGGCGTTACTCAGGTTTCCTGGATCTCTGTTATGTATACAGGAGGAATATCTGTTATTAAACTTCTGTTTGTATTTGTTCTGTTAATCTGCCTTTTATCACAGTGGGTTCTCAGCCAAGAACATACAGGGGTAGAGGGCACATTATTTTTTCTCCTATATGATGGGAAACTCTGGTCTCTGAGAAAAAGTTTTGAAGCAAATTCTTTAAAACTGTAACATAAAGAAATTTTTTAAATCAAGTGTAACTGAGTCTCTTTACATCAAGCATAAAAACAGCAGGTGAGGGGGCGCCTGGGTGGCTCAGTGGGTTAAAGCCTCTGCCTTCAGCTCGGGTCATGATCCCGGGGTCCTGGGATGGAGCCCTGCATTGAGCTCCCTGCTCGGCGGGGAGCCTGCTTCCCCTTCTCTCTCTGCCTGCCTATCTGCCTACTTGTGATCTCTCACTCTCTGTCAAACAAATAAATAAAATCTTAAAAAAAAAAAAAAGGCAGGTAACTGCTTGTGATTATTGAATCAGTACCCAGAGACTACAGTTACATTTGATTAGTATACTTAACTCTTGGGCTTAATAGTATCTTCCAAGAAATAAAATTATATTGGTTCATTCTGTAAGGGCCTATTCAGCCAGAGTGGCCCTACCCCAGTTGAACTGCCATTTTGTTGTAAAACTTAAATTGATCTCCTGCCCCCAGCCCCCAGGGAAACTTACTTAAAAACAAGTCCTGGAAACCAGTCCCAGGTAACAAAGTCCAAGTACAAGGATAGGTCAGGCCAGGTGGAGGTATCCAATCAGTGGGGACGCAAACTGTCTCCTAGTTACCAAGGAGTATGTCCCCCCCCCTCTGGGAGCCTTTTGGCGTCAATCCTAACCAAGGTGTGATAGGCTAAATCAAATGTCTACTAGGGTAAATTGTAATTCAATTGGTCACCTACAATGACTGTGCTGCTTTCTCTCTGTGTTACAATTTCATTGGCCACCTTTGTGTGGCCAGGCCCAACCACATGGCCTTTGCTCTATAAAAGTTAGTCTGGAAAGCAGGGAGGGGTCGTCCTCTCGGTAAGGGGCAGCCCTGACAGGTATGTTTGACTGTCGGTCTGATTCTTGATACTTGGCGCCAAATAAAAGCTTTACTTGACTTTCACTTTTTATCAGCCTTGCTCCTTTAATCACAGACCCATTATTGGGGTATCCTGGTTTTAGAGGTCCCAACAATTCAATATTTAGGAAAAGGAACTTGTTGAAATGCTAGAATTTCAAGATAATTTTCTGGAAACTTGCTCAGTGCGGGAGTGGAAGAACCCTGGAACTTCTTAAAAGTCATTCCATATTTGGAGCCTTGTCTTTCTGTTGAAATGCTGTGGACATTAACACACGTGGAATATTCGCAATCCTGCCTAGCTAGACCAGAGAGGGAACTTGCTGATGGGGTAAAAATGTTGGGTGACTGACATCGCATTTCAAAACTCCTGTTTGTGATCTCCAATAATTCTGACTTCAGCATTGCTGTACGATACCCACTAGATGGCAGGAGTGAACAACATAAAAATTGCATCATGGCTTCTAACCGAAGAAACTAGTTTTAATGTTTCTCTCGTCCCCATCCACAACCCCCCACCACTTCTTACAAGCTGTTGTCTTTTCTTGGCTTTTCATTTTTGATCTGTCTGCCCCTCACTGTATTTGTGTTTCTACTTAAAATTTTAAATAATAGATCCTCAAGAATCACATGGCTGTTTCTAAGGAAATCAGAGTTGAAAACCAGTCACATGTACTTGTCTTTTGAATAATAAAGCAGAAATTATTTTCTCTAATTCAAGAGGTCTTGTACAACTGCTTTCTCCTTGAGCTGAGGATAAAGCTTCAGAGATTACTGAGGCTCAGAAAGCCTCATGTTTCAGTCCCATCCTCACACTGGCAGGTTGTGTGGTGGGGGTGAGAGTGCAGTGTGTGCAGATGAGCAGAGCCGAACCAGAGAGAACGAAGAAGCACAAAGACCTTTGGAGCTCTGTGTAAATGGATAAGCTGGATTACTTCTCTGTGATACTATCAAAGGGTGGTTTGATAATGATCACTGCCCCATCCCCAAACCAAAAAAAAAAAAAAAACCCTGCAACCCTACAACACAACTTGACTGGGGGCAGCACTTGAGAAAAGAGCTACCATTTTACTAATCCATTCAAAGGAGAAGTCTTTCGTCTGAATAACAGCCATGCATTTGAGCTTCACATTTGAGAGGTGTGATTTAGGCTCTCTGTGTTTCTCTTTCTTGGGAGTCATTGTTCTCGGCAGTAAATCTTCCTTTCATTTTTTAAAATTCATTTTTCTATTCTCAGAGGCTTCTTTTGAAGACTAGGGTTCCAGTTTCTGAGGCGCAGAATTTGAATTCTGTACCCCAATAACTCAAAGGCAGTTATTAACTCAAAGGCAGGCTTCAGAGAGCTTCTTAGATATTAGCAATACCTCTTGGGGGTGCTCCTGGAGCACTGTTGGTGTGCCAGGGGGTTTGCAAGCTCTAGCTGTCATATTTTTCCAGACTGGGAATGAAGGTATTGAAGAAAAGTCAACTCTTCTTCCCTGTCACCCTCTCTCTCTCTCCTTGCATCTTTCTGTTGTTGTTGTTTTAAGAATTTCATTTATTTATTAGAGAACACAAACAGGGGCAGTATCAGGCAGAGAGAGAAGCAGGCTCCCTGCTCGGGGAGCCCAATCTGGGGCTCAACCCTGGGATCGTGACCCAACCCCAAGGCAGATGCTTAACCAACTGAGCCGCCCAGGTGCCCCTCTCTGTCTCTGTTTTTGGTTTCTCTCTCTCTCACACACATACACTGTACTCACAAACACATAAACAAGAGAAGGAAAAACGCTTATTCCAGTTTGAAACGGAACCTGACTAAAACAAATGAGGTTATGAAGATCCCCTTTGTGACTGTCATCCTCCTGTTGATTCCGTTTTCTCCTGCTGGAGAAGTGAAATACCAGGACTGGACAGGAGGTAAAGAGAGAGGAATAGGCTATAAAATGAAGTAATTTCTGGGATCATTAAAACTCACTGATAAAAGCTATATTAGCTCCAGCAAAACCCAGAATTCAGGGTATAATTGTTCATTCCAACTGTTCTACTTCCGAATTGCAAAGCAGCACATGCATAATTAATATGATTGCTTTATCTGGATGGACTAGTTCACACCCTGATACTGTCACTTACTAGGTATAGGTCGTTAGTCAAGGTACTAACGCTCTGAGCTAGTTTTCTCACTGGCAAAACAAGATTGCTATCTACCCTACGTGTTGTTCTGAGGGTGAACCGAGATAACATGCTTTAAGCGTCTGCCAGTGGGCCTGGCTCACAGTAGGTGCTTGATGAATAGAACTTGGTAATTTTGGGGTAGTGATTAAGGAGTAGTAGAATGTGGACAATGGAGTTAAATAGACCTTGGTTTTAAATGGTGTACATTCAAAGGCTGGGGTGGTAATTTCAACACTGTTTACTGAGTTACTGTCCAGCTATGTGGTTCTAATTGTGCACATGATTACTAGTATTATGGATGTTGCCTGTTCATTCCTTAAAATATTTATTGAAACCAAACCATGTTCTGTGTTTAGCACGATGTTGAGTGCTAAGAGAGAATATATAAAAGAATCATGTGATGGCACTTGCTTTCAAGAGGTTAACAGGTGAAAAAGAAAGCATTGTCACTCAATGTAACAATATGGAATAATCAAATGTCAGTTGTAAGTGATATGGTAAATATCAAGTCTGGTGGATTTTAGAAAAAGGAGAGAAGTTGGGAGCTGCCATTGGAGGGGAGGACATGAGGGAATAGTCAAGTCCTGCAGGGCTTTGAAGAATGAGTAGGGTTTGCAGATGTGGGGATTGGGATGCACACATATAAAATACATCAGATAGTGACATGTGTTATGGAGAAAATAACAGGGAAGAGGCAGAGGGAATGCTGGGTGGGTTAACACTTGACATAGTGTAGACAGGGAAGGCCTCACTGAGAAGTTCTCAGAAGATATGGCTAGTTGAGCAAAGAACATGGACGAGTGAGCCATGTGGACATCTGGGGAGTTAGTATTCCAGGCTGAGGGAACTCCAGGTGCAGAGGCCCTAAAGCAGATACGTGCTTAGGATGTTGGAGAACTGGTAAAGAGACCAGTGTGGCTGGAGTGCAGATCGTAGTGGGGAAAGTCAAAGGAGATGAGGTTGGAGAGGTAGCACTGTGGGGTTGATGGTTGAAGAGAGTGAGCAGATCGTTTGGGGGCCTCGTGTGCCACTTGTATTTTAATTTATTTTTTTTAAAGATTTTATTTATTTATTTGTCAGAGAGAGAGAGGAGCGAGATTGAGCACAAGCAGACAGAGAGGTAGGCAGAGGCAGAGGGAGAAGCAGGCTCCCCGCTGAGCAGGGAGCCCGATGTGGGACTTGATCCCAGGACGCTGGGATCATGACCTGAGCCGAAGGCAGCCACTTAACCAGCTGAGCCACCCAGGTGTCCCCGTGTGCCACTTTTAAAGAGTTGGGCTTCACTTGGAGTGAGATGGAAAATCGCCAGAGTATTCAAGCAGAGCAATGGCAAAATCTGACTTCTACTTACAAAGGATTGTCTGCCTGCTGTTTTGAGAAATAGGCTACAGGGAGCCTAGGATGGAAGCAGGGAAATCGCTTAGGAGAAATTTTCAATAATACGGGTGAGAGATGATGATGTCTTAAACTGAAATATCAGATGTGACAAGTGATTGGATTCTGAAATTCTGGATATGTTTTGAAGTAACTGGAAGAATCACACAAAAACAATGATCTCATGAGGTACTTTGGAGATAGTTAACCTTTGAGCCCTCTGATTTAGATTTATTACGGTTTAGAGATGAGGAGGGCCATTGTAGGTTTTAAAAAAGTTTCTTTCCTTTCCTTTTACAACACTGTTCTGATTTGATCCTCTCTCTCTCACCCTCCACTCTGTCTCCTTCACTATACATCCATCCCTCATCTTTCCAACCAACCATCCATCCATCCATCCGTCCGTCCATTAATATCTCTATCCTTTAGGAACCTATGATGTGCTAATTTTAAGAACTGATGCTGATGATTGACAGATGATATAGCTCCTAACCTAACCCTTAAAATGCTTATAGTCTAGTAATGGGAATAGCCAGTAAGCAAAAAAGAAAAGAAACAGTCTGACAGGAACTATATTAGAGAGATCTCACAAGATGATGCATAGCACTTGTCTGCATATTAAAGAAATCTCCATCGTTGAGATTTTTTCCCCCCTGTTCCCTTAAATGTAAGTATTCACTGAAGTTCTGTCCTTCAACCTTTCTTTTCTTTCTCCTTTTGAGATCTCATCCATGCCAACAACTTAATTACCCCTGTTAGTATGTCTTCCAATTCTTCTCTAGTCTCGACCTTTCTTTCAATGCTGTCAATTAAGTTTGAAATTTTATCTTTCTTGAATCTGTGGACCCTCACTCTGTTGGCTACTGTTCTTCGAGGGTGCGAGGTTTACACTTCAGTCAACTTTGGCCCTTTGTTTCCTCTATCCAACAACTACCAAATCATGTAGAATCTACTGCTGCAGTGTTTTTCTTACCCATTCTCTCTTTCTCCAATCCTCTCGCCACCAGAACATTACTTCTCAGCTGGGCTGTTGTGATAGCCATATGGGATGACTATGGCTGGTTCTGCAGTCTATCCTACACTTGGCTATCAGACTTATTTTCATAAAAGCTCACCTCAACAGCTACCATTGCCTGTGTGAGTATGAATTCTGGAAAAACATAGCATACAGTCAAACCTTATTTTCCTGTGGATATATAGTCCTCTGCACCTGCCAGATTGAGTGTCTCTTGCTTTTTTTGCTTCTAGGCCAATTCTTAATTTCTTATATTTTTCTGAATGTATGGAATTCTCTCCTTTTCCATCTCAGCCTTTTAAAATCCTACCCATACATCAAAGTCCATTTCCAGTTATTATCTATAGGTTACTTTTTCTGTCTGTCTCAATCAAATAAATATATATAACTATGTAATAGATAAACCATACATTTGTGATGTTTACATGTAAATTCAGCAAGCCTGTATCTACTATGTGTTAGGGTATATCTACATTGATGATGTTAGATATTACCTATCTATCTATCAATATATACACTTATACCCATAGGCACATGTAATTAATTGAAATATGGGAGTACATTGGAAGGATCCTTCACCTGGCCCAGGTAGAAGTCAGGAGAGCCTGAGATTTCTTTCTTTCTTTTTTTTTTTTTTTAAAGATTTTATTTATTTATTTGACAGACAGAGATCACACGTAGGCAGAGAGGCAGGTAGAGAGAGGGGAAGGGAAGGAAGCAGGCCCCTGCTGAGCAGAGAGCCCGATGCGGGGCTTGATCCCAGGACTCTGGGATCATGACCTGAGCCGAAGGCAGAGGCTTTAACCCACTGAGCCACCCAGGCGCCCCAGAGCCTGAGATTTCTTAGAGTAGGAGAAAAGTGGGTTCCTAGGGCTCTTCTTCTCTATTTTGGAGCTTAGATTTATTAAAATCAGAAAACGTTGAGACCAGATTCTTGTAGTTTTCCAGTGTCATGTTCTTGTATAAGTTATTTGCAAGTTCCTTCCACCTGAATGAAGTCTCAGTTGTATCTTAGAAGTTTGGTGTGATGAAGCCTGCAGTAATTCCCACTTTCTTGGTGCTTCTTGGGGAGGTAAGAGTCCTGGGAAGGTACATTTCTCACATATAGCCATTTGTGCCGATGATGGGAGTTTGTGTGAGTGACTCTTACGGGACTGTTGACATTGCTCATGTTTCTCAGATCTCATTCTGCCTTATGGATTTACCTTCTCACCTCTAGTACAAAGGGTATGCATGGGTTGGGCTCCCCTTAAAAACCTCATTTTTTCAGGGTCATTGTGAATATTGCACGAGGTCCCTGGTCCATAGTAGGCACTTGGTGTGATATTGCTGATCTCTCTCTGACATTTTCACTCTCTCACTTCTATAAGTTTCTAAAGGGCAAGAATTGGACCTGATATCCTTTTAATCACTTGACACAGAATAAGGTGCTTATTAGATGCTCAATAACTACTTCAAACATAAAATCCTTTATCTTTTAGAAAACTGAATGGAAAACTAAATATGCTGGTTCTCAAATTTGCTGTTCATAAGAATTATCCAGGAAAAGTTTATTAAAAAAAAAGATTTATGGGGCTACTCTGCAGATATTCAGTAGGTCTGGGGTGGATCCCATACATCTTCATTTTTAATAAGCATTCTAGGTAGTTGAGTTGTAGGTGGTCTGAAATTGAGAAACAAAACCCTAAAATATGAGATGATTTGCCTAAACTCATCAAACCCACTTAGAAGTTAAGCTCAAATCTGACTTTATTTGTATATTAGGGAGATCTGGTTGAACTATCAGTAAGTAATGGTTCTGACTAGGTGGATATTCTTCTTCTTTCTATTGGAACTTCGCACACCTGGGAGGTTTTCTGTTTTTTTTTTCTGGTTACTCGAATCTTAACTAAGAGACCTCATATCGTCAATTCATTTGGCTCTTTGAGTAGAACTTGTTTGGCCATTTCAGGTGATATGTCAGTTTTGAAAATAGACAAACCCTTATGCACTTTTAGTAGGGATGTAAATTGGTACAGATACCATGGAAAATACTCTAGAGGTTCCTCAAAAAGTTAAAAATAGAATTATCATAAAATCTAGTGATCAAACTATATCTGAAGGAAATGAAATCAATACCTCAAAAGGTAATAGCACTCCTATGTTCACTGCCGCATTATTCACAATAGCCAAGATGTGGGAACAACCTGAGTGTCCATCAATGGATAAATAGATAAAGAAAGGTGTGGGGTGTGTGTGTGTGTGTGTGTGTGTGTGTGTGTGTTTAATGGAATATTATTCAGCCATGCAAAAGAAGGAAATTTGTCATTTGTGACAGCATGGATGGATCTTGAGGGGATTATGCTAAGTGAAATAAGTCAGACAGAGAAAGACAAGCACTTTATGATCTCATATGTGGAATCTAAGAAAGCTGAACTCATAGAAACAGAGAGTAGAATAAAATGGTGGTTAAAAGGAGCTAGGGATAGGAGAAATGGGGAGATGCTAGTCCAAGGGTACAGACTTCTAGTTAAAAGATGAATAAGGTTCTCAGGGTCTGATGTATGGCATGGTGATTATTGTTAATAATACTGTATTACATACTTACAAGTCACTAAGAGATAAATCTTAAATGTTTTCATTACACAAAAGAAATGGTAATTATGTGATGTGATGGAGGTGTTAGCTAATGCTGTGGTGGTAATCATTTCGTGATATATGAGTGTATCAAATTAATACTTTGTATACTTTAAACTTACACAGTGTTATATATCAATTATATCTCAATAAAGTTGGAGGAAAAAAAGAAAACAGAATCACTTAAGGATTTCAACATCTCCCTTTTGACTTTTGCATTTTTTAGAACATTGATATAGAATAGCTTTGTTTTGAAAATGACGTTTATTGGCACAATGTTTTTTATTTGAGATGTTAATTATTCACATGAATATGTACTGGTGCTTCTGTCTACAGAGCCCCATCAACCAGACAGAAATGATTTTGTTTTCATTTTTTGCCTCTTGTCAACAGTAATGACAATTCTTAAAAAAAAAAAATGATGAGACTGGTACAGATTTTTATTATTTCAAAAAAGGAAACAAACCCCACACATTCAGTAAAAATACTCCTTAGTTTAGAGGCTCCCATTTGGTAAGAGAATAGATATTCCCTCTCATTCTTTCTCTATCTCTGTGTGTGTGTGTGTGTGTGTGTGAGAGAGAGAGAGAGAGAGACAGAGAGTGAGTTTTCAAAATATATGAGATGCCAACTCACACCTTGTTGAGTAGAATTGATACATGCTCCCCCCCCCCCATAAAGTTTCTGCTGCTTGTATTTGTGTTTACCATCTTTTCTAGGCACCAGTGTCTCCTTAGTCTAACAACTGATAATCCCAATCTGTATTGGATGGAGAATATGACTATTGTAATCTTCACAGCCTTGTCTTAACTTGCTTTTCATTTCTTCTTCATCCAGTGTCCTAACAGGTACTCAGTATGAGAATACAGAATTACTTTCTCATTTTTTAATATATACGTTTTTCAAATCTCTTTTTACTTGCTGTTTCCTTTACCTAACACACACGTCCCTCTCTTGTTGGTTAGATAAAATCCCATACATTCTTCAGAGCCCAGCACAACGGAAACAATACCACTTCCACTACTAACAGTAGCAACAAAAACAACAATTATTTTACAGTTACCTTGTGCCGGGGAATGTTTCGTGATCAAATCAACCTTACAAGATAGTTGTTCTAAATTTCTTATTTTTCACATGAAGAAACTTCATTGACCAGAGAGGTTAAGTGACCTGCTAGGTCACACAGAGAGTAAGACCAAAAATCTATATTTAAACCCTATCCAGCTGAGTATAAACTCGGTTTTTTTTTTTTTTAAGATTTTATTTATTTATTTAACAGAGATCACAAGCAGGCAGAGAGCCAGGCAGAGAGAGAGAGAGGGAAGCAGGCTCCCTCCCTACATATTTCCCTGCCGAGGAGAGAGCCCGACGTGGGACTTGATCTCAGGACCCTGAGATAATGACCTGAGCCGAAGACAGCAGCTTAACCCACTGAGCCACCCAGGCGCCCCTAAAGTTGGTGGTTTTAATCATAGTTCTCTGATGCATAGACATTGTTCAAATATGACTATAGATACTGTCTCATCAGTTTTTTTTTTTTTTTTTAAGATTTTATTTATTTATTTGACAAACAGAGATCACGAGTAGGCAGAGGCAGGCAGAGAGAGAGAGAGGAGGAAGCAGGCTCCCTGATGCGGGACTTGATCCCAAGACCCTGAGATCATGACCTGAGCCGAATGCAGCGGCTTAACCCACTGAGCCACCCAGGTGCCCCTCATCAGTTTTAATTATCACACTAGGTAGTGAGATATTTGAAACTGGAAACCATACTGTAGCCTAATGCCTGGGTATAGTAGATATCAAATAAATATTAAATAAAAGAATTGCATAGGTGAACATCCCTTACATTTTTAAAACTTACAAATAAAGAATATTTTTAATTTCCAGAAGTGTTTTGTTCAGCAGTGTTTACAGTTTGAAAATGAATTCTTATAGCCAGAGTTTTCCTATACTCTACAAAAAGCTGTGAAAACCACAGATTTGACAATAAAGTTGGTTGGCAGGAAAATAATTGGTATCACTAATACTTCCTTATTATAACTACCCTACTACTGCTCATGATTACAACTGCGATATAGGGCTTTTAATTATTCCTGAGGTATATACTCATTTTATTTCACAAAGAAAACAGGAAACAATAATTGTTATATGCAAAGATACTAAATTTTTCTTTGTTGTTTGATATATTTCTATTTTAGAATTCTAAGTGATTCAACATTGAACATTCTCTTGATTGTTGAGTGAGTTCTAAAGGTATTTATTTCTGACCTGATAGTAATTTTACATTTGGTTTAAAAGATCCCCAAATTTCCATGTCACGAAATTAGATATAGTATAACCTTATGCAGAATTTTGGGGGAAATTTCACCTCTATCCCTGCCTTCACTTTCTCTGATTTATAGATTTGCATTTGTATTGATCCACAGTCAGTTTCTAGCATAAAAACAATTCCAATTTCCTAGTCGATAAATAAAATCGACTTCATAATGATTTCTTATAGCAAATGTTAGGTAAAAAATTAAGTTAAAAAAGACAGACATGCACATAAAGAAATAAGGGAATGAATATATAAGGAATTTTCTGTCTGTAACAGGATCCACCATAGATTCCCTTTAAATCAAATTAGTGAATATAACTGTAAGGCCCTATTTAGCCAGAGTGATTTCACCTCAGTCGAACAGCCATTTTGTTGTTTATGCAGTAAGCTTAGATTGACCCTGCCCCCTCCCCAGAGGAACTTACTTAGAAACAAGTCTGGGAAACCAGTAAAATATAGCCGACCAGCCCCTGACAACAGAGCCCATATACCAGGACTTGTCAAGTCAGGGAGAGATAACAGAGCCCAGAGGCAAGGAGTCGTCAGGCCAGGTGGAGACAACCAGTCAGTAAAGCGCACATACTATCTCCCTGACTCCCAAAGAATGTGGGCCCCGTCTTTTGGGTGCCAAATCTTACCAAGGTGATAGGCTAGTTCAATTAACTACTATAGGCTGAATTGTAATTCAATTGGCCACCCGTGTGTGACCTAGCATGACTGTGCAGCTATCTCTGTGTGTCACAATCTCATTGGCCACCTGTGTGTGGCCAGGCTCAACCACATGGCCCTTGCCCATTAAAAGTTAGTCTGTAAGACAGGGAGGGGGTCGCCTCTTTGTAAGAGACGGCCGCCAGTTGGTTTGATTCTTGATGCTTGGTGCGAAATAAAGCTTTGCTTTACCTTCGCTTTGTATCGGTCTCATCCTTTTGTCCACGGACCCTTCATAACTAATTTAGTACTAACTAATGATTTTACTGATGAAAACTTAGAGTAAATATGAGTTTTCAGGAACCCTAACATCTGGCACAATTCTTTGTTAGTAATAGACATTGAGTAAACTCTTGTGGCGGAACAAATATGGTGACATAGGCATCTCAGGGCATGTTTGCAGGTTGATACAAAATCAGTGACGGTGTCTGGAAGAACATTGGTTAAATTCAGGAAGGGAGACAAGATACTTGGCTGGATGTGTAGTGTGTCTTGAATGCCGGTTATGGAGTTTTGGACTTCATTTGCCAGAGGATAAGGAACTATGCTAGATTTCTCTGCAGAGAATTAACCTGATTAAAGTAATATCGGAGAAGATAAATTCAGTGCCAGTGTGTGGTATTGAGGATAGAAAAACTCTGGGCTCTTAATTAGAGGACAGTTGCAATAGTCTAATTGAGAGGTGCTGAAGGATAGACTAGAATGAAGGTTGACATTTATGACTCTCAGGTCACAGCCAAACAAAATAAGAAAGGAATTCTTAAGGTAAAAGAAGAGAAAAGCTTGCATCCGTTAATTAATTCTCATTTATTCCTCAAGCCATTTTTGAACAGTGACCATGTGCCACACCCTGTGTCTACCAAGGTTTGAGAGATGAATGAGATGGTATTTTTGCCTCCAAGGAGCTCATGCTCTAAGAAGGGAGACCAAAATCTAACCCAATAGTTGCATATATTAGAGGATTGCTTTTCTCCTAATAGTAACATAAGTTTTCTCTATAATCCTCATTTGCCCTTTGGGTTTGTGCTTAATAGTGTTTAGTTAGACTGACCAGGATTAAGGCAAAGTCTGTGATATGCCATCTATGAAAGGGAGTCAGCCTCTGGTTGATTTAAGGGTGTGTTTCAGATCCCATTCACCGCCTCAGGCTCCTGGGCTGCTGTTTAGCTAAGGATAAAAGAACTCAGACAGCTGAGGACTGAAGAAGCAGAAGAGAAAAGGGGAAAAGCATCCAACTCTGCAGACACAAGCTAATGGGCTGACTTCCAAAAACATCCTCAGGTTTCCTCGGCTTTGATGAAGTGTTAAGATCTTGTTTTCATGGACTGAATGTCTTTCAAATGGGTGATAGATCCTCTTGCCAGGAGTCAAAAAAAGAAGAGAATGAGCCCTCTTAGTCTACTACTACAACATCATTTTACTTTATTTGAGCAGCAATCAACTGATGAAGAGGGCTCAGACTTGTAAAAAGAAGAGGGAAAAAAAATGCTTCTTTATTACTTACTAGTCTTGGGGCTCTGTCAGCAGTACTGAGAGCACTTGCCAAGTAAAATGATTTAGCAGGGGAAAGTAGTTTGTAAGTGCAATTTCCACCCCTTTCTCCCTGAAAGTAGATGACAACTTAGACACCAGCACGATGGCAGAGTGTGCATGAAATTCTCCGGGTATTTCTTGCTGGCTTGCTCCCTGACCCAAGAAAGAACAGACTGTTGCATTGTCTGAGTTTTGGGGATGGGCTGAAGTGCATAAGGAGGGCGTGGGTGAGTGCCAGGCACCTAGTAGTGCTCAGTTAGCGCTTCTGAAAGGTTGCAGTGTCTTCTCATCTTTCACATCCCTTTGGGTTCTCTTCTCAACCACTGTAGGTTGCAGATATACAAAAGGCAACATTTGGAACAAAAAAGACATTGTATTGAAAATGAAGCAAAACTGATCATGTGCGACTTTCAGGGGTTATGAATGTGATTTTGAAAAAATAAGCCATGATATGTGTGTGTGTGTGTGTGTGTGTGTGTGTGTGTATTTAAATATATAAATTAAACAAGGAGACGGGCTGTGGCATCTCTAATGCTGTGACAGCCTATGTAAGCAAACCCAGACCTATGCCTTAGGGTTATGAAATCAAAGAGCTATGACCACCAATCACAAATAGCCAACTAGCCTTTAAACTCTGAACAATCAAATAATTTCCTTTCTTTGCCTTCCAATCTTTTCTTCTCTCTCTCTTTTTTAAATACTTTAATTTTTTGTTGTTGTTGTTGTTTGACAAAGAGAGAGAGAGCGAGAGCTAGCACAAGCAGGTGGAGCAGCAGCAGAGGGACAGAGGCAGAGGGAGAAGGAGTCTCCCCACTCAGGAAGGAGCCCAATCACGACTTGATCCCAAGACCCCAGGATCATGACCAGAGCCAAAGGGCAGACACAACCAACTGAGTCACACAGGTGCCAAGCAGAAGGAGTGGGAGGGAGAGAAGCAGGCTTCCCGTGGAGCAGGGATCTCCAAATCTTTTCTGTGTAAGTCCTTTGCTAGACTCCTGTGGTGGGGTTCTCCTAACCACTGCTGGTTTGGTGTTGCCACATTCCAATACATTCTTGCTCAACTTAACTCCTACATTAAAAAA
The DNA here is from genome assembly GCF_022355385.1 of Mustela nigripes. Lineage (NCBI taxonomy): Eukaryota > Metazoa > Chordata > Mammalia > Carnivora > Mustelidae > Mustela > Mustela nigripes. The sequence goes on from NC_081559.1 coordinate 169,259,154, forward strand.
AAAGATTTTATTTATTTATTTATCAGGGGGAGAGAGAGAGCACAAGCAGGCAGAGTGGCAGGCAGAGATGGAGAGAGAAGCAGGTTCCCTGCTGAGCAAGGAGCCCAATGTGGGACTTGATCCCAGGACCTTGGGATCATGACCTGAACTGAAGCCAGCGGCTTGACAGACTGAGCCACCCAGGCCTCTCTAACTCTTAACATTTTTAATATGCTTCAGTTTATATTTTAACTATATATATATATATATATATATATATATATATATATATACATATAGTTGTATATAGTTGTATGTGTGTATATATATGTTGTGTAGTATGTATTTTGTATATAAAATTGTCCCTTCTGTGAAAACATTTTAGACTGAAAACAAAACAAAACAAAAAACCAAGAGTCAGCTCTCTCCAAATTCAAGTGCATTTTCTGCATATCTGCATAATAGTCACTGGACAAGATTGATTGCATAAATAGATGCACCTTCTTTTTCTTTCTGTTTGATATTTGATCCAACACTAGAGCAAATTAGTGGATTAATTTTAGGTTTATACATGTTAACTCAAGTAAAAATCTTACTATTTCTTCTTTTTAAATAATAGACTACTGTTTCAAAATCAGATGCCCTGGGGCCCCTGGATGTCTAAGTTGGTTAAGTTGTCTCAGTTGGATGTCTCAGGTCATGATCTCAGCCTCCTGGGATAGAGCCCCATTCTGGCTCCTAGCTCAGCGCAGAGTCTGCTTCTCCCTCCCCCTCTGTGCTCTCTCTTTCCCTCTCTCTCTCTCAAATAAATAAATAAATATTTTAAAAAATTAGATGCCCTTTAAAAAAATATTTTATTTGAGGGGAAGGGGCAGAGAGAGGGAGAGAGAGTCTTAAGCAGATACCTGGTTGAGCACAGAGTCCAACACAGAGCTCCGTCTCACGACCCTGAGATCATGACCTGAGCTAAAACCAAGAGTTGGAGGCTTAACCAACTGTGCCACCCAAGCGCCCCTAGATCCCCTTTCTAATGGTTAATATTTACCTATGGCTTTAATTTCTTAGACATATCTTTTAGCTCAGACTTCTTCCAGTTTGACCTTTAAAGAATTGCACATTAGTAAAAGAGAGGATATAAGATAATAAGACTAAAAATGATCTTCAGATTTTTTTTACCCCAAATGATCACATAATTGGATGTGCAGATTATACAGCTCTGAAGCAGAATGTAGGATATGCTGACTTTCTAGTTATAATTAAAACTAAAATCATTATTATTTTTTCCAAAAAGAAGAACAAGGACATTTAATGATACCTGCTTTCTAAGGGGCCCTTTCATACCTCATATGAAACTTCCATGGCCAGAACATTTAATTATTTCTGCAGATATTTCACCAAACATATGAGCCTTCAAATAGATTTTAGCATTCAGATTCCCTTCAAATTTTGGTAGACAGAAGCATTACCCAACAATACTTTAAGAAAAGGCAAATTCGGTACTCCATCCACACAGATTCTTGTTTTGTAGCTTTGAGGTGGGATTCTGAAGTCTGCATTTTTCTCTGTTATTTCTCGGGATATTCACCCTTTGAGGCTTTTGAAATTGCTACAAAGGCAAATTTCAGTCAAATGCTCACTGTCACCCTCCTGCGTGTCATAATATTCATTCTCCGCAGTGCAAATATAAACTTCATCAAAACATTCTCTTGCTCAAAAATAAGGTGGTGTGTTTTTGTGGTTTTCATATTGTGAGGTAATTCTTTGTGAATTTAGGAACAGCCTTAATAACTTTAACATCTTGGTTTAAGATTTGCATATGAGTGAAGGAATTACTCATGGATAATACAACATTTAGATGAAATGCAGCATTACCTGACATTCATAGACTTGACCGCAGTGTGTCAGAAACGGAGGAAGAATCTACAGGGTTGTTTTCGGGAAAGGAGAGTTTTTGGAATAAATTAGAATTTATGCCGGGCCATTTTAGGTTGTTCTCAGATGTTACTCATTTATTTTAATGTGTCTTTATTATTTTGTTTTGGTCTTTCATAAGTCAAGTTTAGCCTCACTTGAATGAAGTTGAAAAATGGCAAGGGAAATTTTGAAAGGAGTTTTTGTTTCTTTGTTTTGCCAAACAATATATGAGGTGTTTGTAGTTGAAGTGAGTTAGAATGTGTTGTATTTTATAAAAGTATCTACCTGATTTCTAGAATATTCTGGATGGACATTGTCCAATTGAACATTGTACAGTGATGAAATTCGTCCGTATCTGTACTGTCCAATAGGGTAGCCACTAATCACATGTATACTTGAAATGTGGCTAATGTAATATAGGCTGAATTTTCAATTTTTTAATCTCATTGAATTTTACTAACTTAAATTAAAATAGGTACATGTAGCTAGTGGCTACCAAATTGGACAGCACAGGTCTAAATAGTATATTCAGAATTCATCTATAGCCATATATATAGAACTTGCATATGTCAAGCCCAAACAAAATTCAAAGTCCTTAAGGAAAATTCATGTTTCTTTAAAGCATGATAACTAGAATAGTGACTCTTAAATTAACCATTCAAGGAAAAGTCACTCAACTTTTAGGCTTTTATCTTCCTCAGTGGAATAAAGAGGAACGTGGCCCAAAAAAGTTTTTCTAACTTCAACACTTTACAATTTGCATTTAAATTGCTTCTAGAAACTTAATGAAGAACACAAAGAAATCCAGAGTACATTTTTCTTGGCTGGCTGTTGTTTTCTCTATCGATTTTTCTTTCTGTGGCCTTTTGCACTTTCATAATTTCAGTTACCGTCTCAGCTCTAAACCTCTGCATGTGTCCACTTACCCATACTCTTATCCTACAGTTACAGTGATTTAAGGCTATTTCTTTTCAAATATTCTACTTTCAAACTCAGTGTAAACATACAGACATATGTGCTGAGTCAGGTGCCCCTTTCCCCATGAACGTGTTAGGATCCTAACCCCCAGAACCTCAGAATGTGATCATATCTGGACATAGGGTCTTTAAGAAGGTAACTAAATTAGAATGCAGTCATTAGGGTGAGCCCTAATTGGATATGGCTGGTGTCCTCATAAGAAGAGGGCATTAGAACACAGATACACATAGAGGGAAGACCATGCAAAGACACAGGGTGATGTCCATCTATGACCAAGTGGACCCTCGGACAAAAGCGGCTCTGCAGACATCTTAATCTTGGACCTCTGGCCTCCAGAACTGTGAGAGAACAAATGTCTGTTATTCAAGCCGTCCAGTCTGTGGGACTTTGTCGTGGCAGCCCAGCAAGATAATATCCCAAACACTAAACTTAATGGTTTAGTCAGGTTGGCACATTACCTAAAGCTTCTTCAAAAATTTTTTTAAAGATTTAATTAATTTATTGGACAGACAGAGATCACAAGTAGGCAGAGAAGCAGGCACCCCGCTGAGCAAAGAACCTATGCAGGGCTGGATCCCAGGACCCTGAGATCATGAGCTGAGCCCAAAGGCAGAGGCTTAACCCGCTGAACCACCCAGGGCCCCTTTAATTTGTTTTTTCCTTAAAGGATGCAAACATTTTATCCATTCTACATTAAGGAAACAAACAAACAATATTAGAATAATGTGTTACAGTTTTTAAAGCTTTGGACTTTGGTGTTTCTATTATTTCTTATCTCCTGTTTTTGACACCTCTTGTTTTTCCTTGCTTTGTTGCAGAGATTCCACTTTCTTAGAATCTCTGTATCTCGTCCTTTTATACCCATTCTAATTCTCATTGACTTCTAAGACATGGTCCACGTGATCTTTAAAGTCAGGGTGAGCTACCACTGTTCTCAACTTCCCCTGCATTTCACAAAACTCTCCATTTCGCTTATTGACTTGAGTATAGGGTCCCTGTTGTATTGATTAAAAGAAAAAAAAAAAAATCCAGTTTCCTGTACTATGGGAGCTCTTGGTATTTAATGGGCACTCCAGAAACATTTTTGGAAGTAAACATGTCTTAATTCTTTAGATCCTAAGTTCCTTGATAGTTGTTCTTTCTCATGTTCTCTAGATATGCAGAGTTCACGGAGCATTTGCTACATGCAAGCCACTATAATTATTAACCTTTCACTTCATCGGGCCTGTATGCAAAGGTGTATCCAAGGTGTGTTTTCTTTTTGCTAGATTGCTTAGCTGGGTAACCATTCAAGCATAAGAAGTGTCTGCTTGATTGTGCCATCTTACTTAATACTGATTTGAAGTGAACTAGTTGTGCAAAAAGTGGGAAACTGTTATAGTTTGATTTGTAAAGAAATAATAAGCTCTTAAATGTATCTTTGCTTTTAAAAGCATCTCTGCTCTTGACTGTATCTTTCCATTCTTGGAAGATATACAGTAGTTGATTAAATTCAAAGAAATCTTAAATCAGTATGGAAAATCAGAAATTAATATCATTTTTCAGACAGGCAGAGTTCCATCTCTTAAAGTTAGATTTTACTTTAATCACAGATGACCATATTGGCCTTATCATTCATCCAACAGGTCTCTGGGCCAAATGTTCTAAGAAATTTTTTTTTTAAATGAGTAACTTGTATTTTATTTTTAAGATTTTATTTATTTATTTGACCGGAGAGATCACAAGTAGACAGAGCCAGGCAGAGAGAGGGGGAAGGCAGACTCTCTGCTGAACAGAGAGCCTGATGCGGCGCTTGATCCCAGGACCCTGAGACCATGACCTGACCTGAAGGTGAGGCTTTAACCCAAAGAGCCACCCAGGCACCCCTGTTCTGAGAAATTTAACAGAAGTATTGAGGGACATAAGAAGTAGTGGTCTCCTTTATTTCAAAATGCAGTTTTGGTTTTTTTTTGTTTTTTACTTGTGTACATTTCTGAAAAGAAGAGTTCAAAGTGGCAATGAAGGCAAGCCTGAGAAGTAATGGTCTCTCAGTCTGCAGCTTCTATAAATTGAAAAACATATGGGAATTTACCCAGGAAGTAAGATAAAAGAAAAAATTGGAAACAATAAAAAAAGGAGAGCTAAACTTCATCTCTCTGTTCAGTTCACATAGGACTTAAGACCATAGACACCATCTGCTTGAAATTCTGTTGATGTGGTCTGTAATTTCAAAAAATCCCGAGTTACACCTGTGCCTAACTCTATCCTCTGCATCCTCCCTCCATGGAGGAAGCAGAATATTCCTGATGGATTCAGAGTTAGGGTCAGGGTGGGGGTGGGGACTTAGTTGAATTTATTATTCCTTTCTGTCTTCACCACACAGCATCATCAAGATGTAAGAGCCTTATCAGGACTTCTAGTTCGGTTCTCTTGACAGATGAGAAAAATGAGGCCCAAAGGAGTTAAGATCTGGGACAAAACCAGATGTTTTCTAATTCCCCCGAGTGTCATTTTCACCAGTTAGAGAATGCTAACGATTAACATTCATTTGAACTGAGCTACTGTTACATGGAAAGGGGACAACTGTGGTTTCTAAATATCTAGGTACAGATTGAGGCAGTTCTAATTTTCATGCGTATCCAGAGAGAAATGTCAGGCAATTTGATCTTACAATATAAAGGTTATTCATCATTAACCTGGTTGAACACCAGAAAAGGAAATTTTGATGAATAAAATAAAGCTACTGACACCCAAGTTTCAGAAGCTTAGATAATTTAAATGAAGATGAACTTTCTGTTTTTTTCTGATGACATTTACTGACTGGAAAGTCTGTATTGTTATCTGGAGGATTGATGTAAAATGGTATTGCATTGTTAAAAGCACTGTTTTTCATGTGACTCATAACTGGAAAAAAATCAGTTCAATATTACAAATGTATGAGTTGATTAATGTCCAGTTATCTCAGTGTATAAACTACTTCCTGGAGGAAAGCATTCATCCTTTTTCTTAACTTATTATTATAAAAAAATTACAGTGTTTTTAAATTATGAAAAACATACCCATAAATTTGTTCTGTACTATTACAACTATTATTATTTTGTGTATCCTCTTAGTTATTTTAAATGGCATTCTTAAAAAAAAAAAAGAATCTTAATCTTGGTTCTCAGGGGCAGAGATTTGAGTTTATTATACTCTGTCATAGCTGAGTACATCATGGTCTGGGCAAGGCCATTCTCATTTTATTTTTCTCCTTCATTTTCATCCACATTCCAATTTCATTTGTTCCATTAGTCATTTGTTCTTTAATCTGTGTCCATTGTGATGTATTCATATACACATTCTGGAAAGATCTATTGTGCTATTTTGTTTATCTATGCTGTTATTTTATATAAATGGTCTCATATAAACCTCATTCACCTTATCCTATATTTTTAAGGTGATTTCTTTATAATACTATTATTTCTGCTCTTCAACTCCTTTTTAGAGGTTTGTATCTCAACTATTACATTTTTCATATTCAGAATCTCCTGATTCTGCCTCCTCATGATTCTGTTGATGGTTGATGTTTATAATATTTCACTTGTTTCTTCGAGGATTCCCTTCCTTTCTTTCTTTATACTTAAAATAAAATACATTTTATTTTTAAACTTTTGCTTACAATTTTTATTTTGACCATTCCATTAATTTGCTACTTCTGCTACAAGAGTGTTGAGTTTGGTGTCTTCCTTCTGTAGAACTTGTGCTTGATTTAGGGAGTAGAGTCTGGGGAGAGGGAGTAAGGTGGACCTCTTTCCATGGCCATGCCTCTGAGTGATCCATTCTCCCTCTCTTCCAGGGCAATACCCTCCTCTGATAGTTGCTTCTCTTGAGTTAAATCCCCAAGAGCAGCACTGGTTCTAGAATGTTAGCATGCATCAGAGTAGTCAGGCATGCTTGTTAAAGCACAGGATACTGGGCGACCCAGACTTTTTGATACAGTGATCTGGAGCAGAGAGGAGTGTTTGCATTTCTCACAAGCTACCAGTTGAATCTGATGCCACTGATCAGAAATTACATTTTGAGAGCTACTGTCTTGAATACTGGCATAGAAAGAGGAGAAGTAAACCAATAATTAGGTATTGGCTCATCTACCTCCAGCTATTTTTTTTCTGGTCCTCCTTCCTAACTCCATTCCTGAGTGGAAACCTCTGTTTAGCTCTGACTGGCTCTGGCTGGTCCTCCTGTTGTTTTACTGTCTGGACTAATTAGGTAGAAAGTGATCAAGGGCCTCCTTGAGGCAAGATCAAAGGCCAGGGAAGGAAGTTCTTCTTAGTCTATTCTCTTGATCATAGTTTGGGGCCCAACTACTCTAGTCTGTCCTAATTCAGTTCCCTCATTACTCCCACCTGATGGGGACCTATCAAAGTCTGTTTCATTAGAGCTTTCTCTCTCTCTTTTTTAAATAGTTATTTATTTGAGACAGAGAGAGAGAGAGAGAAAACATGAGCCGGGGGGAGAGGCAAAGGGAGAGGGAGAAGCAGGCTCCCTGCTGAGCAGGGAGCCAGAGGCCGGGCTTGATCAAGACCCTGGAATCACGACCTGAACCGAAGGTAGACACGTAACCATCTGAGCCACGCAGGTACCCCAGTTTTGTGTTCTTTAAACACTCTTATTTATTTATTTACTTTTGGCTAATATAAATTGTGTGTATTTAAGGTATACAGTATAGTATTTTGATATACATATACATTGTGAAATAACTGCAATCAAGCTAATTAACATATCCATTATCTTTTATAGTTACTTTTGTGTGTGTGTGTTTAGAATACTTGAAATTTACTCTTAGTAAATTTCAATTATACAATCAATTATTATTTAATTACCACATTGCATAGTAGGTCTCTGGACTTATTAGTTTTATGACTGGAAGTTTGTATGTTTCAGTCAGTATCTCTTTTCCACTGTCCCTCTCCCCCAGCTTCTAGTTACCACTCTTCTGCTCTATATTACTATGAATTTGACTTTTCTTTTTTGAGATACCATATGTAAGTGAGGTCATACAATATTTGTCTTTCTGTGTCTGGATTATTTCACTTTGCATAATGTCCTCCAGTTTCATCCATGCTGTCACAAATGGCAGAATTTCCTTCTATTTAAAGTTGAACAATATCCCACTGTATGTATGTGTGTGTGTGTGTGTGTGTGTGATCTGCACCCTTGATAGTTAGTGATATTGAGCTTTTCATGTAGTTGTTAGTCAATTGATGTCTTCTTTGGAAAAATGTTGATTTGGGGTCCTTTGTACATTTTTAAATTGGGCTTTTTTTTGGATATTGAGTTCTATGAGTTTCTTACATATTTTGGATATTAGTCCATCTACAGATACATGGTTTATAAATATTTTTCCCCATTTCATAGGTTTTCCTTTCATTATATTGGTTGTTTCTTTTACTGCACAGAAACTGTTTAGTTCGATGTAGTCCCACCGGTTCATTTTTGCTTTTGTTGCCTGCGCTTTTGGTGCCGAATACAGAAAATCATTGCCAACACTCATATCAAGGAGCTTATTCTCTATGTTTTTCTCTAGGAGTTTTATGGCTTCCTGTCTTGCATTTAAGTCTTTAACCCTTTTTGAGTTGATTTTTGTATATGGTGTAAGATAAGAATTCAATTTTATTCTTTTGCATGTGAATGTCCAGTTATCAGCACTATTTATTGAAGAAACTATCCTTTACCCATTGTATATTCTTGGTTCCTTTGTCAAAAATTAGTTAACTATGTATGTCTGAGTTTATTTCTGGGATCTCTATTCTGTTCCATTAGCCTATAGGTCTGTTTTTATGCCAGTACCATACTGTTTTGATTACAATAGCTTTGCGGTATAGTTTAAAGGCAGAAAGTGTGATGTTTTGTTCTTTTTGCTCAAGATTCCTTTTGCTATTTGGGGTCTTTTGTGAGCCCATATGAATTTTAGGATTTTCTTTCTATTGCTCAAAAAATTCCATTAGAATTTTGATAGAGATTGCACTGAATCTGTAGATTGCTTTGGAGAGAATGGACATTTAAAAAATGTTAAATCTTCCAATCCAGGGTCATGAAATATATTTCCACTTATATGTATCTTCAGTGTCTTTCATCTATTTTTTTTTTCAATGTACCAATCTTTTACCTCCTTAGTTAAATATTCCTAAGTATTTTATTCTTTTTTTTTCTTCTTCTAAATGGATTGTTTTCTTAGTGTCTCTTTTGAACAGCTTTCTGGTAGTATGTAGACATGCAACTGAATTTTGTATGTTGATTTTGTATCTTGAACTATACTGAATTCATTCATTAGTTGTAACAGTATTTTAGTATTCTTGTAAGATTTACTACATAAGGGGCACCTGGGTGTTTCAGTCATTAAGCATCTGCCTTTGGCTCAGGTCATGATCTGAGGGTCCTGGGATCAAGGCCCACATTGGGCTCCCTGCTTAGTGGAGAGCCTGCTTCTCCCTCTTCCTCTGCTTCTCCCTCCCTCTACTGGTGTTCTCTCTCCCTCCTTTGCTGTTTCTCTTTGTCATATAAATAAATAAATAAAATCTTAAAAAAAAAAAGATATACTACATAAGATCATGTCATCTGCATAGTTTTATGTTCTGAGATACACTGATCTCCCTCTTATTTGTGCAGCTTCTCTAGGGTCAAATGTGGGGGCAGAGCCAATATCTTATATTAGTTTGTCATGTATAGTTTTTCAATGTTTTATTGTCTATCTAGAACCTATAATTGATATTTTAAAGTTTATAATTATGATGCATAATAATGATTATGGAATACTGTAGTAACACATTACTTGGATAAACCATTTTGTTTTATTTTTAAAAGATTTATTTATTTATTTAAGAGAGAGAGCACATGCAGGGGAGAGGGAGAGGGAGAGCGCCAAGCAGACTCCCTGCTGAGCGGGGATCCAGACATAGAGCTTGATCCCAGGAATCTGAGATCATAACCTGAGCAGAAGTTAGACCCCTAACCCACTGAGCCGCCCAGGTGCCCCAGCAAACTATATTTTATTTAATTATTCCTTATTTGTGGATGGTTGGGATGTTTTCCACTACCTCAACATTAGTAATAGCATTAAATATATTATCTTTTAGCAGCTACACAGGTATTTTTAGACACTTTCCTTTTTTTATTGTTTTCCAGTATTCTGAAAGAGTTAAGGCAGCTTTCAGAAGAGCTTTAAAGTTCTGGGAGAATCTGGCTCTTTGTGTCTGATTCATTTTCTGAGTGGGTGGTGTATGGCTCTAACCTTGTCACTGACAGGAAAGTTCAGATTTCACACTGTAAAGAAAGAAGAAGTCTGTCCTTACAGCTCTCTTTGACTGAAGTATTTGCCTTCAGATGAGATTATACACACTTTTCCATCATCACTCTGGTTCTTGCTAGTGTCAGTTCTTCTTTGAATTGAAATTGCAATTTCCTTTGTTCATCTGAGCTATTTTTAAACCTTGGCAGCTCGTTTGAAAGGCACAACTTGTGTTCCAGGTTTATCCTGTTCAAATATAGTAATAATGGTTATACCATTGAGTGCAACCAAAACAAGCAAATGAAGGAAAGCATGTATTTCCAAAATCAATGTTCAGATGGCATGACTTTCGTTTTTATATAAACATAGCATTTTGGTAAGCAACGTTTGAGAATAGGTTAGTGAATCATCATGGGAGGAAACTAGAGAATCTTTGATTTTCAAAAGGATGTTTGCAATCATGTACGTCAACTTACCACGAAAAGCAAAACTCATCTACAGTGTGCCTGATGGTCTATCAGTTTTGTTTTTTTTTTAAGATTACTTATTTATTTATTTGAGAGAGAGACAGTGAGAGAGATCATGAGTGAGAAGAACGTCAGAGAGAGAAGCAGACTCCCCGTGGAGCTGGGAGCCCGATGTGGGACTCGATCCCGGGACTCCAAGATCATGACCTGAGCCGAAGGCAGTCGTCCAACCAACTGAGCCACCCAGGCGTCCCAGTCTATCAGTTTTTGACTGAACCCCTTCCATGGCTGGATTACCATCTCATCAGAAAGCCCATTTATTCTTGGATGGCTATAATTTAAAAAGTTCTTCTTTTCATTTTTTTCTTGAATTGAAACCTGTCCTTTTTTTTTTTTTTTTTTTTAAGATATTCAGTTGTCCCTTCTGTTTTTATCGCTATTTTTATACCCTTTTCCAAAAATATTACCCATTCTTAAATGTTTGGTCTTCTCTAGAACAACTAGGCTGCTAATCAGTTCTTCTTATCGTATGTTCAGGAACCCCCTTTCTCAGATCTCTGGTTAGGGTTAGGGTTAGGATAAGGGCTAGCGTGAATGCAAGGGTATGTGCCTGGCAACCTGAAGTGCAGACGCCTCTCCAGAGAGTAAAACCCCAGACGACTTCTGGGGTGAAATGAAACTTGTCTTTTTAACATCCACTTAATAATATATTGACTTCCTTTTGGAGCCATATAGAAAATGGGGTATGTCTCCTTATCATAATCCTTTAAATATTTGAAGACATCTAGGTAGTTTCCTTGTAGTCTTTATTCTTTGGGATAAGTATCCTTAGGCCATGCAGGTTTTTTGTTTGACAAGATGATGCTATCTAGATTTCTAATCATCTTAAAGACTTTCCTGTATATTTTCCAATATGTCCATGTTCTTAAAATAAGGGCTGTAGAGCAGAAAACATTGGCTCACAGAAGTAATGGAACCACATTGCATTCCTGAAATCTTGTCTTGAGATATTTGGTTTTACAAATATTTTTGAGAATTTCTGCAGTTTGTTATCATATATGGTTTCCCTGTAATATAGCTATAGGTACTCGTTATTTCCAACAGTCTTCTCCTAGAACATAGATGTTAAGAGATGGCACCTCACTCATAGAGTTAGGTATAGAATTGGTAATTATTAAACTCTTTTGTAAGGGCTCTGTCATAAAGCCATGGTGCTTTTGATAGGAAGTATGGTTCATAATAGACAAAAAATTATCATTTATACCTAAGAGCTAATCTATAATTGCAGTTTGAATTTCATGGCCCAACATGGGAGAAAATAAAAAAGAATTTGTTTTAACACACCTCAACTAGTACTAGGCAGTTTTGTATTCCAAGAGGATTTGTGGTCTAATTATTTGTAGGGCATATCAGATTTAAATGAAAAGGGGTCTTTCACTTCATACCCTCCTAACTGCTCAGGTCATTGACCACTCCATATTCATCTCAACAACCTAGGAATCATTTGTATTTTGAAAGAGTATTTGAGAGTTGATTTCGGTTTGTTACTTTTTTGTTTTCTTTTTTTTCTTCTTTAGGATTTTATTTATTTGTCGGAGAGAGAGAGAGAGAGAGAGAGAGGCAGAGAGCACAAGCAGGGGGAGTGTCAGGCCCAGGGAGAAGCAAGCTTCCTGCAGAGCAAGGAACCTGATGTGGGTCTTGATCCCAGGACCCCGGGATCATGACCTGAGCTGAAGGCAGAGGCTTAAACAACTGAGCCACCCAGGCATCCTTTCGTTTTCTTTTTCTTTTTTTTTCCTAGTTTCTACTCCACACGGATAATTTGATCATTTTGAACATCTTGATTGAATTCAGTCTGTCTATTTAATAAAAAACAAAGTCAGTTAATGTTTAATGACATTTATTATTCAAGTTAGCCACAAGTGTCAATCTAGCTATCCCTTAAAGATATAAAAATAAAAAATATGTGTTATATTTAGCGGTCTATCTTTTTTATGTAATGCGTTAAAGACTTTTTCAATTGTGAAATTTGTGTACAAATATGTATATAATATGTAATAAATATATATATACGCAAATATATGTATATATCTCACGTAACTCAGTTGAAGAAATAGACAACATTATTAATGCCGGAAATACCTTTACAAGCTCTCTGTTCCCCCACCATGTGCACTTCAGACTTCCTTCCAACAGCCATCCTGTTCAAAAACAATCTTAGCTTTTATGATAATTACTTCCTTTTAAAAAAAAAATGGTTTTATTATCTGAGTATGTATCCAGAGGCAATATATTGGTTAGTTTTGCCTATTTGGGGCCTTAGTAGAAGTACCATTATTTTTTGGATCTTTTTCTATGGCTTCCTGCTTTTGTTCAATGCTTTGTTTATATGATATGTCCACATGAATATGTGCAGTGCATTTCATTTATTTTAATGCTGTATGGGTACATTATAATTTATCCAATTTATTGTCATTATACCATTAGGTTATGTCTAGTTTTTGCTGTTTGTTTTTATCTATTAAGGGTACTGCTGCTAGTAATAATTTTTTTATGTCAGCTGGTACACAGGTGCAAAAGATTTCCCATTATTTACATCTAAAAATGGAGGTGTTTGGTTGTAAACTATATGAATGTTTAACTTTATTACATTGGACCAAACTATTTTCAAAGTACTTATATCAGCCATATATGAAAGTCCCTTATCCCATATCCTTGTAAATACTTGACGTTGTCAGACTTAAAAACTTTTGCCAATCTGGAGGATATATTATGTACTTCATTGTGACTGTAATTTGCAAATCTGTGATTACTGTTGAAACTGAGCTTCTTTGCAAATGTTTATTGTACATTTGAGTAACCTTAATTTTGAAGTGACTGATAAGGTTGTCTTTTTCCTTTCTGATTCATAGGCTTCAAAATCATATTCTTGGTATTGGTCATTAAGTGTTATGAATGTTGCAAATATCCTTAACTAATAGAATTTTTACTGCATTTAATATTTATATATTTTTCGAATTGATGTGCTTGATTTTCGTGTGGTTGAATGTATTGTCTTTTCCTTTTTGGTCAGAAATTGTAAGTTCCATATTTTCTTCTCTTTGTTGAGAGCATGAAAATAATTTTTGTGAAAAGCTTTATTGCTTTGCTTTCAATTATTTTGTTTTGAGTGTCAGGAAACATCTATCTATGTTACATATGGACAAATTAAAAACAAAGAACGGTTTCCATTTCTTTGTTTTAAACACAGGACACTTGTATTTATGGAAGAGGCTTACTGTTCTATTTAGTGCTTAAAAACCAACTGTATAAATAACCTGTTTCTGAGTTGTTTTTTCCCCCATGTATTTAACTGCTTAGAAACAAACTAAAACAGAACTCTGATTCTTCTAGAACCTATTGTTCTATTTCACAGTAGCAAGTAATTTCTGGAAAGTGCTAGGAAATGGTAAAACCAAAGTGTGTAGAACACTTGTTTCTCTGAAGATTCTGGAAGCCATCACTTAGCCACATGTAGGCTAATACTTTCTAAAGTCACATTGACAGCCATCTGAGAATGGAGTGTAGCTATTGCAGGGGAATTTCTCATTGTTTTAACCTTTGTTTTTAGGTGATGATAAACGATCCCTTTTAGCCTAGAAAAAGTAAAATTAACCTTTAAGTTCATGAAAGCATTCCTCAAAAGAGGTGAACTATGGTCGAGGATGTTGTCTTGCTTTTTGGTTATGTCTGAGATTTTGCTTAATCCAAGGTCAAAAATATTTCTGTTTTCTTTGTAGAGTTGTATAGTTTTAGATCTTAGAGTCAGTCTGTGATCCATTTTTCAGTTCATCTTTATGTCTGATGTAAGGAAGGGGTCCAGCTTCATTCTTTTGCATATGTGGCTATCCAGTGTTCTAGCACTACTTGTTGAAAAGACTGTTCTTACCTATTGAATTGTCCTAGTACATCTGTTGAAGATCACCTGACCGTGGATTTAAGATTTATTTTTGAACTCTGATGTTTCATTGATCCATATGTCTGTCTTTGTTACCACATTGTCTCAATTACTATAGCTTCGATGTAAGTTTGAAATAGGGAAGTGTGCTTTAACTTTGTTCTTATTTTTCTAGATTGTTTTACTTATTTTAAGTAACTTGTATTTTCACATTTATTTTAGGATAGCCTTGTGAATTTTCATAAGAAAGTTAGCTGGGATTTTGACAGGAATTACATTGAGCCTATAGATAAATTTGGGGAGTATTGTCATCTTACAATATTAAGCCTTCTGATTCATAAATATGCATTTCTTTCTATTTATTTAGGTCTTCAGTTTTCCTCAGTAATGTTTTATAGTTTTTGAGTATGCATTTTACACTTCTTTTAACAAATTTGTTCCCAAGTATATTATTTTTTGTGACACCAATGTAAACGGAATTGTTTTCTTCAATTTTTGATTGTTTATTGATGGCATATAGAAGTAACAATTGATTTTTGTGTATTATCTTATATCTTGCAACCTTTTTAGATTTATTTATTCATTCTAAAAATCTTGTAGGTACCTTAGAGTTTTCTATATACATGATCATGTCATCTATAAATAGAGGTAGTTTTAAGTTGCCTTTTCAATCTGGGTGCCTTTTTTTTTTTTTTTTTTTTTCTTGTCCAACTGCCCTGGCTAGAACCTCTAGTACAGTTTTGAATAGAAGTAGCAAAAATGAACATTCTTGTCTTATTGCTGTTCTTAAAGGGAAAATATTCAGTCTCTCACTATTAAGTATGATGTTAGCTGTGGATTTTTGTAGATGCCCTTTATCAGATTGAGGAAGTTTCTTTCTATCCCTAATTTGCTGAGTGTTTTTATCATGAAAGGATATTGCATCCTGTCAAATGTTTTTTCTGTATTATTGATGTCCTTTATGAGGTTGAAGAAGTTTCCTTTTCTTCCTAACTTGCTGAGTGTTTTTATCATGAAAGGATATTGCATTTGTCAAATGCTTTTTCTGCATTACAGAGTTGATTATATATTTTCTTTTACTTTATTATATTGATGGGGTGTATTACATTAGTTTATTTTCAAATGTTAAAGCAACCTTACATTCTTGGGATCAATCCCACTGAGTTATTGTATAGAATTTTTTTTTAATGTTTTAGGTTCAGTTTGTTAATATTTTGTTGAGGAGATTTATGTCTGTATAAGAAATACTGGTCTGTAGTTTTCTTGTAATGTCTTTGGTTTTGGTGTCAGGGTAATATTGACTTCAAAGAGTGAGTTGGGAAGTATTCTCTTCTTATTTTAGAGGACTTTGTGAAGAATTTATTCTCTTTGAATATTTGATAGAATGAACCAATGAAGCCACATCAGCAAGGGTTATATTATCTGGCAAATTTTAACATTATTAACTCAGTATCTTTGCCTGTCATAGATTTATGCAGATTTTTAAAATTTTTTCTTGAGTCAATTTTGATAGTTTGTGCTTTAGTAAGAATTTTTCCATCTCATCCAAGTTACTTAATTTGTCAGTGGATTAAGTCTTTGTTCATGGTATTTTGCAATTAAATGAAGGTTCCCAACAGTTTACTTAATGTTTAGGATGGAGTTTAAGTAAAAAACACAAAATCCAACCCACAGTCAGTAACTAATCTGGTATAATTCCATAAAGGCTATGGATCACACTTTTTCTTTGGAAGGTGAAACTCTATTAATTCAGGTTGTAGAGGGAAGAACCAAGTGGGGAGAACAAATGCTTAGATTCAATCTCTTCTATCAGGATTTTCTTTTTTTTCCTGAGACTTCTGTTTCAAGGATTTCCTGATTCCTATGATTGTACAGGGCTCTATGGTACCAGTTTTTTAATGAGCAGATTGGGCTGGGAAAAGATAAGAAACAGCTATGGTGCTGTTTTTATGAAGGAAAGCCTCTTTCTATTTTTTTAAAACCTTTTTTTTTTTTTTTTTTTGACAGACAGAGATCACAAGTAGGCAGAGAGGCGGGCAGAGAGAGAGAGGAGGAAGCAGGCTCCCTGCTGAGCAGAGAGCCCCATGCGGGACTCGATCCCAGGACCCTGAGATCATGACCTGAGCCGAAGGCAGCGGCTTAACCCACTGAGCCACCCAGGCGCCCTCTTTCTATTTTTTTTTAAAAAGATTTATTTATTTGTATAGAGAGAGTGAGTTGGGGGCAGAGGGAGAGAGAAAGAGAAAATCTCAAGCCGACTCCAGGCTGAGCACTGAACCCTATATGGGACTTCATCTTATTATTATGAGATCATGACCTGAGCTGAAATCAAGAGTCAGGTGTTTAACTGACTGAGCCACCCAGGGGCCCCAAAAGAAGGCCTCTTTTTGAACATCCTTTTCATGTGGAATGAACGCCTAACTCTTAGGTCACAAAAGGGCATTTTACTCAGGACTATCTCCCTGCATAGCTTCAGGCTATGGAGTTTCTAGATCTGTCAGAGTCATATCTAGTCCTAGGTTACCTGCCTGAGGAAGCAGTCTGAGTCAGCCTTGGGGCCGCAGTGTATCCCCCTGATGCCAATTATGCAGTCAACTCCCGTGCCTCAACAAAGGGAGAGATTCCAAAGGCTTTAAGAGCCTTGTGTGTGGCATTCAAGTATGGGGACTCAACAGGCTGAGCAGCAGTAAACTCAAGGACTTAGAGTTCACTTGGGAGTTCAGATGCAGAGTGCGGAAGAAGTCTCCTTTGGATCCATCTCAAGGAAGAAATTTAATGTTATTCCTTTTATATATAGCTTCTGGGCTTTTGGGACTTGAGTCTGGGGGACATCAAGCTTTGAAGAATTATTTGTGGCTGGTCCAGGGTTTCATCAGCCATAGCTGTGTTGAGGTCAGGAAGTCTGCTGGGAAA
Organism: Mustela nigripes; assembly: GCF_022355385.1. Taxonomy (NCBI): domain Eukaryota; kingdom Metazoa; phylum Chordata; class Mammalia; order Carnivora; family Mustelidae; genus Mustela; species Mustela nigripes. The sequence continues at coordinate 169,276,588 of NC_081559.1, forward strand.
TGTGTTGAAATGTCCTCAAAGGAAGAAAGAGGTCTTGGAAGCCAGTGATTACGTGGGCCTAATCATTCATATTGGAGTGAAGTAGGACTAGGAGCTAGCTCATTTACGTTCATTCAGAGAGAATGGACCATTCCTAGGAATTGTGCAGTCTGGAAATGTTTAACTATGAGGAAATCATTGCATTTAACTTCATAGATTTATGCCTGTTCTTGTATTAGAGATGTCAAACTTGGGGATTTGGGAGATGTCTTATGCCTATTTGTAAGTTTAGTCAAAACCTGAATGACTCTAGGCCTGTCCTCTTGGAAATATATAGCTTTCCAGGAAGGGTTGCAGGAGATATTGTCGTTTCGAGTCAACAGGTGTGGTTAGAAGTTAGGAGAAGGGAGAAGAGGCTGGTGAAAATGACTTCAGCCAGTTCCTCTTCTTATCTGGCTTTCAAATGGAATCTGCATCTTCCAAAATTTTTAACAAATTTGGAAGCTTAAATTTTTTTCTCCTCATAGCTTGGATGTTCTGGGTTCTGACTCTCTGTCTTGATAGGGAGTTAAATTCCCTTTAGAAAAATCATATGTATATATGTGTGTGGCATGTAATCTGACCTAGATCCCTCTTCTCCTGATGGTTTTTTAAAAAAATTTTTAATAAAGATTTTATTTATTTATTTGACACAGAGAGAGAGAGAGAAAGAGAGAGCAAGAGCAAGTACAAGCAGGTAGAAAGGCAGGCAGAGGCAGAGGAAGAAGCAGTCTCTCTGTTCAGAAAGGAGCCCAATCACGGCTTGATCCGAAGACCCCAGGATCATGACAAGAGCCAAAGGTAGACACTTAACCAACGGAGCCACCTAGGTGCCCAGATGTTTGTTTAGTAGGTTCTCCCTCCCTGAAGTCAGCATGCTCTGGGTAAGAAAAGCCAGGGGAACCAGCTGTTTACCTTTCCAGGAAAGGCCTTACGTTGATCTCAAGGCTGCCTTGGAAATTTTGAAGGCTCTGGTAACTGCCGCCTTCCACTTTAATGTTCTGACTGCTTCCTCGCCCTCCTGCCCAAATCCCCTCTCTTACTGTGTCCCCATCCCTCTTTCTCTCAACTTTTCACATGGTAGCAACAGACCATAAGTACTTTGTGTGCTAGTCTAGCTCTCCATACAGATACTATATGGATACCATATGCATTTAATGAGTCTTAAGTACTTGACTTTTCAGGGCTATTTATTCTAGGTGATGAATCAAAGTTTTATAGGATGTGCTTATTATGTGTCCCTTATTTTATGCTAGTCCTACAAAAAATGGAGATTTATAAATTATAGTAACTAGGAATTTATATTAGAATGATTGATAATAGCAGTGTCAAGGATTTGGGGGGGAAAAATCCTCAGACATTATCATGCCAGTCTCTTTTAATTCTCACAATATTATATTTTAGTTTTTGAAGATGTAATTTTTCAGTGTAAATATTGTTTGTATTCCACTTTCCCAAGTAATGATTATTTCTATAAGTCTACCTAATTATTATTAATGGCCTTAATCTTATCTATCATTTAGATATATATGAGCGGTTCATTGACCAGAAACTTTTTAGGTTTAATTTAATTTTAAGTTTAATTTCCATCCTTCTTTCTTCTTTCTGGCCTTCTTTCTTCCTTTCTTCTATTAGAGCTCTATTTGGAATGGATCTCTTATTAATGTAGGTGTTTACTTTTGTTAAATGTATTTCCTGTGGACAAATTCCCAAGAGAAGGGTTGCTGGATAAAAGCATACGAATGTCAATGATTTTACAAACAAAAATAATTTTTACATTTTTAATGCTTCTAGCTGTGTCAGTCTACACGTTTCAGCATGGTCTTCAGCATCATAGAGCATCATTTAAAACATGTTTTATTGCTTTGAGATGATTAAATTGTTACCTCTAGCTTGCTTTAATTTGCTTTTCTTTTTTTCTTTCCATGTTCCTTCAGAAGCACAATGAGCTGAGGTTACAGAGTTCTACTGACTGGCCTTACAATGCAATCCACTTGATTGGTTGCAAGAAAGTAGGCTCCACGTGAGAGGAAGAGATGGCCTGGCACGAATGCCCTGCCATTGCTGTTACCTGGGAGACTTGTTCTGTTCTCCCAATGAGTTCCTAGCTCTGGTCACCAAGGAGTTATAACTGAGCTCCGTCAGTGGACTCACACATGAGAATGTGCTTTAACCAGTTGGGAACTCTCACAGGGAGTAAGTACAAGGACGTCAAAGCCACTCACAGAATTCTACCAGTGCAACCTCCCATCAGAAGTGCTGTTTAAGGGTCATCTTGGAACCTCAAAAGACTCCACGATCATGCAGAGAAAAGGTATAGCTATCTGAAAAGGTGCCAGGGAAAGAACCTGTCTCCCAGCCAGAGACGGTGTCGGGAAAACAGAAGGCTGCTGGATAGCTTCCTCTACCTTCAGAGCCTGTGAAGCCTCAGAGGAAATTCAAAGGGGCCAAGGTAATAGGCCTGGGCCAGTTAGTTCTGGGGAACCTCTGTCTCTTTTCTCGTGCCCATCTGACCCAAGCCGATCCTCCACAGAGGGAGAGCACCTGAGAGAAGTTCTTTGTGTCTCCCAGACCTCCTCATCTTCCACATGTGGTTCTCTGTACAGAGACAGAGAACTGTACAGAGACCGTTCTATGTACAGCACAGCCTGAGAAAAACAGGCTCAAGGCAGCACAGGCCAGCAGGCACCTTCACCTTGACCCTTTTCAACACGTAAATACCTGAATCCAGGCTGAGCTCTAGAAAGAGAACCTGACTCCAGAGATGGTCATCCATAGTGACAGAGCCAGGTGCCAAGGACTAGGGAGGAGCAACAAGATGTTTCAGCTCCCTCTGTTGGACCTCACCACAGCAGATCTCAGAGAAGCCATGTGGTCTTACGTTACCAGTAAAGGGTACAACTTGGAAGCCAGTTTTCTTTCTTGCTGTGATTCAGGTGAGACTGAAGAAAGTGAACATACATCCTTGAACTCACGGGTCTGCTCAGAAACAACTAATGAATCTTCTTTAGATACAATTGATGCTGTCAAATGCTCTACCACTGAGCTACACCCCCTAGATACAACTGATGAAGAAGAGTAGCTCCCTGAATCCAGGGGCAATGCAGGAAAGTGGGTTCGATCCAAATAGAGTTACCCATCCCAAAGATAAGTTGGATACATGTAAACCACCCAGTAGTCTCAGATCTCTTAAAAAACAACTATTTCTGCTATGCTGCCAACTCCATTGGGCCAGAAGTCCCCAAAACATGGCTTGCACTTGGTTCCTGTGTCCAGTCACAGTATTCTGATGCTTTCATCTGAGCTGAGCTCTACCTCCAGCAAAGCATTTGGCACAGAGAACAAGATGAACAGCTTTCCTGAAAGACAGTTTCTTGCGGGCTCCTATGTGGGGCAGAATGCTTCCATTGGCAAGTCTTGCAACAATTTACAGGCCACTCAAAAAAATTGGAGGTCGTTTCTGCAGAAGAGCTGCTGCCCACCATCAGGGTGCTCCTGGGCTGGCTCTGCATCAACCACAACTTCCTCACCACAGGTTGGCAGGGTCTGTTGGATCTGTGAGATCACCACTCTGCTGTTGAACCTGCTGCCTTCAGGGAGCCCTTCAGAAATCAGGCCTGGTGCTGTCCCACCATCTCCATGACCTGCTGCAGAGCTGTAAGGGAGAGATCTTCCCTGGTTCCTGCAACTCCTTGGTTATGTATTCACCTTTTTTTTATGCCCTGTTCAAGTTTTCACTCTTGACTGTGTCTGGGTTGGTGGCCAGACTGCCATGCTATGATTTCATTTGTTCCATCTAAACTAAGCATGATCACAATAGCCCAGGATTAGCAGGATTAGCAGATTCAGTTCTCCTTCTGATAATCTGAGAATAGGTGTTTTATGGTAAAATATTGGTATTTTATCTGGCATCTGCTGCTCAAATTTTCCAATTTTGGCTTCTATGACATTGTCTCTTGCCTTCTTCTTCTTTTTCTTTTTCTTTTTCTTCCTCTCCTCCTCCTCCTCCTCCTCCTCCTCCTCCTCCTTCTTCTTCTTCATCTTTTCTGGCTCACAGATGTCTTTTGGGACCTCTTGTCAATCTCTTATCTGGCATATACTCTAGGGGATAGCTCTTTTCCTGCTGTTAGTAGACCTCGGATGTGCACTCTGTAAAGACTGGACATTAGTTAAATTTCCCAGCTGCGATCAGATTGGCATGTGTTGAAACTAGTAACATTAGTCCCCTCCCCACTACCTATTCCCAACAGTCTTCTCTGAGAAACCACCACATCTCAAGGCCAACTGCAATACTCTTTCAGGATCCCAAGTTCTGGAGGCATCAGAGTCTTCCTCTGTCCAGTCCACTCCTTACCAACTCAGTCTCAGATTCATTTCCTCCCCCCAGAAGCAAGAAATTCCATTCCTAGCTTTCCTTTACTCCTGGGTTCTCATTTCTTAGTTATCCTAAGCCAAGCTTTTGTGTTTCAGTTAAACTTCCTGTTATTTCCCTTTCTCCATGCTATTAAAAAGCATATTATTATATTTATTAGAAACATTTTGACAAACTAAAGAAAAATAGAAGAGAAAACCCAATGGTGGTTTAACCCAAACATTGCCACTTTTGTTGTTTTGATTATTTATAACCTGCCATGCTTCCTCTGCATACATGTTTTTCTTTCAGTTGTAATTATAATTTTTAAACATTTTTCAGCCTATTTTTTTCAAATTACAAATGTTTCTTACATTATTGCATATTCAATTTTGACCCTTTAGTAGCTGCTTCCTAGCATCATTTGCTTAAGTATTCATCTTGCTTTTCTAATATTTTTAGCATTAAGTCATTAATAATCATATGATAAAGATCTTTGATCCATTAGGATTAATTCCTTAGAATAGATGAGCAGAAATTGATTTACTGAGTTAAAAGATATGTATGTATAGGTACATAATGGACTGAGCCACCCAGATTCCCCTAAACTATTTTTGAAAACACAACCAGAATTGTTTTTCTGGTGGGAGATACTTGGTCATTTTCACATATGGAAAAAAATTTATTCATTGCTATGGAAGATTCTCCCTTCAAGAAGCTTGGGTGGGAGATCCCAAATTGCATTTAGGAGGTTCTAGGCTAGATAATATGAATAGAGTAAGAGCAAGAAAAACTCAGGCAGTGCTTCCTGTCAACACAGTAGAAACTGGAATTGTGTCTCACGGTGGGTTTTGGTTCTTTTAAGCGCAGCACCCAGTCCCATTCTTAAACTTCTGCTAGAAAAAGATGACGTTAGCATGCTTTTTCAGCTATGGACACTGGTGCTATGGCATGTGCTGAGCAAGACACAAATGGGGGTACCATCCAATCACCAGAGTTCTGCCAATTTTTCTGTTATTTATTTATTTTTTTATATGCAGGAATCATGCTCCCTAAGAAAGTCTCCTGTTGTGTTCTGGGGTGTTTCCTTGCTTTCCCTTGTAGGAGCTTTGGAACTTCAGGTGTTCAGCTACCATCAGCAGATAGATACCCTGCTCTGGACTTACAAACACACTGAGAGGCACCAATGGGCTGCCCTGAAGATGTTATTGCTGTGAATTCATGACGTGTCACGGATGACTCTTGCACGGCTTGCTGGTTCCTGGATGCCATACAAAGAATCTTGCTGAATCTGTGGACAAGCAATGAGACAAAGACCAAGAGAGTGTTGTCATTAAATGGTTGAACTTCACTGGGTTTACTTGGAGGATAAGCACCATTGAGGTCATCCTCTGCCGATAGGATCACTCAGGTGAAGCCCCTCGATGAAACATCTTATATTACTTACTGTTTCATCTCACTCTTAAAGTGTTTGTCCTCTTAAAGTATGGTCTTTTGGCTTAGGCCTATGGGACTGTGGACAAAATTTTGTATACTAGGAGACTTAATTTTCTCTTTGTATAGTTTTTTCTTCTCTTCATCAAGGCATTACAGGAATCATAAATAAAACAACAGGTAAAATAAGTGTCTGGAAGAGATTAATCTGAGTGAAATAAGTCAAGCAGAGAGAGTCAATTATCATATGGTTTCACTTATTTGTGGAGCATAACAAATAGCATGGAGGACAAGGGGAGATGGAGAGAAGGGAGTTGAGGGAAGTTGGAAGGGGAGGTGAACCATGAGAGACTATGGACTCTGAAAAACAATCTGAGGGTTTTGAAATGGTGGGGGGTAGGAGGTTGGGGGAACCAGGTGGTGGGTATTAGAGAGGACACGGATTGCATGGAGCCCTGGGTGTGGTGCAAAAACAATGACTACTGTTATGCTGACAAGAAATAAAAAATTAATAAAAAAAAGAATAAGTGCCTAAACCTTAATATTTGTATGAGACTCAGCTGAGGAAAATAACGACTAGACTTCATTGTTACCTGGGATTCTGAAAATTAAAGCACTGTGCAATGCACATAAACTTATAACTGGCTGTGGCTATTGCTTAAATGGCCGTAGTGGGAAGGGGACCTTCTATGAGCAATTGCTTTCTAACTCCTTTTACTTTGTAATGTAGGAAAGAACTCTATTTTACAGATGAATAAGGTAAAATCAGTCAAGTTAAGCCTCTTTCTCAAAGACATGAAGCTACTAAGTGACTTATTGGAGATTTGGTTCCAGATGTACTTAGCTTCAAGTTTGTCCCAGGAAGATTTGGCTCACTTACTATAAGCACACAAAAGCATGGAGTATCCAGTAACTAGCAGGAAAAGGACTCTTAGTGAAGGTCAGTGACAAACTATAAGGCAGCTTGTGCGATCCAGAAACCCTTACTCTAACCCCACCTGACTGTGATATGCAAACTTCCACTTTTATCTAGATGCCCCTAGGCAAGGACATGCTAGTGGAGGGGAGAAACTGCCCTGACAGGGAGTTTCAAATCTGACTTGAGAGGGTATTTACCCAGGAAGAAACTTCTTCAAATGGGAAGACACTGAGTTATTTTACTAGGTAAGCTTTACATTTTGAATAGAGTAGGTTAAAAGGCAAGATATATATTCAGACAACAACTAGAGTTAGGTATTTCTTTTCTATGTCCTGAGTTACAGTGTATAAATTTCAACCTCGCTATTAATGTTTGTTATATGTGCTTTTCAAGCAGCTAGGAACTATATTTATTCTGGTTGAATAATATATTTTGACAGTAAGAATTTCTCTTATGAGCCTAAGACTCATATTTCCATCTGCCTCCTCTACATAGGCTGCCGGAACTTTCCATATATCTGACGTTCAACAAGTCTTGCAGGGAAGTTATTACTTCTACCTGAACTGGCCTTTTCCTTGTACAAATTATCTTAATAGGTGGCATTTAGGTAGATTTGAAATACTGGTTCTGTTCTCTTCTAACTGCCCATCCTCTCCCTCAACCAAAATATTTAATCATTAGCATACATCCCCACACACACACCCACACATTGACTTATGTGGTTGGGAGTGGAGTGTTGGCAAGTCAGAAATTTGTAGAGCAGGCTGACAGGTGCGAAGCTCTTAGGCACAGCATGATGCTTGCAGTCTTGAGGCAGAATTTCTTTTTCCTCAGGGAAATTAGAGTTTTGTTCTTAAGGCCTTTATGATCTTTTAATTGATTGGGTGAAGCCCATTTCATGTGCTCATTATTGAGATAATCTCCTTTACTTTACGTCAACTGACTGTAGAAGTTTGCGGCATCTACAGAACACCTGTACAGCAGGGCTAGGGGAGTTCTGTTCAGTAACTAGTACTGGATACTGTTAGTCTAAACAAATTGATGCATAAAAGTAAGCATTGTACACAAGCAATTTCTCAACAATTTTCTGAGTGTATCCGTAAACACCAACAACTTCCTAAATTATTAGTTAACTTATTAGTTCCAGATATTTGCTGCTGTGGATACATGAAAAGTAAGATGTATTTCCTGTCCTTGAAGAAAGAGCTGAGACAGAAACTGACATCTAATCAAATACATTATAATCAGTAGTGAACAAAGGGGCAGGACACTGGAGAGGAGATAGTGACGGTGCCATCTAGGGAGTTTACAAAAGAGATACTTCCAGTCAAACATTTCTAAATCTACTGTTTAGATCCATTGTCACCACTGTACCTCAAGCCTTCTTCAGCACGAGCTGAAACATGACCACATCCTCCTACCATACCTCCCTCTAGCTCCCCCCGCCACTCTTTCAGCCACTCCTGCCTCCAGCTTGCCACCAGAATTACTGCGCTCTTACATACCTGATTAGGTCTCTTTCTTGGTTAAAATGCAGCAGCTCCTTATTGCATCTAAGTCCAAATTCCTTAGCATAGTGTAAATGGTTTAGGACTAGATAGCCACAATCTATTCTTTCCAGATTTATTCAGCATTTCCTGTCTCTCAGTCATATACTCCATTCTACAGCCACAACAAGCAGCTGACATTTTCTGAACCTACATTTCTTTTTCTTCTTTATTCCCCATATCCAAATATTTCACACACAATTCCCTTTGTTGGAAATGCTCCCTATCTAGCAAGATTTTATTTATTCTTCCAGACTCAACATAAATATCTCCTCTTCTGGGAAGGATTCTTCATTTCTGGGTGCAGTTAGTTGCTCTTTCCTTTGTACTTTTATTTTACAAAAAGCTCATACACTGTTACAACTCATATTTGAATTGTATCTCTCTCTTACTAAACTCTGGGTTTCATAGTGACAAGACCTGTATTACTCATTTTGCATCATCCTCTCTCTTACAGCTTGCATCAAACCTGGAACATGTTAAATATCTAATATATATTTGTTGACCAAAAATTGCACATTTTTCTAAACTAGTGCCTCAGTATTTCTCCAAGTAAATGTGGACATCAAAGATAAAGCCCAATACTGTTTAGAATCATTCCAGATAATTTGGTATTGTTTCTTGCCTATCAGGTTGGGGCTGTGCTTAAGTTGTGAAGATCTGAGTTCAGTTTTTTGCTTTATCACTTATTAGTGATAGCTAGTTCATTGCTCTGCATTTGGTTTCCTCAAATAATATCTGCTCCATACTATTAAGCAAATGAAATGAAATCATGTGAAAGCTCTGTAAATGAATGCCCTACATAAATGTCACCGCTGCTTATGAAGCTGCTTCCCATGAAGTTATCCCATGAAGTTGTGCACTCTGCATCCATGGAAGATAACTTATTCCTTTATCATATGATTTTTATAACATTTTCAGGGGAATTTTTTTCTTCTCTCTTTGTCTTGGTCCAAAGCAGAAGAAATTACACTCCCTCTTTGCTAAGAAACTTAAGAAAACATGTACATGTCCTTCTTGTTTGGATTTGTTGAATCAAGACCAGGGGATATAAAACCCTGGTGATTTCTTGTTCAGTATCTTATTACATTTATCATCTTTTTCTTTTTATCATTGTGCATCTGAAATGGGTTTAAATGGCAACTAGAATTGTTTTGTACACTAGGGACAAACGTGGAGTTTTATTTATTAAGTATATGTAATTATGTGTCTTAAAACATTTAATGAGCTTCTATTTAGTATATGAAATACAAGACAGAAAGAATATATGATACCTGTTCCTTAAGAGCTTGTAAGTAACTGGTACATTGAAACATTGTAATGGTAGAACAACAGTGTACCTAGTAAGAAATGCCAAAATGAAATCTTTAATTTCATGGATAAATGTATTTAAATGGCAAAATTCATAAAACAAACTGATATTCATAGGATCTGAGGTCTCTTCACAGAGGAAAATATACTAATGTTAACCTATCACAAATTTAAAGAAAATTAATATAACTGTGATTCTCAAAATAAGTCATATTTACAAAAATAAAATGATCCTACTAGAAATTCTGGTTCCTAGCTATAAGCTTTATAGCAAATATTTTCTTGCCATTTCAGTGATGCCTGATCTTTTTAAAAAAAATTGAGATTTAATTGACCTATAACATTATCATAGTTTCAGGCATTCAACATAATAATTCAATACTTGTGTATATTGTGATATTGCCTTATCGAAACACAACCTATGCGTTTATCATTCTCAAAGAAAGTCAATCAGTACAAATGCGTATACCTGAAGTTATTATGGAATCAGTGAATCTTAAAATACCGGGTAGAATAATTTGTCTTTTCAAACAATTCATGTCTTGAATGACTATTTCAAATGTATGGTTTACAATCTGCCTTTAGATTTTATACTTTAGATTTTATACTTTGTGAATCAGGAGAACACTACATAGTCGTTCATCTAGAGGATGTCTGTCTTGATTTTGCTGCACACCTGTTAAAAATTCCTGGCTCCTTTGGAAATGCCAACGTACACCTTTCCAAACAAACTTCTGGATTTTCCTACTATAAGTAAGTATTTTTTTTCTTTTCTTTAATTAAGTCACTATAATGCAGTGCTGAGGAGTATGGGCTTTGAGCCAACCATTCCTGCCTCAATTTACTTTCAAAAGCCAAGAAAATGGATAAATTTTAGATTTATTTTCTTGAACTGATTTTCTTTGAATTGATTTGCTTGTCATGCAGATCAAATGAGCCAACATATGTAAAGCAGTTTGTGGGATGCTGGTCATGGGGTGGCAGAAATACAGCTACCATTATGCCTCTCTTGAATTATAACTAACTGGAACATCTGAATAGTTTGTTCTGTTTCAAAACCAAATGGAGAGGCTCTTGGACAGAGTATTAATGGGTGAACATTTAATTTTATGTTCTCAGTTTTATAAAGAAACTCTAGTCCCTGACTTGGAAAAAAAATGAAATAATAATCTGAAATCTGATGTTCACATAAAAAAACTTGTGATCATTGAATGATCACTGAATATTAGAGCTGGATTGATTTAGGACAATATCTTTTCTTTAAACATACAGCATCTGAGACCTAGAGAGACAAAACAACTTGTGCATGGTTATATACAAAGGGGTAGCAAGGTGGGAAGCTCCACTTTGGTTCATTCTTGGAAAGAACCATGACTCACAATTTTTTTCCTCTCTAACCTATTAATGCGGCAGGTTTATCTAATAGACAAAACTATATTTTTCAAATGCATTGGTATATATACAATATTTAAAGTAAGGCTCATAAGGGTGAATAAAATATTTTATAAAACAGAATTCCACTGCTAATTTATTTTCATTCTTTATTTTCTAATAAAATGGAGGTGTATTAGGGTGGATGAGTTTATTTGTAACTAGCTGACTCTGATTAATTTATATGGTGTCCAATTTAAGCACACCCACTCTCGGCTCTCTGAGGGCTTAGTGTCAGGAATAGAGGCTGGCATTAAAGTCAGAGCAGATGTGCATTCACTTCCTCCTCTCTAGCTTGGCTCAAGCTGTTGGTGTAATCGCTAGTCAACTCTAACACTCAATTTTTGGATCACTGCCTTAAAAAATAATAACATTCTGAATGGGACTCTGGTACAGAAATCCTGCCCTAGATAGAATGATCCTTCTTGTATTTGCTTGACTGGAAATTCTGGAAGGAACAGACAGGTTGAGCAGGCATGTAGTAAATGTAATTCCTCTTCTTTGTGTGGAGTTGAGAGTGTAGGCTCTATAAGGAAGTCTCGCTACTGGTGCCAAACACCTTGCCCATAACATTTGTTCCATAAGTCCAACCCTGATTTTATTTCCTCTTCTGGGGGTATTAAACCCATTTCTCAACAGGGGTGGCTATTCATTGGGTATGTTCTTTTTTTTTTTTTTTCTTTTTTTTTCTGAGTCTCCCTGGCTGGTTTAAAAGCAAGCAGCAAATGCTAAAATAGGTTTTCCCGAAGTTTAAACATGTTAATGGTTCACAGCATCTTTACTTGGTGGAGCAATGTTTTCATTCTAGCTGAACAGATTCTGAAGAGTCTTCTTACAGTTTTTAGTTTGATTTCTCTGTTGTCATTTGGCTTAGCTATTTCTATTTATTATATTTTAAAAGAGGAAGAGATGCAGATTCAACAGCAAAAACTGTGGATGGTACTCTGGTGGAGCCACAGAAAGTCATATAAAAGTCAAAATGCTGAGTTGTAAACCCAAGAGTAAGACTATTTGAAGTAGGGATAGAATAAAGACATGTTTAAGTCATTTTAATTTATGAAGTGAAATCTTGCCACTTTAACGCTGAAAGCTGGTTCAAATAATCTAGAAATTGATGAAAGGATCACTCATTTGGTCTATCTATAAGAATAATGAAAGTCAATTTTTTTGAAAGCTGAACTAGGGATTTTTTTGTTTCCCAATGTTCTATCCTAGTAGGAACTAGTTTCTTTCCATCTTGATGAAGTGCCTCCAACCTTTTACGGGGTTTCTTCTGTAGCAGGAACTCTGGATCTGAAATGAGATCAGATTTTTAAGTTGCCACTAAGTGAATATCATTTAGCATTTTCATTCTTCTAAGAGAGCTCATCAAGTAATTGCCCTCTAATAGCAGGCAAGCAGGGTAAGGCATCATGAAGCTAATGAAAATTTAAAGTAGTCTCTATTTTCCATTGGCTTGGGAAAAGCTTATCAGGGCAATGACACACCCCACAGAAAAATGGCACACTTCTTGCGGAAAGCAAGGTAAGTATTCTGGTTCCCCAAAGCACAGTTGTGGCTTAATGTGACAAATTTAAAGGCAAAAAGTCAAAAATGAAAACTCCTATAATTGAAAAGAACTGAGTTTGTCTATAACTAGGCATCTGCACAAAGATGTCTATGAAACTTTCACTTAAAGCTGTCATCTTTTAGGTACCATATCAAACCTACATATTTCTGAATCTGTCCCACATTATTTTTCTTAACTCTAACTTCTAGTCCTAAAAAATACTTCAGTTGTATTAATGAAAGAAGAACAGTTTTGTTTTTTTGTTTGTTTGTTTTGGTTTGATTTTTCGTCTGGATTTACCCAGAGTCAGACTCTGACACAGGGAAATAACTACATATATTTTATTTGAGAGGTGATCCCAAAAAAGCACAAGAAAGCTCTGGGGAAATTGAGAGAAAAAAATGGGAAAGCCAATGAAGTGAGCATGAGTGAGTGGGTTACCAGTGTGGAGAGTTGGGGTTCTTTTCCTCTGGAGATCTTCTGAGAAACCATGTAGAATGTACTAAAATATTGTATCACCAATCAAAGAGGAAACTGGGTCATTTTTCCATCAATTCTCATTCCCCATTGCTCTAGGGGTACCTGACATCTTAGGCTACCAAATGTAAGTTAAACCAGCTTCTGTGGCTCTAGTAAAAACCCTCAGAAGCAGAATCACACTTGAGAGCGACCCCCCACTCAAGACTTAATCACCTCTAAAGTGTCCTATCTCCAAACACCATCACATCGAGGTTTAGGTTTCAACATAGGAATTTTTTTTTGTTGAGGGAGGGGGCATAAACATTCTAGAGCATTCTGCTCTTGGCCCCCCTAAATTTGGGACCTCACATACAAAATACATTTACTTTACCCCAAACTCCAAAAGTCTTAACATGTTCCAGTATCAACTCTAAAGTCTGAAGTCTGAAGTCTTACTTAAATATCATCTAAATCAGATATGGGGAAGACTCAGATATGACTTGCCATATGATTTATTTTGAGGAAAAATTCCTCTCCAGCTGTGAGCCTTTGAAACCACACAAATTATATGCTTCCAAAATACATTGGTAGGACAGACATTCCCATTCCAAAAGGGAGAAGTAGGAAAGAAGTGTTAAATTAATTTTAAAAGGAGACTATTCAACTGGGGAGGATTTAATGACTTAGTAGCTTATATAAGCAAACCAAAACCTAAACCTGTAATGCCTCATGGTTAAGAAATCGCAAACAAGGGAGGAGTCAAGATGGCGGAGAAGTAGCAAGCTGAGACTGCTTCAGCTAGCCGGAGATCAGCTAGATAGCTTATCTAAAGATTGCAAACACCTGA